>NC_041023.1:42718107-43075607 GCF_900634625.1 Parambassis ranga
GAAATACGAGGAATTTGAGCTCCTGACTCAGAAATATGAGCCGGGGGCTTATTCAGTGAGGACGTGCATGGAGCAGTGCAAGGTAGGCTGCAGGGGGGAGGGAAGAGGTGGAGGGGGTTGAGGGTGGAGGGTTGGAGGGGGGGGTTTGATGTGGTGGCCATCTGTTGATTTAGGCCCGGATAGATGCCAGTTTTGGTCCTCCTCCTCCTCCTGTCGCCATGGAGACGGATGACAGATTCAAGGAGACTCCCGGCTCCGGGCCTCATGTTCATTCATCTCCTCATTGTGTTTAGGCCCCATGCTAATGTGCAGATGGAGGCCCTGCTAGTGTGTTCTCCCTCCATCTCCTCCTTCTCTGTTCTTTGACATTGAAGGCCGCCTCAGCTCATAATCCGCCATCGATAACTCAGATAAGGCGGCCAGAATTGCCCCAGTGTTTTACAGCCCTGCCTTTATAACATTTTAATGAGCAGGAAGGAGGCTGATGGCTTATGCAAACAACTCTGGGAGCCCTGCGCGCGTCCCGTGTGCTGTCGCAGTCCACCAGGTGTTCATCATGGCCGCCCCACTCCATATCGAGAGCGTTTCATTAAAGTCAAGAGGTGGTTTCCCTGCCTAATGTGCCGGAAGTCTTTTTCCGCTTCAGCTTGTGTTTGCTTATTACCAGACCTGCACGTAGGCCTCGGTCTGACTAGGCCCGGGCTCGCTGTTTGATTTCCACCCACTGTTTACCGACTCATGACAGAGCACGGCGGGTCAGGGGGGAGAGGCGTTCAGCACCGCGGACAGCTCCGCGCTGCGCCCACAGGGAGCTGTCCGCGGTGCTGAATGGCGCTCCCAGGCTCCATTCACAAGCCCTGGCCAATCCCAGATGGCCTCCATTCACCCAACCAGTGGCAGTGAGACACAAGCACAGGCGTCAAAAACGTCAATCTAATCAGGCCATCTGCCTGCTTATACAAACGGATTTGCACAAGTTATAAACCTGTAAGGTGCCTTGATCAGCCTTCAGCTTATTTCACATGGTTGTATGTACAGACAGCACACAGCTGTAACACTTAACACAATCACTGTAGCCATTTTTTTTTTTACAAAAACATGTTAAACATTTGCTGTGTTTCTTGATTGTCTTTGTGTTTTGGACTCATTTTGACTTTTTTTGCAAACACACCACCTGGTCTCACAGTGGAGGGACTCTGCTGACATCTTCTCTTTTCCTTTGTGTTTAATCCACTGCTGCTCCAAGGCCTATTCTCCACCTCACCTTTTGGCATTTTGGAGGGAAAACAGTCATTCAGTCAAGCTGCTAATTTCTTTAACAATGACCCCTCTCTTCCTAATTACAGGTTTCCTGTAGCTCTGTATATGTTACAGAGAACAGCATGACTAACACAATGTCAAGCTTTTGTTGAGTTAATGGCTACCTGCAGCAGCACAAGTGGTTGCTCACACATATGTATATGTAATGTCTGTAAATACACTAAGAATACAGAGCGTGCTGAGCCAAGGAAGTGAAAATATGAACCACACACAGTGTGTCGTTTCGGGTTAACAGTGGAGGTGTTTGCCACGGGACCCTCTCTGACATTTGCAGTGATGATATTTGACATGGAGAGTCGCGTTTGTTGTGCACCCGCAACGTCTCCGGTGGTCCGCAGGTGGTGCTTTGATTCCCGTAGCCTGAGGTGAAACATCACACAGCGGACACGGCCAGTGTTCCGTTCCTCACAATGGGATCCTCCATCATCTGGCTCTGTGAAAACCCACCATTCATGTTGACAGCTTCCCAACATTCAAAACGGGGCTGACACTAACGCTGACTGTGAGAGCAGCAGGTTTTTTTTTATCCCCACTGTGAACCAAAATGTCTGACCCACTTGTAGTTTCACAGGAAACAATGGGGCTTCTCAGAAAGCAGGACAACAAAAGCCAGGACTCACAGAACCCTACAAAACTTTACTATCAGAGGCCAATAAACTGTAATGTTCAATGCAAACAAAGCAATTAGGTGCATAGACTCATCTTCTTCCCATTTTAAAGAAGCTGGTAAATACATGGACCTGTGTGTGACCCTTCTGAGTTGTTTGTACCTACATGTGGCATGGATAGCTCACAAGGAGAGAGACCTCTCTGTTTAGAGGCTGGATGGAGGTGAAAAAGAGTGTGTTAGGACAGAAAATAAGTGTAACTCTCGGCATATGATGGGACAAGTCAAGGTCGTAGCATCGGGAGGTCTTTACTGTGATGTTTACTTTAATAGCCAAAAACGTTACAACAACTCAGTCAGCTGCACCCAAAAAATGTTAAAGATTTTATTCAATTAAATTGATCACCCCCACCTTCACTTCATGATCACCACACAGAAGCCTCAGCAGTGTACAGGAATAATGACTTGACAGCGCAGGTGTCTACACCCTCGTTCCTCTCTGGTAATTTTACTCATTTGTGATTTTGAAAGAGCTCTCAGCACCTGCGTGGCTAAGTCATCACATCATCTGTGCAGCTCAACAACTCTCATCTACTCCCTTCACTTTTTCACCCTGTATGTATCACTAATTTGACATAAAAATCCGTCTCCTTCCACCACCAGCACCACCCTTTAAGTTCACTTGAAAGTCTAATCCTAGCCAGTGTTGTTTGCGAATGGAAAGGAGGACAGCATTCACAGCATCCTCCCTCTTTAGATCCTTGTCAACTGCACACATCTGCATTGATCTGAGCTCTTATTTAAGCCTGAGGGACGGGTGGCAGCGATACCAAGAGGTTGATCCCTATTGATTTGTGCTTCATGTTAACTCCTCCTTCATTTGATAGCAGGCAGCTCCTCCGACCCAAATAGGGCAGCAGGCGGCTGAGCACATTGAAGACGTCATGTTACTATATGAAGGTGTTAGCATCACTGTCCATACCTTTGCTATGGACAGCAGTGCACATGTGTAACAACAAAGATGGAGAATTCTAAACACGGGTGGAGCTCTGTGAAGTGACTTCAGCTTTCTGACATTTCCTCGTGTCAGCCTCATGTTTAGTCTGCTAACATGTTAGCCGCATACCTTTAAAAGGATGTTTGTGTCGTGGGCCATTTTGTGAATCAGTTTAGAAGCAGGAAGGAGACTGAAATGTACCAGCATGCACCAGTGTGGTGGTGTAATTTCTGATTGGATGTATTCTTTGTGTTGCAGCGATTCTGTGTGTGTGATTATGAGGGCTCATGCAGATGAAGTGGCTCACATACGGGTGCTGCTGCAGTTTTGATTTGCTCTCTCGCTCATCCCTCAGTACCTCTTACTTGACAACAGATACATTCCCAAATCTGTCCCTTCTGTTACGTCCCATGCTTTATCTTAGCTGTGCTTTTGTTATTATTAGCCCGAGTGTCTCTGGCAGACTGTTGCACTGCATTGCATTGTCTGCCGGTCTAGGTTGCATGAGAGCAGATCGGCTCGTGTGTGATTTCCGCCTTCCTATAGCGGTTGTGAATGCTGACCTTGGAGAGGGTTTTGTCCCTTCAAGATGCCTGGCCCACTCCACGACAGCCCCTTTTATGAATGGGCAGGTCCCTGAGCAGAATGCTAATGAGGGAGAGAGAGGCTAGCTGCTGCTGCTGCAGTGCACGGCAGCGCTTCCATATTGTTTTAACTGTGAAGTGCTGTCCGGGGAGCAGATCAAATCTCAGGGCTGGAGGAGGGGAGAGGGAACCGGGCCAGGCAGAAGGGGTCACCGTGGGTTACCCAATTAATAGGCCTCATTTAACCTCTGTGGCATTTCAATTATAGATGACACATGCAGTCATTTCTCTGTCATACTGTAAAGTTGTCAATCAAGGTTAATAGTAATCAGAGCAAGATTGTGGTGGAGGCTTTTTTTATTTCTGCTTTAACTCACAGTTGCTGCAACACCGGCTAGGTAATGAGCCATTAGATTTTTACACAGCCCCAGTTTGTTTTAGGGGTCACAGAGGTAACTATGGGCTTCTTTAAAGCGTAATTACCCAGCCATGTTTGGAAAAACCCGGAAGATCATGTGTGTGTACTGAAGACTGCAGACCTCACTTCTGTGCAGCTACAGGATCCTGTATTTCTTAATGATATACTGTCCCAAAGAGAACAGTGACAGATGCATCATAATGACACAGTGTTCCAGAAGTTCTCCCTGGAGAAGAGCTGCATTTTGTTTCCAAGCTGTTTCCTGTTTAGGCACTAATGAAACAACCAAAATGTAATTATAGTAAAAACCTTCATTAGTTTGGCTTCTTAATTGTGAGGAAATGAAGATGTTTCCAGCAATGTGAAACACATGAAGGCTCACACCAATGCATTTTGGTCCTGTATCTGTATGGATCACACACCCATGTGGCCTATATCACAGTGTTTAACTAATGCAGAGAATGGTGCAGGGTGGGGGTGTTTGTGTCCTTGCTCGCAGTCTGTCTGTAGCAGGTGGTGTCAGATATGAAAACTGATGACTGTGCGCTGCCTTCAGATGATCACATCTAAATTCCCACCACTTGCCACTAATGGGGTTATCTTACTTTCCCTTCCTTTCCCAGTGAGGTACCTGCTGTCTGCATGTGCTCCTGGTCTGCATGTGTATACAGTACAGCATAGCGGACTGGGTAAAAGGTTACCTTTGAGTCGCTGCTAAGCTGCGAGTGACCCATTAGGATGATTGAGGATGATGTTAAATGAATTGTCAGCCGCTGGACGTGAGGTCCAACCTTCTACACTTACACTTACTTCCAAAAACATGATGTATGCTGCTGTCTAATACAGTAAGCTGTTTTAAAGTGTGACAGAGAGAGCGTGTAAAACATATCTGCAATTTTGTGTTTGAGAAAACAAGCTGCTGTGGCGATGTTACATCACTTTCCTTTTCTTCTCTGAAATGTGACCAATATAACCAGCAACAGAGACGACTGAGGGAGACACAGGATGATAATAAATGATAACAGACCTCCATGTTGACGACCCCCCCCCCCCAAATCATCTAACTTGTCCTCTGATTTTTTCACATAGAGTAATTGAGCGATCCATTGAGTGATCTGAGATTCATTTAGCATGAGTTGGGGGAAACTATTATCAAAACCACCTGCTGCACCCACAGTCCCTCCTCCAAATGATAACCTCATCTAATCCAACGATTGCCCAACTGAGTTGAGAGCTGCTTTGCTGCAGTTTGAGGAGCTGTGTCGCTTTTTTCGCTGACACCCTCTCTGCACAGCTCTTCAGCTGCTCTGTGGGAACAATGGCTGTTAAATGGGGATGCTGGCTTTATCTCATTTCTGATAGATGCTCTCTCACTCTCAACAGCAACCATGATATGTCCCAGAGATATTAGTGAATATATTTCACACAGTGGTTGAGTTCTCAAGGCCGCGATGTTGACTGCAGAGATGGCAGTGGGGGGGGTGGTGGTGTATCAGTGCAGGAGCTGGTGTCAGGCTCCTGGTGTGGGCGGAGTGTGAGGCCTCTTGCCTGTTTAACTCCATTTTAGTATAGTTCAGAACGGTGCTAACTAGAACAGTATTTTGAAGCTAGGAGTAACATGGATTAACATACTTTATCTAGCAAAAGTAGCAAGATTTCCTGTAGTCTGAGTTGGACTTTGTGCACTTGTGCTAATGAGAATATATTAGTGAACATTAGCATGCTGCATCCTGACTGTAAGGAGGACTGTGCCTTTAGCTCAGCACCACACAGTGCCTTGGTACAGTCTTTGTATAAAGTTGTGGTAATAGCTGTTAGCAAATGTTATTACTGCCAATGATTGTTATTTACAGTATTTGCCTTGAAAAGTGATCATAATTCACCACGTTGTTTCATCCCAGCCTGTAGGAAGCAGTGTGTGCTGACTGTGTACGGTTCTGTTTGCTGTATCAGGAGCCCCAGTCCAGCTTGTTTGGGTTCCTGTGTGTTAAAGCAACAGGGTCCCCACTCAGCATGTGTGGTGGTTTAGTCAATATTATGACCCGGGCTTTAGGTCGAGACTCCTGCAGTCAGCAGGCCTCAAATCAATAGAGAAAGCAGAGACACGCTGACCTATTCAGCAGCCTCAAAGCACCACACAGTGGCTTGGTGCAGTCTTTTCTAATAAAGTTGTAGTAAGAGCAGTTAGCAGAAAGCATTCCTGTGGCAAAATTCAGAGTTGCTAGCGCACCTTTAAACATAGAGGTTTTGTTGTCATATTGACCAGCTGCTGACGTTATTAAGGTGACTGTTCAAACTGACAGTGGTACATAAGGATGACATAAGGATGACAACCACAAATCTATAATAATAATAGATAAATCTATATGCTGATTGTTTGCCCTCTCAGGCTGGCCATTCCTCTCGCTCCCTCTCTCTAATTACTGCAAGCACTCGGCTGGTAATGATTGTCATTTACTGTGTTTATCTTGAAATTTCCTGTGGGAATTGTTAAAAGTAGTAGCGGTGTGAAAGGACGGCTTAATCTACTAAAGAAACAAGAACAAAAAAAAACAAAAAAAATTAGGTTTATGGTTAACCTAAAAATTAGGTTTCTGTCCACAGCAGATCACAGAATCTTTACATCTGCTGAATGCCAACCGTTAGCAGATGCATTGCTGCGCCTGCATGCTAAACCAGGCTGAAAACAAATCCCACCATGCACATTCACAACCATGTTTTTCTCAGAAATAATCTATAAAACACGGTTCAGGGAAATGGATGCCATATTTGACTCCATATCCAGACAGATGGATCCAATCGCATGGAGGAGCTGACACAGAAGGCTGGGATAAAGAAAACTCTCACAGATCATGTCAGTCAAACCCTATCCTCTGACGTCCCATAATGCCTTTGTGCTCTGCAGGGCGTTTCCTGTTAAAAGGTTCAAGGTTTCTGGAAGACCTGTCAATACGATTGATGGATCATTAAATAACGCCTCTGTTGGCTGTTTACATCTTCTTTCAGCATTCACACTGTCACAACACCTGTCCTGAGCTCAGCCCCTCGGTCACCCTGTTTATTTCCCAGAGAGCACTCATCGCTGCAAACATGAACACTGAACACTGAAATTGCAAACCATCTAATTTGAAGGGACTGTCATTTTCCAGAAGCACACATGCAGCGCCTGGATACGTTACATCACTGGGGAATGGGATGTAATCAGCACGGACATCAGTGCTTGAAGACAGACAGTCACACGTTTTGGCCCGTCCTGCTGGATTATCAGAGGGTTGTGACCTCTGAGTGCATAAAAGCGCTGTCAGCAGTCATTTTGTCAGGACTGATTGTGTTGCTTTTATCTCGTGTGTGTGATGTTGATTTCTTTGACTTTAAAACAAAGTGACACTTAGCCCAGATATTTTGCACACTCAGAACATTACAGTGCTAAAAAAGAAGAAGAAACATGTCTGAAAATAGTGCAGGTAGTGTGAGAGTTGCTTCCTGTTCCACCGCAGCAGTGATTTGTGTGAGTGGTAATGATCTGTGTCATTCAGCTTCTAACTGGGATCTCACTCTGCAGCTGACTCATGTGCTTTTTATAGCCGTCTCTCTGTCATTCCACTTTATAGCCGCCGTGTGTGAGTGTGCGACAATGCCGTCCTGCTGGGAAGAAAACGGAGTGTTGATACTTCACAGCATGTTGAGTTAAAGTTTTTACATACCCGCCAGCTGAAGCCATCATGAGTACAGTTCGTTTGGCGTTTGATTCGTGAGGTGGGGCTCAGGAGCTCACTCCTGTTTGCACAAATCAGCGTTTTATTGCTTCTGTTTAATAAATACACACCTCTAAAAACATCAGGAGCTCCCTGCACAAAATGAGACCTTTTAGGACCTCAGGGACAAATAGTCTATTTCTTTACATCTATTTGCGGCTGCCTACATATGTTTGACAAAATTAGCTTAGCACAAAGAAAAGAAACTCAACAAAACAGCCAGCCTTGTCCCAAATTGTAACTTAATAATAAATAATGTTACTATCCAACACTGTAAATACCTAAATGCTTAGGGATAATATCTTGTATTAGTATATTTAAGCCATTATAAGTTTACAGTGTAGCACACCCAGCTGTGCTACAGTTGTTTAAATGACAGCCTGTGTGCCACAGTGGCTGTGATATTCATGCTGATGCCGTAAGTGAATATCGAGCTAACACTTATACGTGTCTCTGTGGCTCAGTGGTTCCTCCCGCCTGCAGACACACTCTCCCACAGCCTTCTCTGTGGTGGATGACAGGCGTGTGAATGGGAGTGGTGAGGGAAAGCCCTCCACTCGGCTTCACCCGAGTGGAGGATGTGCTGGTTTGCATGTCAAATTTGCAGGAGCTGTCAACGGACGGCTGCTTCCTGTGAGCAGCGGCTGGATGCTGGTGGAATGACCAAGTCTGACCTGTTTTAACAACAAAGAAGTCCCAGTGTGTGTGTGTGTGTGTGTGTGTGTGTGTTTTCCATCTGAGCTGAGCTGTGGATCCCCCTTAAGCCAGGCAGGGATACATTCTTTGTAGTATCAAACGAGGGTCATCTCATTACATCACAAATGCGACTTCTCTTTCTCTGCAGAAGCTAAGTAACCAGAGCTCAGCCACCACAGCTCCCTAGCTGCTGCTTCCACATCACAACACTGTGACCACACACACACACACACACACACACACACACACACAAACACACACACACACACACACACACTCCCTGTGGAGACACACTTGCTCCACTGTTTGATTTGAGTGTTTTTCGCCCTCAGATTGATTGATGCTACATGACAGCCCCCCACCCACAAACCCCCGAAGGCCCTGGATGCACTTTTTTTCTCCCAACCTTCCAATTATGTTGTGAATGTGCCGAACAGAAACACCGACTCACCTGAGGTTACAGGAGTCGAAGTTCACTGCAGGGTTCCCACTCTTTCCGAAAAGATTGTGACTAAGGACCTCCTGTTTATGAAACATGCAGTTTAGCACTTTAAAGTGAGCTGAAGTTAATATTACCCATGTTTTTTTTACTAGCATTAGCTGTGAATACAATAACCCTGCAGATTCTGTTATGTGTGTATTTAGATGTAAAGGCCAACTATTGGCTTTTTTGAGCTTGTTGATGCAGACATTCAGATTTTATCTGATCTTTAAACATGACTTTGGGATTCTTTTAGCAAAGGCTACAAAATGTGATCCAAAAATATCCAGAATTTCCAGCAAACCCCACTTTTGGGATTGCTAAAGGTTAGCTTAGCCTTGTAGTTTACAATCAAATGCTGGTGTTTTAACATGCTTGTGTAGCACAATGGGAATATGTATGTTACAGAAAATGAGAAGTATGACTTCTGTCTGTGTTAGCACTTAATGTTTGTGATGTTATTTTTACTCTTCCAAAGATCTGAAGATGTGTTACTGCCATCATTTTACATAGAGGTGTGTGTGTGTAAACGGCCGGGCTGGAGCTGAAATCAGCTTCAGGGATGAAAGAGGAAGCTTTTGCCAGCTGGGTGTCTGCGTCTCTGGCCTTCAGTACATTGTTTGAAGCAGACTGAGCTGCATGGCGACGGAGGCTTTTTGAGTGCCAGGTTCCCATTCACACTGATCACACATTAGACTGATCAAATCAGACTCCAGGCCTGCTTCCTGACTAACTCAATTTGCTCTTGTACGCTTCCCTTTTCACGCTGAGCACACGCACGCACACACACACACACACACACACACACCTGGATGCACATGTGCACACAAACAGAAATCCGTCAGAGTGGGGCAGTACCCATTGAGCTCTAATGAAAAGCAGAAAAAGCCGTTACCTTGGCAACTGCCAGCACACATCTTCAGGAGGACCCAGATTTCCTGTCTCACTGCGAGTGTATTGTTTTGGTTCTCTTTTGATAGCCGCGGCATCCCTAGACGGATTATCTCACTGCTGCTAGAATTTATGCAAAATCATCGTAAATTACGCAGCAGACATTCGCACAGACAAGAGGCCGCCACACTGAAACGACTCTCATCCACAGATTTAACACCTCACACTCCTAAAAGGCAAACATAATCATTGATCTGATTTTATCGTGGCCTTGAGCCTGTCGCTGCTCCGCACATTCAGCTGCTAAGCCCTCCTATGGCACAAACACAAGAGTTGTAGTTGTAGTGGTTTGAGTACGCAAACATGAGGTCATACGTGTCTGGAGCACACACTTGATTTTACAAAGCAGGCTGTTTTCCTGGTTATCATTCTCATCACCATAATCAGATTATTATAATTATTATAATTGCCCATGCAGCGTTTGTTATCTTTGTATGTTGGCATAAACAGGAAACAAATCAGACCCCCACACTCACCTCTGAGCCACATGCTCCTGTGTGTGTGTTAGGATGCTACACATGCTACGCGCTAAAATGAATGTAAAACCTACAGTATGCCTCCTGGTTTCACTATGTCTGACGTCTAAATAAAAACACTTCTGACGATCACAAAAGGTGCTAAATATCTGGCTTTCTTAATTATATACCTACATGGTGATTATGAAATAGGCTTTGCTGCACCAATCAGAGCACACTCTTCCCCTTAAAATCTGCCCATTGATTTGCTTGTGTTAAACATTTCCTCACCCTCCCTTCCTGTAATTACCTGACTGGTGCTTAGTTTGTTTTGTGTTTGATTCATGGTGTGGAAGTGACTGTTGTACCTCATTGCTTGAATGTGTCAGGCAGTCAAATCACTCTCTCCTAGAGCCTTTCATCACTTAATAGTGGCACATTTGCTCCATTATTTACCAGACGGAGCATTTCTTTGGCTTCTGCAAGACAGTAATTGACCTGCAGGTACAGCAGACACAGTGGGCTGATGGAAGGTATGCAGCAAAGCAAATTGCTGGTGTTGACAATAGCATAACCTTGTGTAGGTCGTACATAATGAGGCATCACTGCACACATGACTAGCTGCTGGTAAATAACCCAGAAAAGCTTATCTATTAAAGCATTTAGTCTAGTTCCCATAAGGAGCTCAGTGGTCACCATTTTGGTTGCTGTATGATGATGATGATGTTTGATGATGAATTTCTCACCTCACAGGTGCCCCAATTCAAACATAAACAAAAAACATGGCTGACCAGGCTATTGCCAGAAGAACCCGTAACATGTATACACAATACTAAAGCACTGTATACAGTGCAATGCACATGGTAGAAATGAGCAGCTACACTAGACTGTGGTGAAAAGTTGTTCTTTTGCCTTTGATTGAATAAAAGCTGCTAAATATTAGCCAGCTAGCATAGCCACAGTATTGTGTCTGTCTGTGCTCCCTGCTGTCTAAACGTGAAGACGTAGGTAAGAATAGATCCAGACTTTGATTTGCCCTTGGTTCATTTTGTTTTGCAAAGCTTTCCAAGCCTCAGGCTTTGGCTATTGCATGTCACCATCTGTCTCCTTATGCACATAAGTCTGCAAATTTTGTATTACACCCTGCCTCACAGTCAACTACAGCAAATATAACTTGGAAGAGGATGCAGGCTTAAATCTGATGAGCTTATTTGGTGCCATTTGGTTTTGAATTGCACAGGCATTACTCAGCCAAACACCAGAGCAGAGAGAAAAACACTGCTGTGGACTGTCATGACAGTAAATCACTTTTAGTAGCGGTTCTGTTTGGAGGCTAGCTTTGGCTAATGTCTCCGAAAGCTTTCATTAATACATGCATCTATTTTGGCTACTTTGTATCTGATGCTTAGTGTATCCAGAGACAGGCCTTAGTCCCTAAAGAACCAAATAACGTCCACCAGTCCTCCAGTGGAACCTGCATCTACTTATGCCGTTTTCTCTCCTCCCTTCCTCCTCAGATGGCGTATAAGCCCTGGCTGTGCGCTCAGTATTTCCCCACCACCCAGCAGTGCTGTCAGAGGAGGGTACCGTGCCACCAGTACTGCCTGGAGGTCCAGCAGAGCTGTCCGTTCATCCTGCCCGACAACGACGACCTGATCCACGGTGGCAGCCCCAGCTTCATCTGCACAGGTTAATACCCCCTCACTGACACTTCCTGTGCACAGCATGTGTCTCCTGCCCCGATGTATTTTTGTCTTTATTTGTTATTGTATCAATTCATCCAGAATGTGTGTTCCTGTTCCAGGGAAAACAATCAGGTGTTTCTGAAGGCTTTCTGATGACATCTAGTGGCATCTTTGAGCACTGCAGAATACACAAGGACATTGTAACAGAGCACTGATGAATTGAATTTGTCCTGTCTCTCTGTATTTACTTCAGGTTATTCAATAATAATCACCAGTCTGAGAGGAGCAGACACCAGAACACAAGTTATCTGGACATGACTGAATATTTGTGACCTTTTTAACTCTACACTCGACACTCCATGAGTCTGCTTAGAAATAATAGATAAGTGATGCTTCTTTAAAGTTGCAGAATGTGCCTGAGAATCATCAGGTTCTTGAGGTTTCTTCAATATAATAAGAATCCATTTGTACAGAACATTAAAGAGGAGAATTATTTTAGTGTCACTGGTACAAGAATACCTACAGGGGAGTCAGGCAGGTGCTATTCAAACCCAGAGAAGAGGTCTAATCCACCAGATAAACCCACCCTCCATCTGCTCTCATCCTCCATCACATCCATCCTTCTGCTTTCGTTCAGCCAGGACTCACAGTGAGCAGTGACAGTTGTTGTTTTTTATGTCAGGCCTCTGTGTGGTTGTGGAGTTTAATTTGGGTCAAGCAAAGGGTCACCATGTCTGTTGACTCCATGAGGTCACTGGGGTCACTGAGGTCTGGGTGTTGTGATAGATGATTGATTTTTTTTTTACCCAGATTTAAACAGGATTCATAATCTGAAGGTTGATTCAGATGTTTTTGTCCTCTACAGGAATAAAAAATAAACCTGGATTTTATTTATGAAATGTATTTTTAGCAGTATACAACGAGGAAAAGTCAGCATCTTCATCTGGTGTAATCTTCTCCGCAGGGCTCTTGGGAGATCATCCATCAGGCGGCGAGGCGGAGTGCTGTGATGTCCGATGGGACTCCAAAATGGACAACCCTTCAGGCGGCACACTAAAAAGGACTGCTTCTTCCTGCCAGCCAGAGGCGGCCTCGGTCACCTCCGCCGCCACCCCGAGACTGTGCAGCGGGCGGCTGAAGATTTGCCTGCTGGCCCTCGTCCTCCTACACACTGTCATCATCATTTCAGCCTCCCATAATTCTACGTTGGTGGGCGTGGCTGCCATTTTCTCACCAGAGGAGAGTGCTTCTAATGAGGAGTGAACTCCGAGGCTGTGGCCCTCGCAGGAGGATTTTTGGCTTTTACAGTGTCATGGCTGCCAGGGACACATCTGGTGAGACGTGCTGGAAATGCCTCTACAATCAGCCGCCTGATGAACCATCAACCACAGGAAGTGGGAGGGTTTTAACTGGAGCTAAGGGTGCTGGGATTGGACACTGACCAAACCAAGATGTTTGAGAACCACCCCCCTAAAAGAACTGACCTCTTGCCACTTGAAACCTGCTCATTGTTTCTATTTCATCCAAATGTTTTCTAGCATACTGCCCCCCCCTTCCCGTCCTCCTCCCCCCCCCCCCCCCCCCTCCGTTTTCAGGTGTGTGTGTGTGTGTGTGTGTGGCATGTCAGAGGAGAAACGGACATTGATGAGTTGTGCGCTCTCACTCATCTTTACCTTTAGATTCTTTGCTGCACTTTTTTTCAGGTGCCAGAATGTTTTGACATATCAGCTGTGTTCCACCTTCTAGCCGCCATCACCTTAGAGACGTCTCCTTTACTCCCCTGTATGTGATGTTGCTCCAGGGCCTGCCAGGACCAGCGTATACCCATCACTCATGTCGGGTCTTGTTTCTCTGAAAACAGTGTGTGTTGTTCTTCTGTATTCTGATGTTCAGCTTGTGTTTTTTGTCACACCGGACCTTTTTTTTTTTTAACCCCTTACGACAGTACATGCCTACACATTTTTGGACCTTAAGTGCTCTGAGACTGGCTTGCTGGAGTGAAAAAGGTAGTGACGGTTCACAAATGCAGGGTGTTGCACATCACTACTGGACAGGAAGTAGTGTTATGTGGTTTCTAAAGTGTTCAGTTTACCTCATGCGTTGGCGGTGTTGCAGACAAGCGGCAGCGCGGTGGCTCATCTGAATGTCACACCGAGCGTTTAGACTTGTATCTGAGACTACAGGGACACTAGAGGACAGAGAAATGAAGCCAAAACACCGGGGGCCTCATATATCAATCATGTGTAGCAAGAACATAAGAGAGAGCATCTTTACTGAAAGATCTCCATGTTTACCTGAGAGAAAACTTTCCTAGAATTATTGTTGGTCTGAAAAAGTGCAAGAACCCCTTGTTCAGGTTCCTGAAGTTCTTGATAAATGAGGCCCCTCGGATCATTGAGTGCCTCTTTGCTGCATAAACCCACTGAGGCCCGTACTGGCAGAATAGGAGAACAGCTGGGGTTAGTGTCCTGCTATGTGACATCATCACTGCTGATGGCGTGGCTTTTCGGTATCAGCAGTCGGTGCAAGTGAACAGCCAGCTGATCAATCAAACAATCAATCAATCACACCGTTGACTCTTAAATCACCCTTAGGCGAGCTGATCAACTGCTATCTTTCACAGACTAGCAAAGGGCTGTGTTAGTGTCAGCGTACGAGGAGTGTGAGGAGTTTTCAAGGGCTGATCCATCCCATTTTGTTCTGTGTCCTGTTTCTTTTTCCTCTTTTGCATGGCTGCTGCTAGTAAAGTGACACACAGGGATTAGAAAGAGTTCTAACTGCCCTTTTAGCCAGAGACTGGACAGATAGAGGAGACTTATCCAAAGCTAACACTTGACACCGTGAGCAACTGGTGGTGACGTACCAAAAAAAAATGAAAGCGGAGGATGATAAATCTCTGTCCTCCTGTGATCAGCTAACGACAGACTGAAGTTTTGACTTTGCCTCCAAATTGGCTTCCTCATTTACAGCCTGACCTTACCTCGCCTCGGTGACCATCAATTTGCTCTTCACTGACACATCAGCGTGTCACATCCATGTTTGCCTCTAGTTTTTCAAGATCCAGTGCATAGACCCCCACCCTTGTCAGCTCCTTGTGTTCCACTCCCCTTTTTCTTGATATTATCGTGTGATGTGTTTTTTTTTGTTTTTATTTATCACCTTGAACTCTGTTAAAGAGAACTACATTCCCTTGAAGACAGCATCGGATGTAATAGGCCCCACACTTTGTGCTCCGTCCCCTTGAATTCTAGCTGTTCATGATCTGAGTCCTGTGGATCTATGCAGATGAACCCACCCCAGACTTACCCACCTGCATTCCCACAACCACTCACACGAAAAAAAAAACCCTGAACCCCCATCCTGTCCTTTCTGTTGTAAATATGTCCTGAGGATGTGGGATCCCAAAATGCCCCCCTCCTGCCTTCCCTGACCTCCTCATCCCCCCCTCCCACTGTTGGAATCTCACTGTGTTTTCTGTTCGCCTCCTTGGTTTTTGTCTGTTTTTTGAGATTTTTGCCGCATTTTTTTGTTGTCTAAAGCAGTGGTGTGAGTTGATGAGTAGGACTAAGTTGGATGTTAAAAAGATGATGAGGTCTTAAGAAAAATATATAAAAAATGAAGCTTGAATTGAGAAAAGGGTTTAAATATAGAGAAAAAATTATGATACCGTTGTCATATTGTCATACTAGAGATGCTTTAGTTTGCTAATTTACTTTCTTTTTTTTCTACAAAAGACTTGGATGAAATTATTTATAAAATGCGTCCCACGTCATGATCTTTTTTGGACGTAAAACAAATACATTTATTAACATTTTGTTCAAAAGAAAATAAATATAAATTATGTTAAACATTACTGGTGTTGGTGTTTTATTCCACGTCTTTACTGAAATGTATTTGTTAAAATAATTAAATAAACTTGATAGTAAAATATATTTTTTAACTTTAATGTTCGTCACTGAATTTTCAGCCAATCACATCGAGCCTATGTTATTAGCTTGTAAGCGCAATACCTGCTATATAGGCTAGCTCATATGTCTGTGGGCTAGCTAGTGTTAGCTAGAGCTACAGAAACAGCGTTGCGGTAGCAGTTTATTAGAAAGTTGCTTAAAACAATTTAGAAATTGCCCAAAGGTCACCAAAGAAGCTGATGGAAACAACATATATGACGTAATGCCTCAGACATGCACGTATTTTGTTGAAGATAGCTTCTGACTTTAGCATGCTAACAAGCTAACCGTGGACCATAACATATGCTACGACAGCGCTTCTTTTTGCCAGACGTCACGCCAGGCAGAAGTGCAGCTCTGTGCGGTAAGATTCACACACTTTATAATAACCACTACTTAGAATTTGTCCTTCTTAACAAAACTTTAAAAAGAAGTGACCAAGTCAGGTTAGACACTAGGTACTTTTAAGCACTGTCAGTTCACCTTTCTTCAGCTAAGTGTTGGCAAATTAGGGAAGTACAGTCATAATGATTGCCATAAAAATATGTCTATAGAAATATTATGCCATTACAAAATAAATGAGACTTTGCACATATGCACTGTTGAAATACAGGCTTCATTGATAAAAACACTTGCAGGTAATAACAGTCCCATTTCTCATATTGACCAGCAGGGGGCAGCATAGCATCAATGCTGAACTTAACCTACTGTATTTATTCCGTTTTATTCCACAGGATGGCTCAGATTTCACCACGGGAGGTTTTTCTTTTTCTGAGCGTACAACATAAAAAACACAATTCTGCTTTCAGGCATAATAAAAACAAGCTAAAGATTCAGTCAGGTTAATGGTTTGACTCAGTTTTACATTGAATACAAAAGGGAGAGATGCTTTTGTTTCCTTCTGCTTCTGCTTAGGCAGAAGGGGGCGTCATAAGACTTGATTTAGATCCAAGACTGTGCTGTCATGCCTGCACTAGTTCCTCCACAGCTTTATATGCATACTGAATTTGAATTTATAGGTGGTCTGGTGTAAATATATTGTACTCATAAAAAAAACAAAGGCACACTAAAACGTGTGCTTTTGGAAGAATCTCATACACAGAAAGGTGTTAATACCAATGAAAAAAAGCATAATTGTAGGGGCTGTCTGCATTATACTCACTCAATGTACAAAAACCTGCTCTCCTCACAGCAGGTCTGGCTGTTTTAGTGGTTTGACATCAATTTCCTCTGCGTTCCTTCACCATTTCATGCAGTCTGCCACAGCAGGGCTTGCACAATTCCCGTTCTTTTCTCTCTAAACCACATATCAACTGACCTGACATTTCCCCTTCTCATGGGGTCTTTGTCATAGCCCAGGCTGGAAGACATTTATACAGGAGTACTGGGGAAAAGAGGAGACACTTCTTGAACTCTGAGGTCTTGTTATACTAAGAACTGAAGGATTGTGTCTTCCTTTTATATAAACAAGATAAGTGTAGACAGATAATGCTTACCGGTATATGTTTTTATAAAGCTGTCCTCCACCAACACTAAAGAGCACCGTCTGTATTCTTGTGGTCACATGCTCCAAATGAATCGGAAATGCCAGCCTCCCTCCCACAGCTTGTCCTCTTGCTGCCCACTCTTATTTTCAGTCGCAGTTTATTTATTGAACAAACTGGCATCAGTGACGGCACACAATCCACCATCCACCCGATACCCAAGGAGGTTATATGCATCAGAAACCCTACTGCTGCAGCAGCAAGTTGGCGAGGTGACCAGAAAAACAATCTCCTGGCAGGCTGCATTTGTTGCCACTGTAGCCCGGGGGAGAACAGCTGGGGTTACTGCACTACATGCCTCTCAGAAGCTAGGCATTTTGACATCAGAGAGAATGAGAATACTGTGTTTACACCATCCTTTTTGTCTGAGGGAAGCGTAGAAACAAGGTGCGACACACACAACACCGCTCGAGTCCAGTGACTCTGCACTCTTATGTTGTGCCCGGCGGACACGCGTGTCACTTCCCATTTGTCTTGTGTGCTCTGTTGAACAAGCTTCAGGAGCCATTGTGTTTTCAGTCTGCAACAGCTCCTGCATCTTGAGGAACCCATTAAATTTTAACCATGTCATATGAGTTCCTTCATGTGTGTTTGAAAAATTGTTGTCGATGCTCACAATGAGAAACAATGTGGCAGGCATTTTTTGGCCTCTTGGTGGCACCACTGAAATATTATTATTTTTATAGGGTGTTTAATCTTTTATAAGTGCCACAGTGTGTGACATTTTTAATTGCACAGCTGAAGATAAAAACACCGGTGGCTCTAAATATCCTGAAGGAAGGACAGAAATCATCTCTCTTCTTGTTTTCTGTGTGTGAGAATCTGCACAAAGTCACAATTACCAGCTGGCTTGTGAGATGCTCAATCTAGCCGATATAAGTTCTTGTAAATCTCCTCCTGGAGCTGCTTTACACGTTTTGCCTCTGTCTGTGAATCATTCATAAACTGAGCACTGTATAGCTCCTCTATAAGGGACAGAAGCATCTTTCTTTCAGTGCACACTTATTTTTCTGCCTGTTGTACTGTAATCATTCTATTTTCCTCCTTTGTAAACATCTTAGGGGTCAACATGGGTTGCCTTAGAGACAACATCCTCGCAAGAGTGAGGGATACCAACACAGAAAATACAGCTGTGGATGAAGTGATGAAGCCATTTTCCCTTTATGTTTAATTAAATCTGATATTATTGTCATGTTTTCAGATTCAGCCTCAACATTAGGAAGCAGAATCACAATCAAGACGCACAGCATGACGCAACATAAAGGTCAGTCACATGGAGACGAGCTGGTCTTTATTTAGTGCAATGATTTTTCAATGATAGAGGTACACTTTTAGTTTAAATTGAAGGTTTATTGGGAATATTACTGGCTGCAGTGTCCGGAGAGACGCAAGAAGCATAAGTGCCACACTTTTTACCATCCTCAATCATACCTAGCACCCCCCTTGCTGAATGGAGGAGCTGCTGTAAGTCTTATTAGGGTAAATTTTCCTGCAAGTCGGTTGTCACATGATTTATTCCCTGTAGCAGTGTCTGCTGATTTTGACATTTGACTTTAAGAAATGATGCAAGCATTAAGAACCAGAAATAGGACCTGAAATTGCAGGTAATCACACCAATCAAAAGCTAACAAGTTGGCTGTATTATTCTCAGATAATTCCGGCCATTATAATCATGCAGGTCCTCCAACAAAGCAGGACAAATATATATATAAATACAAATGTCTCTAAAATAGCTCAGGAAAAATGTGTTAAAAATTTGCAGACATGCTTGAAATATGTGATTGCAGTGTGATGACAGCACAATACCTGCATTTCAAAATCAATGTGCTTCTCCCACACTGAGACTGTGTGTCGCTGACAGTCTGATTACGCAAATAGGACGGAGAAATGAGCGGGTGCGAACACCTAAAATCCCCACAGAGCACCCACACGCATCGAGTATAATCAGAAAAGTAGCAGAGAGCAGAGGGAAGTGTTTGCTGTGGAGAGACGAGAACAAAAAGCCCACCACGTAAAAACAATGTGTCCGTGAGTCAAGTAGCTACGGTATTCTGCTAAAAAATTAAGGTACGGTGTGTGTGTGTGTGTGTTTACTGAAGTCCTTCAACCCCTTTATAACATTTTCTCTACATAATGCTGGTGGTACTTTACCCATTAATCTTGAAATAATTTGAATATCCTTCAGTTTACTTCAAATCATGTAGTCATGACCTCTTTTGGCCTGGAGCTACAAAATAATGGCTTCTCTCTCTGTCAGATGACTCCTTTAATACCACAATGGAGGATACATGAAAAGTGTTAATGATGATCTTTTCTTTTATCTCAAGTATGAATAGTAATTTAGCATGGGTTGACAGCTGGAGTGTGTCAACCACATTTGAGGTTGCCGTTGATGCTTTCAGGTGCAAAGTATGCTTTCAGGATGCTCCTGGGAAAAGTATGGATTTTGATTTTAATCATCTCAATCACAGTGTAAACCCGTTTGAGTGAAATTATTTACACTGCTCAAAAAAAATACACTGTGTTATAGGGAACACTATAATAACACATCCTAGAGCTCAATGACTGAAATATTCCAGTTGAAAATCTTTCATTCATTACATAGTGGAATATGGGGAGAACAAAATAACATCAAAATGATCAAGGTAAGTCAATGTTATTATCTCATGGAGGTCTGAATTTGCAGAACCTCTCCTTTATAGGGCTTGTCTTGCTAATAACCTCTTATTTCTACCTGTTGTCTGTTCCATTTGCACAACAGCAGCAGAAACTGATTAACAATCAGTGTTGCTTCCTAACTGGACGGGCCGATTTCACAGAAATGTGATTGACTTGAAGCAGGGGTGTCCAAACTTTTTTCGGGGAGGGCCAGATTCGATAATGCAAAAATCTCCGAGGACCAACAGTCCCCGATGTCATTATTTTAAACAATAAAAAAATGCTGTTTTGTAATATATTACATCTTACACAGCAAATAACTAACATCTTAGCATTCAGATGAACAGATCACTTGTTATCTGAATTTACAGAATACATTTAAAACATTCAGAAACTGTGTGGTTGTGATAACAGAGCAACAGGCAAGGTATTGACTCTACTGTGAAGGTGAGATCTGATCACAGGTGGCAGGTCTGGTTTAAGAGCAGCAGCAGACATCAGTAAAATGTCAGGTAGACTAGGTGGGAGTCATTTAGTGCTGATCTCAAAGGGTCTTGTAATTTAATGTTTACACAGGTTTGCAGTGCATGCCAACGAGACATAATGACGTGCCTTACGACAGATGCGTACAGAATTACGGAGTCTTTTTACAAGAAGTGCCGCGTCTCATTGTACAGCTGACAGTTTAACAACAGAGAACGTTCAAGCAAAGACGGACCGCACCAATAAAACATCACAGCTTATAACAGACAGTCTGCTCACACGACACAAACTAATTCATTGTTTACAAGTGTTCGCATTTCTAACAAAAATAAGAATTGCCTGTTGATTTTGTATGGTTTACTTGGCTGGCGGGCCAAAAATAACACATTTTAAGATAGAAGCCGCGGGCCATAGAAAATCCGTCGTAGTTTGGACACTCCTGACTTAAAGTTAAATTCCCTTTATTTTTATGAGCAGTGTACACACATTTAAAGCAACACTAGGAGGAATTGCTCGCGGGGTCCCCCTACATCAGTCTGGTGAACGCTAGTGTCTTACACCTGTTGTGAAGTTTTTTCACAGGCACATTTGTTTACTAGCAGCAAAGGCAAACTCCTTCAAAGCTGGAGCTGTGTGCCTACACATGTCATCAAAACGGTTGTCAGTTACCTAGCATGTTAGCTCCCAGCTAGCATTCACCTTGCCTTACTGATCCAACTGTACATCAGATGGGCATCCCTCCTTGTCTTTCAGCTGTCGCCAGCGAGTAAAAGCCGGGCTTATATAAATCCTTTTTTTGAACTCTTGCTTTATTGCGCTCCGTACCTATAGGATGTGCTAATGCTCAGGAGTCTGTTGGTCTGAAGTGTCCCACCGTGGCAGGATCATTGCTTTGCTTTCTCTCACTGCGTGTTCAGTATGGTTGCCACAAGTTCTAAATAAGTGACCAAGTGGATTTAAAGTATTGACTTCACAGTAGCAGCAAGATCACAGCTTTAGAATGTGAGAGAAAACCAGGTAGCTGCAGGTGAAAGACCCACCAACCACCCCGTCAGTGACAGCACAGTGCTTTACAATGGCTGTATTCCCAGCACTGAGATGCGTGGGAAGCTATTGGTGGTGCTGCAGGCTTTGAAAACTGCAGCCTTTAGTGCTGTCTGAAGTATACTTGCCTGCACAGAAGCCCTCATAAATAAGTCAGTGTCTAAAGACGCAAAAAGGAATGAAATTAAACCATCAGTCAGCAGTTTGGAAGTTGAGGTTTTTCTGTGATGGATGAAAATCTACAGATAAACATGGGAGACACAGGCAATAAAAACTCATTAACAAGAATGCAGAAAGTCTGTTTACAGGATAGCTGAGATGTAATTAGTCTCCTTGTGTGAGTTAGATAATCATCAGACAACAAACTGTGTTAATGAGAGGACAATTTTGCAAAAATAACAGAATATCAGCAACCTGGCCGACAGACGGTTAAACAGTCAAACAGACAGAGTTGATGGAGTCATGAGGCTTAAGAAACTTTCAGAGTATAATTCATTCATGCTCAGACCACAATCTTTTACGGTTAGGTGGAGTAATGATGGAGGCTCTGCCTCATTTCCACAAATAGGCTCAGAAAAGGCACTTTTTAAAATGTTGCTTCCTTCCTGAAAAATTGACCTGATGTTGAGCGTGTGAGCCGCAGAAGTCAAAGATGTTTTACCTGCATGGAAATCCAAAGTTTTTACAGTAGTACAGCCTCACTGTAACACTTTAGAAGAGGGTGGTGTTGGTGGACTCAAATGATAATATAGAAGAATAATAGAATAATAGAAGAATAAATAAAATATATGACAATTCCACATGAAAACATATGGAATGAACACAAATAATGTAATAATGCCTGTGGCCATAGTCGCACATGGAGCAGATGGCTAACAGCGTTTTACTGTAACGACGCCTTTTTCATCCTAGATGTATGTATTTGTCCTAAACTGCCTCAGTGTTTCACAGATGGTTAGAGATAGGTGTGGGAACTGTGTGCAATAAACACCGAAGAGGAAGTCCACACGTGCGTCGAGTGTGCAACATTTTCACACCTTTAAAAGAAAATCTTCGGCCACACCGTGAGGGTGTAAGTGATAAAGTGAAAAATAAAAACAAACAGCGAGCACAAGAGTTTGTTTTTTGTTTTTTTTACATTAGCATGTGAGAGTTATCAGTGCAGTGTGAGGCCTGAGTTTTGGCCTCTCTCACACAGATGAATGATCCATCTATGGTTCCTTTATTCACTAAAATAATCAGCGTTAAAATATGGACTATTTTCAAGCAACTTCTGAAAAACTAAATTCCCCCATTCCACACTACAAAGTAATGACAAGATAAGGTCTATATTAGAGTCCATTTTGACACTTACTGGTCTGTAGAGTACGTCTTACTCTGCTTTGGTTGTCTGATCTTTGCCTTTGTTAACTATAGGTCAGAATTTAGTTTCCCTGAAGGAGGAACTTTAACACAGAACTCCTCACTTAACAGGTTTGGGGCTTCCGTCATCAAAAATGCACAGAAAATGAGACAAAGCAACATCTAAATGCTGTACAAAGAGGAGCATTAAATCACACTAAGGTTACTTAATCCTGTTTGTTTGAAGATGCGCGACAATGAGGCCTGTTGTTCTCCTTTTTTTTGTCCAAGACGACTGTGTAAACATTTCAAACCATAATCATCTCTTTGAAATTGGAGGGAGCTATCATATTTCTTTGAAAGGAATACCTCATTGTAGTGTTTTCTTTCCCCTCATAGCAGTGAGGCGAGATGTTGTTGCTCTTACATATGGTGCGTCCATCTGGGCTTTTGATCTTTTCAACAGCAGCGATGCTGCATGCTACATGCAAATCTGGCTGGATCATTTTTTTTCAATGCGAAGGCCACACGTGCAAATTGCTGCCTGAATAATGCAGATTACAAATGATATTTTCCTCATTTTATGCTAATATTTCTCCTTATATTGCTTCTTTGCACCCTCAAGTCCTAATTGTCCAACATACAATTTTAATACCGCCTTCTTCACCTTATTATATTTTACTTTGCGGTATTATATCACTAAAAAGAGGCCTGCATGAGTGTTAATGCTAGATGCAGGGTTTTCAAACCAGACTTATTGACTTAAATAAATATTAAAATAAGTCAAATGTTTGTAGATTTGACTCCCCTTCATCTTCAGCCTGTAAGCTAAAACAAATGTGTACAGCACAAAGAAGAGGTGAGGCATGTGACAAATGTTAACACTGAGAGCAGAGGAAGTTCTTTCCTTGGATGCTTCTAAGCTTGTGAAGTTGTTGTTCTTGTTTTTGTTGCTTTATTTCATCTAGGTTAGTGTCAGGCATCAACACTGCTTGGTTAGGTGTAGGTTAGAATCATAATTTGGGTAAAAATACACACGTTTTCCTTGTGCTAACTGTGTTTTTGCTAAGCTAGCTACTATGGAAAATGACCTGAATCAGTGAAAACATGAAACAATTATTTTTAGAGCACCTCTCTAAAATGTAGCATGTCAATAATTGGCTGAAATTCTAGGATGGTTTTATAGGAAAGAAAAAGCTGTGCTGATACCTCCATCTGTTTCAGGTGTTATGAACTCTCCCTTTTTCATTCGCGGCCGTGACTCCTCCTCACTTTCAGTCCCTCGGGCTCGTTGCCTGTCAGGATGATTGACACTCTCCCGCCAGGCATCTGAAGTCAAAACCTCTCTGCTGGATGATGGTTTTCTCTTGGGAGTTAAATTACGTTTCATATTCCACCTGCCACTCGGAGAAAATCTTTTACCCGATGCGGTGTCACATTTGTGACTTTTTACTCCAACACATGAATGAATAGTGAGAAAAAAAAAAGACGTTTATTCTCATTATTCTCATTTGAACATGCTTCAGAAACGAATGCCTCTGAAAATGCATGTGTGCTGAGGCAAATAGAAAATAAATCTCTGAGAAGTGAAGGTTTTAATCTCCTGACCTTCAAATTCTGAACCAATACATAATCACCTAGGACACTCAGGGCCTGAAGAAGGTGTACTCTTAATAAATCTTTTCATAAAGTGCAGCATAAGAAAGAAGGTAGCTCATACACAGTGTGATTTTGCAGTCACTTGCCAACGTTAGAAACCAAATATTGCAATGGAAAAAAAAATCCTCAAAAGAATTTGTGTTTATTTATGTCTACGCTTTAAGAAAAAAAGCTGCGGTATTTCTGGCTTTCTAATATTTAAAAAAAAAATTAATAGATGTGTTTTTATCTGTGTTTTTATGCAGCATGTGAGCTCTGAGTGAAGCTTCTCTCTCTGTTTACGCCGAACTTAATGAAATCCTAATCCTGCTGCTTTGATGTCGTACTGAGGGGATCGTTCCTCTCGGAGGGAAAACGTCAGCAATGTCGACCTGAGGGGCTGCATTAGACCTCATCTGAGAAATCCTTTGGAAGCTTCCAGGCACGTGTGGTATTTTCAGCCATTCATAGGTGCCTTAGCTGGCGACGTTCCAGTCTGATTTATGATTTCAAACTTTGTTCACCTTTTCGTCTGTTGCTCCATCTTTCATTCTGACTGTCCCTGCTGGCTCTCAGAGAGTCTCGGTGACTGAAGCCAGCAGCAGGCGGCCCTGTGCCAAGGTGCCATGTGGTGTGGCCTAGGAGATCACATTTTCATAATGAGGTGTCAGCGAGGATGACGGATGATGTCTCTCTTCCTCAGTTTGGACTCTAAGGTGCAGATACTTGGCAAACTCGGGCCAGAAGGAAACCAGAATGTGGCGGAAATGTGGGAGAAGTGGGCAGCATGACTACATGTTTCTTCCATGTCTCCCATTAATAAAGTCATCGGCTGTGACGCAAGCACAGAGAACTGCCTCAGTCCCTGATGTTACTGCCAGGATCGGTCTGATCTGTTGGTTTCTTTGAGATTAATAATGAGATTTCCACTGACTCACTGGTGCTGCTCATCACCCAGAAATTTTATTATGGTGATTTTGTGCTGTGAGTCAGTAAAAACTGTATTTACTGCTATTTTAAGTATACCTCTGGACTGGATTGTGTGCTTGCTTCTGTCTGCATCTGCTCTGAGGGCTCTAAATGTCACTGTATATGTCTTTGCTACAGGTGTGTGTTGTATATGTGGATCCCTGTTTGGTAGACCTTGAAGTGAAGCTTGGATTGATTAGATTTAGTCTTGTGTCTTGTTTAGTCGTGTGTTCGCCTGGTTTGACTCCGTGTCACGTAGTGCTTAACAGAACAGGCTGATTGCAGTGTTTTGAGGTGATTTTTCCACTGAGGATGAAGCCAAACTGAGACAGAAAACCATTTTTAGCCAGATTACGATGGCCGACACTCTAAATGTCACTGTGTCTTTGCTACAGGTGTGTGTTTTATATGCGGATCCCTGTTTATGAAACACAGGGAGACCCTGAAGTGAAGCTTGGATTGATGAGTTTTAGTCTTGTGTCTTGTTTTGTACTGCAGTGTTTTGAAGTGAAATCCACTTTTAGCCATATTATGATGGCCGACACATTTATGACCTCATCTATTTATGACATGTGTTTACTCAGTCAGAGAGTAAGTGTTGAGTCGAGCTGTGCTCCTGATAATAATTAAGATAATCAAGAAGGTTTTATCAAATGATCAGCCAGTTATTGTATGAAAACTGAAGGAGCGCAGTCTTGCTTTAATCTTAATGTCTGGATGGGGAAATACGTTAAATTTACCTTTATAAATAGTTTCATTTCATGTTGTGAGCCACCTACAGCTCATGATGCTGTTGTACCTTATACACAAACAAATTAAAAACAAGTGACACCCTGGTGTGCTGCTTGTTGGAACTGTAATAATTGCTGGCACTGTAATCATCCAGTTAATGAAGGTCCTGATGATGACACTTATTGCCAGTGACTGCAAAGATGGTCCCTTAATGAGAGCAGTGTTTGTTGCTGTTCATGGCGAGAGGTTTCTTACTGCTCCTTCATCTGCACTGACTGACCCTCACTGTGTTGGATTGAGTGAAGTTTACATCAAAAATGAGCAGAATTGGCCCAACTAGACACAGTTCTCAGATTATAAGCACACTTGTGAAAAGGCCCACAGAGAGGGGTGTAGTGGTGGTCTCATTTCAATTGTCTAAAAACCACATATGTCTTATCTTTGTTGCCTGGACTCGACTGTAGCAAACTCTGCTTCTGCTTAATTGCTTGTGGAAACCATAATTGCGCCAATATCAGTAAAGAGGCGTTAACCTTAGTTATAAATGGTGGTTTTAATTAGATAGCAAAATGATGACAAAGCTAGTGGCAAAGTCAGAGTGACAGCAGGGGGCATGTTAGATAAGCAAAGAGCCCGTTCTTTAAGTAGTCATCCTCCATTTTAGCCTGATACGTGTGTAAGCGAGTCCTTCTTTAATTAAAACATGTGACAAGAGCATTCTCAGGCTTAAAATAACAGTCATTTCCACTCCGGTTTTAATTTTAATGGGTTCCCATGTCACTCTCACCGGTCAGAAGAAGGATTTTTTGCAGAGGACGCCTTTCATCTGTTTGGCAAGACCATTGTGTTTGGAAAAAAAGAGCGTGATGTCAAATGATTCTTTAACATGCAACATCCTGAAGATGCGCCAGAGATGAGAGAGAGAGAGAGAGAGAGAGAAAAAACTGTTACACTGACACTTCTTCACACTCCCCTCTGGTGTAGGAAATGAATGCACAGTGCTTGCCAAGTGCAGCAAGCTGTTGGTCCTGGCTTAGAGATGGCTGGGACAGACCACATGAGCGCCAAAAGAAGGAAGTAGAAAGTCCAATCCCATTACTGTTTGCGCCTAAAACACAGGCCAAAGGATGAGTTTTGCCAGTTTAATGTGAAAATGTGCCAATCCCATCAAAAAGCTGAGAATTGCTGGGAGAGGAGATTCCCACATTTTGTCATTTAGGAAAACGGAGAATGCAGTGACATGGGACATGTATGGTCAGCATGAATACACATACATGCTAGCAAAGGTTTCATTCATATGCCCTCCATGCGTCAAAAAGCCGTCCATTCCTCACATTCTCACACCTCCCCAGCTG
The DNA here is from genome assembly GCF_900634625.1 of Parambassis ranga. Taxonomy (NCBI): domain Eukaryota; kingdom Metazoa; phylum Chordata; class Actinopteri; family Ambassidae; genus Parambassis; species Parambassis ranga. The sequence continues at coordinate 42,745,768 of NC_041023.1, forward strand.
ACTCGGTGCATTTATGTGTCACACCATTTACTTACGACAAATCTAAACCTAACGGAGAGTCTCAAGGTTAGACTTTAGCGCTGGACTGACTTTTAGATCAGAATAAAGAAATGTCTCTGTCCCCTCTCTCAGCGTTGACCTTTCACAGCTCGCTCTGTGGATTGGTACCACTCTAAAGCTAAGTTGAAAGGCTCTTATTAGATCTGAATTAGCCTCCCAGGACACAATAGGCTTTCTAGAACCTTCCATCACTGCTCTGTGTGTTGCTCACAATGTAAGGTGCCTAAAATGAACAGGAAAAAATGAATGGAACACTTCATGGCCTGAAGGCATACACACAAAAGGCCTGAACATACCTACAACACCTGAATGCTGCTCTGAGTCAGGAGCTATTATACAGTTTCGATTGAAAGTGACCTTTATTTATTTATGGATGCATTGATTCAAGCTGTCATCGCTTCCTTTTTGTTGTTTGCAAATCACCTCATGGAGAAGACCAGAAGAAAAACACACCCAGAGGTTAGAAATATAACTGAAAAGAAGATAAATGGGCTGTCTGTGCTGCTCAGTTGGGGGTGGTCGGTGTGGTAGGGCGGGATACAAGAGGAAAGCTGCATCCATTTACTCTGCTGTGGACTTCCATTACTGATCCCTGTGGCGGTACGTGGCCATGACGAATGGCACATAAAAGCGGCAGGGTAATGACATTACATACGCAGTGTGGGCACCTGCAGCTTGCAGGGACGGGGAAACACACTGCTGGCCGGAATTACAGATGAGATAGCAGCAGTGTGGTGCTGCATACCAGAGGAACCCCACATGTCAGAGTGTTAATCCCACGTTGTTGCCAGGAAAGGCGAAGCTGTGGTGCAAAGTTTCACAAACGATCCACAAACATGCACCCGCTGTGACTAGAGAGTGAACCATTAAATCAAAGGGCTGTGAAGCCAAAACAATAAACTGAAAGACCTTCAAAAGCACCAGGGTCATTGCAGTGTTGTGTAGCCATGTGTCCTGATAATAATTTGTTATCTTATAATAGGTGTATAGCTGTAAACATGTAGCTCTGATTCGTACTCAGTATATTTTGCTGTGTATGTTCCTGCTGTATAAAATATTTAAAAAGCCGGCACATCCTCCTGCACATAGTTTCTGTTTTTATACAGGCCAGCGTCCACAGCTCTGAAGGATAACTTGGGAAAAAAAATACTGTGTTTTTTCTCAGTTTTCTGCTCCGAGAGGACAGATTAGAGTTGCGGCTGTGCGCGTTACTATGACAACGACTCCAGAGCATTTGGCCTTTTTTTCTTCATCCTGGTCCGTGAAATGTGAGTTTGAACTTCCTGAGGGCTTCTCATCCCCCTGTGGACGTTGATTCATAGCACAGTGTACTCGCTGGGGAAGCCTGCCTGCCATGGATTGCTGCTGTTTTTTTATTCATCTGATCTTTTTTTAAATGAGCCATTTACACGTTGCATAATAATGCTGACAAATTTATACAAATAGAAGGGTTAGCAGGTGAATACGCATTTTTGTACTGTCTTTTAATATATGCGAGTATCAGTATGAGGTCCAAGTCTCGACCATCATCAGCTTCCATTGCTAATAAGAGCTATATTCATGATTTCATCACCTCCTCTCTGCGCCTGCTCAAACTTCTATTTACTGGAGTCTTTTTTATCTTCCCCTGAAACAAGTAAGACTTTACGCTGGCCTACATATCACCATTTAAGAAGTTGCCTTCGTGTCTTTCAGCCTTTGAGTAGGAGGAAATCCGAGCAAAAAAATTACCCTCATGAAAAGGAGCAGATGAGCGATGATTCTTTCAGGTACTGAACCTGTACGAGAAAACAAAAAACATATTCATTCGTGTGCCTGAGGGGAAACGCTACAAAAATCACTCTTTAAATATGAATTATTCTCTAAACGAAAAAACAATCCTCTGAATAATTTAGAGACAACTTTTATTTTTCTTTGCCGCTGGCTGAGAATCATGTAACTTTCCAGGAACTAAGAAAAGGAGCTTTGTTTGTTGCATATTTAAGTTTAGATTTTGTAAGCGAGTAATCCCTCAATTAAAGCAGAAATCCTTCAAATTAAAGTCAAAATCACAGTGAGTACTCTTCTTTTAGTGTGCCGTCCTTCCTTCACAGTTTTTTTATTCAAAATTTGTTCCACGTGTTGTGCTGTTTCTTTTCTTTCCCTGTGTGTCCCCTGAAGCACCTAATGGGATTCTTGTTGCAGAAGGTGGAGATTAGAGAGGAACCGGCAGTGTGCGCCGACTCATTTCAGTTTCAATTTGCATCTGGCATTGTTCTGAGGACGAGGTCAGAATTGGATTTCTCACCCTTGGAGGAGTGTTTCTACCTTATTTTTCAAGGCAGAGTTTACATTGACTGTGTCAGGGTGGGCGACAGTTTTTGTCACGAGACACCTGTGGAGCAGTGGTGCTGCTGATGGCTTTCAATGAGCTTCTCTAGCTAAGCAGGGATGAATGTAACTTTAACCAAATTTACTTTATTCAACACGAAAGTTCGTCTGTTTAGTAGTCGGCCATATTTGGCGCCCACCCGTGGCCATGCACTGAATGCATTTGTATCATTCCAACATGTTAGCCAAGAAACATCTGCTGTAAAGTAAAGAAGTCTATGAGGCCTTACTCATTTTTGGAGCCAGCCTCTAGAGGCCACTAGTGGCACTGCAGTTTTTGTTTTTCACGCTTTGTTGACTCAAAAATATATTCTGCATCACAGCAAAGAGTGCTTGAAGAAATGTTACGGGTGGACTGCAGCCAAAGCTGGTAATTGTACATGCTCTGTTGAGTGGAGAACATTGTCAGAAGTTATGTCTGCTGAAGTGGAGGAACACCAACACCAGCTACTGACTCCAAAAGAAAAATCTATTGATTGTTTTTGTTAAATAAATGTTGTCCTTGTTATGTGTGTTTATCTGTAGGGTCTGTTTCAAAGACAAGCAAACATTTGTTTGACTGGGCATGCAGGAAAATTGATCAGTTTCCACAGTTTTCCACATGGACTTGTTTGTTGAACATAATAAACAGCAAGTTTCTCCTCTAGCCAGGCATTTCCTTTGCTCATGATGCACACTGTGAAGGATTTATTTGTAAATCTGAAAGCTGTGTAATATATAAATCAAGACCAGCTTTGTATTAATAGGCATTCTTTTATTTTTAAACTCCTTTTAGAGACTACAGGCACATTTAAATTTGCAGGTCAAATGAATCTATGGCAAAAACATGGAAAACACTCACTGTCTCCTTCTGTAATTACAAAAACAAAGAGGATGCTGCCAGACTAGGAGTTTACAAGTAAATCTCCTCTGAGGATTTGTGTGTGACAGTTGACAGAGCCGAACTCGGTGCTACCTCTGCCACCGCCTGTGCGCTGATCTCGGACAGTGCTTGGCGCTTGCAAATCTGAGCTGTCACCCACACGCCATTGTCATTCATGTATTCAAACGCCTCTGCAGTGTAAAGAATAAAAAGCTGGATGGTAGCAGGGACAACTGGGGAGACATGAAAAAGGACAGAACCACAAAGTGACGGGATGTGACAGCACAAAGCTGTCAGAGCAGAGAGTATGTAGGACAAATTGCACTGCTTTACACAAATCCAGCTGTGTCTGTGCAGCTGAGGCCAGTTGATTAGTAAATATATTTATGCAGTGCTAAATTATTCACTGCAAATCTATGGTAGTTTATTTGATGGATATTGTGAATGAAATCATGATAGAAATAACAAACCCACACTTCGGATCATGTTGAATGGCTCATTTACAGTTTTGTACTTATAGTGCAACAGCCTGCATTTGGCCCACTCTTATGGTAACGCAGTTTGAGCTACTTGCTTTATTGTGTTAAGGCTTGTTGATGTTATTATCATTTTAAAAGACATTACAGGCTCACATCTGCTCTGTTAGTGCAGCCATTTGTGATCAGCTTTATAAAGGCCTGAAATCTGCACTGCAGGAGAGGCTTCCTGAGAAACACCTAATTAGGCTAAACCCGGGAACGGGAGCTTTGTTTGAAGGTAATGCTCAGAGTAATTGGCAGCAGTGCAGAAGGCAGAAAGTCCATAAAAGACACTGCAGCAGAGATAATTGAGCAGAAAAGGTAAGTTTGACTAAAGCACTTTTACGTGCCATTTGTCGAGAGGCTGGAAGCAATTAACAGCAAAAATCAGGCTTTCGTGGAACGACTACCTGTTCTTGTTCTGCTAATTTACCGCCTTAATGTCACTGTCAGCACTCAGCAACACGTTTGCAGTGAAGTTCAAGTTCAAGTTGAAGTTCAGTTTGATCCTACTGCAGGGTGTTGTTGCATATTGAAGTGTGTGGTCATCTTCTGTTTGTGACTTGACGGTTTTGGTGATCGGTGGAAACAGTGTTGAAATATTCAATCTATGTGTTTACTGTATGTAAAGCTTCGCTAAGTACCGGTATGTAAAGGGCTGCGCAGGAGGTGTGCAGGCTCAGGAATAAACTGCGTTTCAGAAGTCATTGGCTGAAATGGAATAGGGAGTGAGCTACTTTCCAGGTTTGTCACCAGTATGTCAGGCAGCATGCTGTTTTTGTAAATAAACATTCTTATTGAGGCCTGGTCCAAATGCTTACTTTTTTAGAAATACATGTAGAAAAGGTGAAAAACACCTCAAAGTTGCAAGTTTATCTTTATTAAATGTTCAACTGTGGACACAACAATGTGAGTACATTTACAATACAACATTGAACAAACATTGTTTAGAGCAATTCAAACACATATTCCATATATGCTAATGTTTACCTTCCCTGCTCCACACCATTCATGTAAATAAATCCTCTCAACAACCCTGAGAGATTAACATGAGGCCCTGTCTCCCTTGTTGTAGAGCTACATAAGACCAGTCTATTGGTTTTTGTGAATGGTTTTATTGGACTAAATTCAATTTCCGTGTTTTTTGTGGACTTTTTTTTTCTTTGGAAACATACATAGAATAAATAAATAAGTTAGACATGAAAACTGTTAATGATAATAGTATATAACAAAAAGTACTCCTTGGTAAGCAGTAACAATTTACCTTTGGCACACTCAGAACATAGAGACAAGTTTTTATATGTACACAAGAGTCGTGTTTTTCACTAAAATGTCTGGTGAAGAAACAAAGCCACACAAAGAGCACAGGCACTTGATGTTCTCTTCAGAATGCAACAAAGTGAGGGCTGCCAACGAGACAAAAGTGAAAGAACGTCACCAAACTGAAACAGCATTTTCTCCGCCTCGCATTCTGCAACCATGCACAGAGAATTTGAAGAAGACCTTTTAAGAAGGCCTCCTAATGAGGGCAGGGACATTACTCAGCACATGACTCAGCATATTAGTATGAAGAGTGACAAACAGAAGATTGAAGCAAGAAAACAGATGGTGCACACAGTAACTGCTGCCCAACAGCCACTGATGCAACCAGCCGGCTACCCCTTGCAGGCTCAGCAGGTGCCAGTGGTGCTGACAGTGGTGTAGCTGAACTTGGACATGGAGGTCGCCATGGACGTGCCCATTGAGATGGCGCCGATGCCCTCCTCTCCTCCTTCCTTCCTTCCGCAGCAGTAGCGGCAGAGACGGTTGCGACAGCAGCAGGCAAAGGTGGAGAGCAGCGCCTTGCGGAAGCGCGTGTTCATGAAGCAGTAAATGATGGGGTTGACGCAGGCTGAGGTGTAGGACAGCAGGTGGATGAAGGAGATGGGAGCTCCTGAGAGGGCACTGAAGGCAGACTTGGAGTCAAAGGCCTTCCAGGTGTTTACAGAGTAAAGGGGCATCCAGCAGATGAAGAAGAGCGCCACGATCACCATCAGCATGCGGATGACTCGCCTCTTGGCCTGCAGCTTGGCCTCAGATGTGTTGCTACGGGCACGCTCGGTCTTGGGCTGGACAGCACTGGACGTGGCAGAGACGGTGGGGAGCTCCACAGAGGAGGAGGGCTTTTTAGACACCTGGATGTAACAACCATCATCGTCGTCAGGCGGCCCTGTTAAGGCTCTGCCGACGCCGTTCTTCTGGCCTGCGGAGAGTATTAGAGGCTGTAAACATCCACACCAACGAGGAATGGAAGGTCATTATTTGTTGCATCACAGAGGAATGAAACGCTGTGCTCAGTGTTCAGCAACAGTTACTGCTGAAGGCTATTTCAGATGGTCTCAACCTTGATGATTCACACACAGGCCTGGACTCCATGGAAACTGCTGCTGCTGTCACACACAGTTACTACAGCAGTTACAAATCAGTTTCAGCTATAACAGGCTTATTCAGCCTTTTCAGTGGGAAATGATAGGATTAAAGCCAGGTATATTTTGGGATAGAACAGGTGCAAAACCTGTTGGTAGCCATAAATTATGTCATTCTGTGCCTGAGGTAAAGCAAACAAAATGACATTCCAATGAACATGTGTAAATGTAGAAGGAGTTTTACATTGTAAGGATTCATAAATCCTACAGTTTCTTGCCTCTCTAATGTAATCCACGGTGGCTCTATAACAAGTCAAAAAAGATTTATTCTCACCCCCTTTAAATCAATGTGAACAAGATACCTTTTTCGGTTTAAATTGAATTTATGATGGATCTCACCGGTGGTCTCACTGTTCTGGCCCAGCTCAAACTGAATGCCTCGGTAGAGCTCTCTGGAGATCAGACCGTAGGCTATAATCATCATCACTCCAGGGATAAAGAACAGGATGATCAGCAGCAGAACGTACCTGAAAAACAGCCCGAGGTGCAAAGAAAGAGGGAAAAAAGTCACTCAATCATTACTCAAAGTTGCTCGTAAACATTCTCCTTCATGCATGTGCTGGAGCGGTGCTGGAGGCTGTGCAGATGGTTGACCCTCCCAGCATTGTGTGTGTGTTTTATTTTTTCTTTTTTCTTGTGAAAGGTGCAGCAGCCTCTTGTGCCTTATCTGCAGCCTCTCTCTGCAGCTCATCTCTTCTTCTTTGGACTGTTCATTTAGCACTGAGGGTGTTCTTACTGATGCAATGTTTGCATACATCTACACATTTTATATAGTGCTGCTGCAACTTTAGTGGAATCGTATGAAACTGACTGAAAGCTTGCCAATCGTCTTCTTTTAATGTTGTGCTCACAAAAAGGTCAAAATCTGTTTATTCTACAGTCATATTTTTCTTAGAAAAAAATGAATGAAACAAACCCATGCTTACAAATTAGTCTCAATTCTAATATATCCAAAGATTCTATTGAAAACATACAACATGTGTATGTTACACATCTAAGAAGCCATTATTTGAGTCATTGTTGAGTGCTGCTAAGCTAGAAATTCAGTAAACATTCACAGAGCTGAGTCATTTTTTAAAGGTGATTTGTAGTTATAACTGTGATATTTTTAAGTCTTGTTGCTCTGATCATGCTGTTTCCACAAAGGTGCATGACTTTCCAGTGAAAAACGAGGTCTCCCAGGCTGACAGAGCCAGGCAGACCGGTTGAACCAGCTGAACCAGCCAGCTGCTGCTGTTCAAAAGAAGGTTATCGCCATCCGGTTTAACCCAGAAAACCTTTTCAACACGTCCTTATCACACCTCTTTTAACATATTGACTGTTTACACAGTTCATAGATGCCCTGTCTAGTTACACTCCATGTAAACACAGTCAGAGATGCTTTAATCCAACTTTGGAAAATGTTTTCTGCTGCTAAAGACCGGGTGTCATTTTCTGTCATTTCAATCACGGCTCCCTGGAGAGTGAGGATAGATGACACATCAAAGAAAAAGTTGGAGTGTAGTGCAAAAAAGCTGAACAAAACGATGACAGGGAGCCATTTCTGAACAGTGTAGGATGCTGAAAGACTCCCAATTGCGACTTTATCAGTATAGACCATCAAATGAATGTAACCTGTGAGCGAGGAGAAGGACGGACACAATTAATGTGAAACAAAAACTATAAAGCAAAAAAGATACAGATGTCACTTTGATGGTTAGAAATCTTTACCATCTCTTAAGTACATCTCCCTTTTGATTGGCCGTAATCAGAGAGCTTCCTGTTAAGTCACAGATGTGCACATCAGTGAGCAGATAAAAGCCGCAGCAGCAGCAGAGAGGAAGAGGCCTCGTTTCATACGTTCTCTGATATTCTAATGTCTTCCTGAGCAACTCTCTGAACTCTACTCAGCCTATACACACAAAACAAGCTTCAGTGGAAGCCTCTCATCCACAGGCTGGCTGTTTGATACCGAGGAAAATCTGTTGAACAAAAGCCGTGTGGACGCGGACATGTGGGAGTGTATGAAATGTTGAGGTGGATGTCTGTGCTTGTTTTGCCTGGACGGGGAAGCCCAGATGGATTGAGCTGAAACAGAGGGATGTATGAATGTTGAATATTCATGACTGTGTTTCCTTCCTACATCACCTGCCTGATTCCACCAGGAAGGACGTGTTTGGCTTATATTAATCATCAAAGAAAATGATATGCACATCCACATCTCATTGTAACACCTGTTGACAGAATTATTTAAAAAGCCTTTTTTCCCTCAAACATTTGCTTAAAGCACCATTTGACACTTTTAAGATCCCCTCCAGCATTTTTAGCAGTGACGGATTGATGTGACACCTGCAGCTGTAAAACCAGATTCCACCCAAACAGTGAAATGTGGCTGAACTTAAACTGTCAGGTGTTGGGCAGGTGTTTAACTGGACTGGATTTTTGCTTCTTGTGTATTAAATCTGGTAGCATTGCAGTTTTTGTCAGTGACTGCTGACTGCTTGTTGTAAAGCTGTTGATTATCTTTGATAAGCTGCAAGAGGGAATTGTCCAATTTCTGGTCTGGGGATGAGGATTTCAGACTTATGCATAAAACCTAACCACACAGGGGTTTTTGCTATTTGCATCAGGTTCGTTTTTTCTTTCTTTTGTGTGCTTAATTGATTAGATTTTATCTATTCTGAAAGTTGAAAACTGTAAACTCTAATCTGAATGGTACTGAACATTGGCCTAAATGAACGTCAGAAAGAGAGTCGATTATATTAATAAACACATTATCTGCTCATATTAAAATGTAATCAGTGGATGATTCTTCAGGGTACATTTGCTGCTCACTTTTGTGTGAAACCCTGAGTAATTCTTCCAAAATCATTACATTTGATCGGAAAAATTGGTTCATTATCTGTATTACAGCTCTTTTGTGGCTCGTCTAAAATGGATGCTTCCGTCTCTGCTTCATTAGGTGCCATTTTCCTGTGGTGAGAAGGTGTTCCCTCCTTACAGGCTGAGTATTCTAACCCCTAACCCTGGTGTAATTTAAAAGACAGAGATAAAGGGTGGCAGTGGATTCAAACTTGAAAGGTACTCTGTGACACAGGAACTTTTGACATCTGAGTCTTGACTTTCTTCCTCCTCCTCCTTCTCCTCCTGCTCGAGAGAGCAGACTAATTAACTGCTCTCCCACTGCCTCCTCACTTCCAGTGAAGCTTAAGAGCTTGATAGACAGTCAGAGAAAAGAGAACTCTTCAGAGTGTTTGACCACAAAAGGCTGTCGGCAAGTATTTGGCTTCTTCTTCATTTTAATTGCGCCATCCAGGAGGACCCATGTTGTTTATGTACAGAGCAGATCTATAAAAATCCCTGAGTGCGGTAGTATATGCCAAGATGATCAACACTTGGGGAGTTTTTTAACAACAAAGCAGCATTCATGGGTCCTCAGAGATGTGTAAATGGGTGGATGGATGTCTGTGGCCATTTCTCTCCTGACCTTTTCTGTAAGCTTTGTTCTTCCCTCCTTCTTAGCAAACAGTCAGGAGTGCAGAAACAGAATTATTTTCATTTAAAATTACAGCAGGGTGAGGGCAGACGTATTATCTATGTTATCACTGCCTAATGATGCACTCTCCACTACACGTTTCTAAGCTCCTCTCTTTGAGTACGACCCCCGCTGAGCCAAAAAACTGATCTATTTCATACTGTTTCTAATTAGGCCTCAACAGGAGCTGTCTGCTCACCTTTTCCATCTTTTAAAACTCTTAATGATTTCATTCACTCTTCTGTAACTACCTTTATAACTTTAGCTGCAGGCTCAATCCAGAAAATGACAAAGATTTAAGAATTTAATTTCTCTTATTTCCGTTGCCATGGATGTGTTCCTCTGGAGCAGAATTACTTCAAGTAAGTTGTGGCTGATATTTTACCAGCACTTCCTCCAAGTACGTGTATCCAGCAGCACCATTACCAACACTGGCCTGTGCCTCAATCAGCAACACGCTTATTTTCCAACTGTGAGCAATCAGTACAGAAACTGGGCTGATTGCATCGCTCCAAACACAAAAGCACTTCTAACCTATGTCTAAATTGCACTGAGTAATTTTATCCTTTATCCCTGCACTTACCAGGCCTGCTCAGCTTCGTGACTGGGCCAGAACAGGCGACATGTGTGACCCACTGTGCCGTTCTTCTTTGGGAAAGACCCGAGGGCGCTGTACACCGGGTAGGGAACCATGATTAAGAGCGACACAACCCAAGTAGCAGCGATGACGCGGTAGGCGTGGGATCGGGTCTGCCATGCGCGAGACTTCAGCGGGTTACAGATGGCGCTGTACCTCTCGATGGCGATGGCCACCAGGCTGAAGGTGGAGATGCTGACAGAGAGCCCTGCAGGACAGACAGAGACAAAGACTAATATTTATTTTCTTTCTTTAGTCTCCTCTATTTAAATGGCCTTTAAGCGTCTTGACACTTTTCCATGTTATGCATGAGGAACAAAAAACACAGAAACACAGTCACAAGATCCACTAATTAAACCTGTTGCTAATTAAACAGAAACACACCCTTGCAACACAAGCGCCTTCTAGGTGAAAGGCAAATAAATACTCCATCATCACCACATCAGACTGTTTTTTTAAAAGTATATATAATCCCATCTCCTTTGTCATTGTTCAAGGATGTGGCTTCCAAATTTCTTCGGAGGCCACGTCTCATTTGCATACATGAATATGCATATTCTGCAGTAGCGGCGCCAGCTCAGTCAGTGTAAAGCCTTAATGTTCTCAGAGCAAGACAAATAGCATTAATATACCTGCACACTAATCCTTTATGAGCAGCAACAACCTCACATATTAATCCCCATTCATTGTTCCTGCACGACGGAAGAACATATCCTGTCCAAACCACAGCGCTGAGTTATGGTTGAAGGGAGGAAGTCATTATGTTGCTACGAGCATGGTGCAATTCAATTTACAGAAACCATATTAAGCTTTTTTTTTGTGTGTGCAGGTCTCTCCTGCAGACCATTGATAAAAAAAAAACACAAACTTTCGATTGTGTTTTTTATCAGAAACTAAAAGATTAAGGAGTGATTTAGTCTGCAGAAAAAAGAACAGCGAGGATATTTGGGATTTGATGTGAAGTCTGATATAAGCGGGCGGCTTTATCTTATTCCTGCGCTGACAGAACAAAGCACTGACTTGTAAAGAACAAAGAGAACATCAGCGTCACAAAAAGATGTCAGAGCGCCTTTTTCTTCTCCTTGTGCATTATTAAAAGCATTTCAGCTCTCTGCTAGCAGGGTAATTTTTTTTGATTGCTGCTGCACCGACATGAAACCTGACAGGATACTACATCACGCTGAAACCACTGAAATGGAGAAGAGTGGTTACATACTGTAACTCTTGTTGCATGTGCACTGACACGGGGTTCGGTCTGCAGAATTGAAAAGTCTAAAATTCTAGGCTGAAGCTGTATCCCGTGGAGTGAATAATGATTATTTTACTCACGCTGAAACCAGAAGAACAGCCCTGAAGTGTGGCAAAGAAGAGCAGTAACCTAAACCTATTGATGTAAGCTTTTACTATGTTGCACTGCATATAAGTGTATATGTTAATGTGGACTAGCAGGGGGAATTGAGAGCTGGAGGTCAGTCTGTAGCCATCCAGGCTTACACCACACAAACTGTACGTTGACTGCTGGTCATCGAGCACAACCACCTCCAGCTCCAGCCAAGCAGACGGAGGTGGGTGGTGCAGTCGACACACGCAGATCTCAACCAAAAGAGTCTCGCACAATAAGTCTCTCACAGCCTCACGTCTCTTTCAAGTGCTAAGCACAGAAACAGCGAGAGAGAAGCAACTCACACACTAACGTTTAGTGTTTTTTTTTTTTCTTTTGTTGATGCTCGAAGGCGGTTTTGCCCGCTGCAGCATTGCCTCACACCGATTGTGGAAATGAGGTAGAAATTTTAGAGGAACAGTCGATGAAATTGAGCCAGAAGGAGTAAAAACTATAAATTATGTATCACTTTCGAGTGCTTTACAGTGTAAACAAACTGAAGCATATGTGAGCTTTAAAGGAATAATTCAGAAATATCTCCAGCAGAAAATGAGGTGATGAAGTCATGTAAACTGCATTAGGAGTCCTGTGGCATTGCTTTCTTATGAAGCAAAAACCAGCTCATTATGTTTGACAAAACAATGTATTGATATGCAGTTTATCCAGGCATGGATGCGTGAAGTAGCCTAGACCGTTTTAGAGAGTGAAGCCTGTGTGAAATAAAGCGTCATGCTGTTTTCAGACCTTACACTCTATCTGCTCTATCTCTCTTAAATTGATGATGCGGAGAAATTGTGTGTTCTTTTGTGGACCCCCAATTAATTATTCTATTCAAAGTTTAATTCCACTTCACCATTTGTTTTATTGAACAGAGAGTTATTAGAACTTTAAAGGAGAGAAAAGTGGAAACACTAGTGCACTAAAATACAATTTAAAACTAACAGCAGTGATGTATGCATCATTCTGTGGCATGCATTAATAGTCTATCTGTCATTAAGTGGACATGGGAGCATTTTTCACCTTTATTTGAATTCTAACTTACTGACTAATGAAAAGAATTAAACCTTATCTAAATGTGCCATTTAAATTCCAGGCAGTAAAGTGCAGTCATCTCTCTGTGCATATATATTACGCAGCGTGGACACTTTTCCATTATGTGCATCTCTTAGTTATTGTGTCCTGGGTGAGTTCTCAGACAGGCGTACTGATCAAAAGCTCCCCTCTCTGACACTAGGCAGTATTGTAAGGCTGACTCTGTTGCGGACAAGGCGCTGCAAAGTTAATTACCACTCAACTAACTGAACCAAATGCTCACATTTTCCCCTCTCTGCGCTGTATCTTCTCTGCACTCTAATCCCTTTTCTTGTCCATTAAAGTCGAGCTGGCGCTGGTCCAACTGATAACTGGCTTTTTGAGCGAAGCTGTGAAGTTTGGAATTGTGGTTCTCTCGACGCACCTCCACCTGGGAGAGAAAGATTTACATTCCTCAGCTGAGTAGTACGCCTATTAATTCTTCTTGCTTGCACGGAATTCTCAGCTGAGTGTTGCCTTGAAGGAACCTAAAGGCTTAAAAACTTCACAGATGGAACTGATGTGTTACAGGTGCCACATATTCAGCTGCTCTTATGTAAAGGTTTGCTGGAAGCTGTGTAAAACTGCAGTGCATTATGCAAACTACACCTCAGGGAAGGCCGACAGACTGAGCTGGTAAGTACGACCGGCCAAGAAAAACACAAATATGAATGCATAAATGTGATTGAAGACTACACACACACACACACACACAATATATTACAACATCGATCTTATAACTGCCGTCGAAACAGCACAAGGGCTATGATTCACATGATTATCGAGCTGGTGGTGGTGGATGGATAAAAGGGCCCGCAGAAGGATGGATGGTGTATTATATGTCTAATGGGCGTGTACTAACAGATCATTTTGAAAAGGGTAGTTTGTCACAGGTTTTCAAGCACAAAAATCGATGGGTAAGTTTGGCCGCAGTGATCCTGCTTATTGATCGATTTTGGGCTGATAGAAGAGCTCACTTATTGGAGCCTCCATTCAGACACTGATATGGATTTATGCTGATGTTCATATAGATGTTTCTCCCCAAAATGATTCGGGTCAGGCTGTTCCACACATGGGTACATATTTATAGATAAACAAGGTGCAGAAATGTGTGCTAAGTTTAATAAGAGCAGATAATGTGTTCATCACCGTAGTGCACCATTAGTGAGACTATTCCAGCCAGGAGATTGTAAATAAAGCTCCTGTGTGTGTCATGCTCTTTGTTGAGTGCCTCTTCTGGCTGTCTCTCAGTATGTGCTCCTGTTAGGTGTTTTTTCCACACAAGAGGTGGCGAGGTGTAGAATCCACCATAGTGATGTGATAAATGTGCAGTGGTTTGATATAAAAAATCCATTTAAAATATGTGTCTTGTGGTTCAGCTGGGTGAATACATGTTGCAATGGCTGTCAGGAGTGCTATTGAACCGCCTCAAATGGAGTTTGTGAGAAACGTAAAGGATATCAGAAAGAACTGTGATGGGTCTGCAGTGTGTCTGTTATGAAGGCGGCTCGTACTGTAGTCAGAAAGGAAGCTTTATCTGCAGATTCACAGCTTATTCCTGTAGTTAAGTGATCATTTCCCACCATTCATTAATTGTCAGGGAAACTACTCTGTAGGTTTTGCTTTCACTGAAATGGTGAGCATTAAATAACACAAAGTTTGTATTGAAAGAACAAGGCAGCTGTCCCTTCTGCCCTCCTTCTTATCACAGCCCACAGAGTCCAGTAATTGAAAAAGGAGATTCGGTGTGCCAATCCTCACAGACGGTGCATCGTATTTATGACAATAATAGGATTGTGAAGCTCACTGTTTAATAGCTTTTTTGAGTCATTCAGAGCCTAAAGTAAACCAAGGAGAAATTTCTGCAGCGGATCTCAGTTTCTTTGCCGTCTCTTGTGCTTCTGTCTGACTCAGGCCTCACGTGGCACCTTGACTCTAGCCTGACGGGAGCCAGCTCATCGCTAAGTCACACTCCTGAAGACGTGTGACTGTTCGAGCACTTTCAGCACGATAGTTACCTTCTGACAGGCAAAATGAAGCCTCTCTGCAAGACAGGCTCTGGTTAGATAGTGAGCAGTTATCAGGAGCAGTGGAAAGTCAGCCTCAAATAAGGACAGTCTTGGACTATAGTGATATAAAAACACATTAAAATCACTGTGTGCTAGACTGAAATGAACCGATCAGAGCCGTATCCATCGCAACAGGCAGTCCTTGAGAAAAAACAGACCATTACAGTCATGTTTGGAGAGAAACTCACCCATCAAGTAGGTGATAATCTTGCACATTGCCGCTCCAAAGATGAAGTCACCCAAAATGTTGGGGATGAGGGTGAATGGCATGCAGAAGATGGCCATCATCAGGTCGCTGACCGCCAGCGACAGCAGGAAGGAGTTGGTTACAGTCCGCATGCGCTTGTTCAGCATCAGCACCACAATGATCAGCAGGTTGCCGAAGGCGCTGAGCAGGAAGATGAGTGAGTAGAGCAGGATGCGGACCGAGTCCATCTCTGGCAGGGACACAGGAAGACAGACAGAGGACGGTGTCACATTACATAACATTAATACATAAAGAGACTGAATCAGGCTGTTCTCATGGGAAATAAGAATAAACGGCATTGAAGTCTATTAGACAACCAAATTACTTCAGCAAACATCTTGGCGTGCAACAGTGTCAATACTGCGCTGCTAGCCCTGAGAGGGAAAACAGTAATTAGAATAATCTCTAAGACAAAGTCAAACAGTATCATCATGTTGAGCCGGTCGAGTCAGGTGCTCTGCAGACTGGAAAAACGATGACAGTGAACTCTTCTCAACATACTTGCTCTCTCTGAATTTGTCTGTTTTTATTTAATGAACCACTTATCACAGTCAGAGGAGAGGGCAAAAAAAAACACAACAGGGGGTGAAAGAACGGCAAAGATGTAAAGTGACAAGATAAATGGGCTAACAGCTGCAAAAAGACAAAATACCCACAAGAGATGCAAAAAATTAGCCACAAACAGATGCAAATTACTATATACTATGACACAGTATAGTCTGCTGCCATCAGGAAAGAGACTGCGCAGCCTCTGGGCCAGGACCAGCAGACTGAGGGACAGCTTCATCCACCAGGCTGTCAGGAAGCTAAACTCTCTCTCTCTGCTGTGCCCCACTTTCTCCCCCTTTCCTCTACAAAAGAACCCTTTTTGTGTGTGCCTTGTAGGTACACTTTTTTTACACTTTATATTATATCTTAAGTTTTTAGTTATATGTTATATGTTGCGGAGTGAAGAGTAACGCAATTTCGATTCTCTGTATGTCCAGCACATATAGCAGATTTGATAATGCAGTAAAACAAGATGCAAAAACACAATTAGAAGGAATCTGTGACACTGAGAGGCCTGTATCAGCCCCGCCCCCTTTACTAAAAGTGTTTCTTATCATCTCATCCTTTCTGCGCTGCCATACAGCTGAGCAGCAGTGAAAGCAGGACGGCCCAGCCAGAGGCTTTTTGGGATGCTCCCTTCACTCACACTGGCCTGTCACAGCGACTCTGTTTGAGAATGAGAGTATCTGACAGGACAAGGTCGGGGGCCGGCCATGTGCTGCGCTGACTGAGCCTTCTGATTAAAGACAGAGACATGGGGAAGAGGGTCTGCAGCAGGGCCTGCAGACAGGACGCCACACTTCACCTTGAAGGCAAAGCAGTGCTCATGAGGAGCGGAAGCAGGACACAAACACACAGCTCATGTGCAGAAAGCAGCTTCATAAAGTGAATAAACTGCTTGGTAATGTCGCCCAGGAGGCTATTTTTATTTTTATAACTTCATCTTGTCCTCCCACACAGAGGGATGCTATTTAATGTGCTCTGATTGGACAAATATGTCAAAATTAAGCTGGATTTGTACATTTGTCCATGCACAGGGCTCTAGGTTTTTGTCTGTGCACCTCTGCATGCAAGGAAAGAGTGCACGTTTGGGCTTAAACTTGCTGTCACACAAGCTGGGGACAGCGCACAGCAAAGATATTATCCGAACCCAGGACCAGGATGCATGCTAATCCTCTCTGACACCTGAGCGACCACCTCTAACATGAATTATTCTTTTGATGAGAAAACCCTGTCTAAGAACGGCTTCATCAGCTCCTACGAGGGACATCCACTTTGTCTCAATCAATACAGGGTGCAGCTGTGGCACATCTGACAAGTTTACACAGTGGAACCGTGCATAATCAGTGCAGCTCCATGCAGGGGTGGGGCTCCTGTGGGCCTCCTTTGTGTTAGACTTGGTGCGAGTGAAAATGAAATGATGTCTTCATTGAGCAGCAGCGCTGTGTTGGCTCCCCTGAGCTTACTGACAGCAGGACAATTTACTTTGATTCCTATCACTCCCTGATGTGTGGCAGCTGTTTTCTCCTAAAAATACATCACAGATACAGAGACAGCGCTCACCTCGTATGTGGCGTGGACTGAGACGTCAAAACTACTGCTGTTTGTGTGTCCTTAGCTCTGTAGTGCAAACTGTAATTAAGTTTCCCCGCAGGGTTCATTAAAGTTTCATCATTATGTCTTATCTTTAGTAGAGGATTAGCATAACTTCATAGCTACAGTTAGCCATCTGAATGCTACTTATTGAGGAGTGTTTTTATGGCTGGATGTCATCTTGAGTAAATCGGTACAATAATCACGAGCTGTAATAACCTTTCATCACTGCCTGGCCATGAGGCTGTATTTCATAGTGAGATGATGAAATGTTCCACATTGTTAGAAATGACTGTCAGCTCTGTCCAAATCTAGTGATCCTCTGTAATTACAGTTGAGCAGAGAACCCTGTGGAAGTGAACCTGAGGAGCAGCCGACATGAGAGCAGAGTTTGTAGGAGTCAACAGCTAATTATAATAAAGAGCGAGCTGTTGACGGGGGTCCTACACATTTATTGCTAATAACTACTTTAATTATTGATTTTTAGCCATATTTCCAGGTCACAAATGAGCTCTTAAAGCCAGATCTGCTTGAGGAATGACTTTCTGTATTTATTGAGCATTAAATTAGTTAATTAACTTACTGCTGCTCAGTAATCCTCTCTCTTACAGTCCTTATTTGTCCAGTATGTTATATATCAGTGACATATTGGTTGATTGCCAATGCAACCAAATCAGACTGAGTTTTTGGCCATCTGGAAAAGTGGGCGGAGGTAAACACCACTACAAACTTCTCTGCTATTTTACCACAGCCAAACCGCATAACAATAAAACAGTAAGTTAATGCAGACATGAGGTAATCTGACAGTCATTACTGATCAATAATAAATATATTAGGCAAATCTAAGTTAGATTGATAGTTGATTAAGTTTTTTCTCTGATTTCTGGGCCTGTGCTAGTTATCACACACTTTTTTCCTGGTAAACATTTGTGGCTGTGTTTTTGGATCCGCTTCATTCTTAGCTATTAAACAAACACGTGGTATGAACGCCTCCTCGGCGTTAAAAGGTTTTCTTATTATTCGTGTCCATGCTGCCAAAAAAGTCAATATCTTCCATCAGAGAGCGCTCCCTATCTCTTTAAAGCCCTGTCATTCTGTTGCCGAGTTGCCACGGCTGATCAGACGCTGCGTCTTTCCAAATAGTGAGAGAGCTGACAGCATGTCTGTTATCCTAAAAGGTTTAATCAGGAGATAGGAATCAGGACAGGTCTGTGTGACCTCTTTATGTTGGGTTTACTCACAGTGGACTTCTTCTTATTATAGACTCTACACATTTCCACGCTGCATTACTGCAACTTGAAAAATAGCAGCATATTATAAACAGCAATTTAGCCTGGTGCACAGTGTGTGGAAGTCCATCCCACGTTTTATCACTGTAATGAGACTGCTAGTGTGACAGTCAGCACAATTCAACTCAATTAGTCTTCCCGCCATGCCACCCCATGAGAGATTAATATTGATCCTACATTAATTAGAATTTTTTTCGGAAAGCTGGAAAGAGCTTGTTTGCAGAGCACCAAGAAGCTCGACACATATTCAATTACCCACGGGTCCTGCCCTGCTGTTTCTGATCGGAAGCATCGTTCTGATTGGAAATCAAACAAATGAGCAGAAACCTCCTCAATACACAGTTGATAGTGTGTCCTGGTGCCTTTGTAATTTATTTAACAGAGCACTAATTCTCAAATAAGAGTTAAAACAAAAGAAAATTCAGACATCTGAAACTTGTTGAAGCTGATTCCCTGCTTTCCTCATTCACTTCGGTGCAGTTTAATTGGAACCACAGCTATTAGAGCAGCTGCCTCTTAAGGGATTTCCTGTATTGAATTAAACATTCAGCCGAGGTGTTTACCACATGAATCACTATGTAAAACAAGCCAGCAGTGAGTTATGCAGTGCAGTGCAACCACCATTTGGAGGTTCTGTGGAACATAGATAGTCTAAAGTTCATACAACTTCTTCAAACGTCACTGTTCGTGTATAATTTTATTAATGAGTCCTACTGAAAAGGGCCTGTATTGCAAATCAATACAGCTGCTTCACGGCCGAGGAATGCCGCACTTTTGAGGTGATTCTTCCCATGCTGCAGAGGCTTCACTGTAAGGTATGCGCTGCTTCCATTGAGTTAAGATAAAGCACTTATTGATTTCGATTTTTCTCATTAAATATACACACATTATCAGGGAGGAGGATTCCTCAGACACTCTCAGTGCTACTTGTTCTGTTCCACCAGGTCACTTCAAATTTTTCCAATTATTTCATCTGATTAGTGTGATCATGTTATGACAAGGTACATCACCGTGTAAATACCCAAAGGGAATAAGGTGGTAATTTCTTTCATAAGACGCTTCGCTCAGAAATTGGTTAGATATTAGAGACTCCCACTGTGTATGCAGTGCACGGCTTTTCTCTGCAGTAACAAGTCTCCCCCTCTCGCTCAGTGCCCGAGGCGACACGTTGGTTTCCCTCTGAAGAACAGTGTTCATTTAATGCTTATGAGATTCCTTTCATGATAACTTATCCTACATGAATTCAAAAGGACGGGGTGAGCTCAGCAAAGTGCCACTTTGAATCAGAGTGTCCAGGCAGAGCCAAGGTGTGGCTGCAGATGTTGCCTCACATAAGCAGGGCCCCCCGTCTGAACCGAGCTGCTCTCAGGAGTCCACAGTGATTACTATAATGTGATGTGTGTCAGGAGTTGTTTCACTTTTGTGTGATTGATTTCAGCCTGTTTAAAAAGCCAGTTGGTGGTCAACAGCTGGTAGTTATGGTGCCTTATTGTTTTGGAATTCTGAAATTAAAGGTTAATGTTAGAATTCGGTCATTTTTTTGAGGTTTCTGACTTTTTTTGACTGGAAGCCTGAAGTAAATTTGTAATTGAATTGAGATATTTCAATCCATTAATGAATAATTAGTCATTATAAAACAGCCTAAAACAGAACTTCTAGCACGTACTTTAAATATTAGTTTGGACAGACAGACAATTTAGCAAAAACAAAAGAGGAGTTAGCCTGCAGCTTTGACCACACAATGTCTTTAAAAGCGGACGCAGTTTGCCGAAACCCGGGATCGAACCAGGGACCTTTAGATCTTCAGTCTAACGCTCTCCCAACTGAGCTATTTCGGCCCTGACGCGAGTCTTGTAGGCGCCTAGCATCTGCGACATATTAAAAGTATTTAACGATATTTTTTTTGTGTGTCTGCATCTTTTTGCAAGCCAAGGGTAAAATCTACAATTTCCTAAAGTCATTTCATAAATGAACAGCGGTCCTTGCGCATGTGGCAGGGTGGGACTTTAATTTCCTGTCCCAGAGAGTAACATGAGGATAATGCACAAAACAACTCTCCTACTGTCTGTGAGTCATCTCACTGATAATTAAAACTGCTTTTCACACTGCATGCCCTGCTCTGCTGCTGCTCAGGCTGATTGGGGTGTTATTGATGCAGAGAGAAACAGCAGTAAATTGGGCTGCGTGGTGATTGACTGAGGCTGGAGGATTATAACTCACATTAAGATGGAGCACATGAAATGGTTAGAAGGTAAAATTAAATTACTGATTGCTTTTATTCTGCATGACTTGTTTTATATAAAAAAAAGAACTCATTTGTTTTGTTGAGATTGAAAAGAAAAATCCTACCTTTGGCTCTGGTGACCGGTCTGGGAAGCACTGAGCCGTTGGTGCAGCTCATGTTAAAGCCGGTAACTTCCATGCTGAGATTCCCCTGCACCGCACAGCCCGTGGAGCCCTCCACCTCGCTCCCGTTTACCGCCTGCAGAGCCATTCCTTCCCGGCGGTGATGAAAACAAACACACCTGCACGCACTGTTACAAACGCGCAGAAATCAGCTTGGCACTCTCGCCGTTTTCTTCATAACAGCCAGTGAAGAGGCGTTGTGGAACTTAAGGAGAGAGACAGAAGGAGTCCAAAGTGGAGTTCAGTGGGTTTTAAAATGTGTCACGGCGGAGTGTGGCAGGTTAAATGATGTGAAGTCGTAAGGGAAGCCAGGAAAAGCGCGCACAACGCCGGACTGTGGAGGAATGAGACTGCGCTGCTAAGGCAACTGAGGAGCTCCCTCTCTCTCTCTCTCTCTCTCTCTCTCTCTCTCTCTCTCTCTCTCTCTCTCTCTCTCACACACACACACACACACACACACTGAACTCACGACTGTCACATGCACTGCAACTCAAATGTTACATTTTCTAAGTCAGGCTAATGCTTCCATTGTCTTACATGTTGCTAATTTATGTTTTATGCAGCCACTTCACATTTACTTGTTTTCCCTGTTGCATCAACACAAGGGGGCGCTGTAAGCAAAACACAATAAGTGGAAGCAGCGGACTTCAGATTTGAGCAAAGTAGCAAAAATGGCTAAGCTAACAATCGGTTGAAAAACACACACATCTCAGGATAAGTTAGCTGTCAGTGTATTCATTGTTGTGTTAATGTGCAGCCATATTGACTAACCAGGCAGGGCCCAGGCCTTAATATAAAGTTATATGCAGTAATGTAGGAGGTGCATCTTCTGTGTTTAGGTATCATTATATTATTATTACTTTCATTATTTTTACCTGTATCCAGGCTTTGTAGGACACAGGGTGAGTGACAGCAGGCCACAGTTCAGAAGGCTTTAGAAAAGAGTAACCTTTTTTAAAATTGGTCATTTTAAACTTGAGGTTTTTCTTTCTTCTTTTTGCCTGTGTAATGTGTTTTATTTGGGTGTTTGGATGACCTGCTGGAATAAGGTGAGAGAGGGTCTGGGACTCCTGATGTGCAGCGTGATGGCTTTGTTTATGGAGAACAATCTCAAGAGTGCCTCAGGGTTTAGTTCAGTCCATGTGTTACATCTTGAGAAATGATACTGCTGATGCTTTCAAAAGTGTCCGGAGGCAGCAGGGGAGGAGGAGGAGGAGGAGGGGGAGTCAGTTTGTACTGTGGGGGAGGAAGGCTACACTGATATTTGTTAGGCGGTTGCTGTCAGTCCTGGTGATGTACTCTTATTACCTTTCTATTGCTCTTGCAGCATGTGTGGGAGGTGTGTGTGTGTGTGAAGCGAGCATGTGCTGGTGTGTTTTCCCCATAGCTTTTTAAAGCAATGCCAAAATTCTCTCCCTTCATCTTCCTCTGCAGCGTTCAGTGTTAAGAGTTTGGCAGCTGTGCCGCATTGATTTTAACTGTAAGAAGGTTGCGGCTCATGTCATGACCAGCATGTCTGATGGGATGGGGACTTTGTCTTTGGATACGTTGGCGTGTCAGAACATCCTTCCTAAAGTAAAAAACTAAATGCAACTGGCCTTTGACTTTGCACAAAGATTGATCACTCCACAGGCCATGGAGTATAGGTCATAACAGTGTACATGTGAAAAATTTTTGTGGCGATTTTTTTGTTTTTGCCTCTTTGCGCTGCATTTTTCGCCCTTTTGCCATGCACGAAAACTCACCAAACTTTGCACACTCATCAGGGGTGGCGAAAAATTTGATATTTTGTGGTCGCTGCAAATGGGCGGGGCAAAATGCCTCTACAGCGCCCCCTTGAAATTTTCAAAACACCCCTCGCATTTGGCTTAGTTTGGAGTAGATGCATGAAAATCGGTACACATGTATATTATACCAAGACACACCAAAAAGTCTCTTGACATCATGACCTTAACCCAACAGGAAGTCCGCCATCTTGGATGGAAAATGGCGATTTTGGCGATTTACACCATTGGTATGCGGGCGAATTCCTCCTAGAGATTTAGCCCGATTGACTTGAAATTTGCTGGAGGTCACCTAAAGGACCTGCTGATCATAAGTTATCAAAAGCTTTCTTCTAACTTAAAGGGCGTGGCCTCTGTGGCTCGCCAAAATCTGGTGACGATTCATGATTTCGCCAGGGCATAATAATACCAACATACATGAAGCCCTTTGTCCCAGTAAATGGGACGAGTCATTAGGTTCGACTTACTTATCTCTAATTACATATCTGATCAAATGAACACAACCTGATTGATCTTTTAAAGGTGTAATGAGTGAAGTGGGATAAACAGTAATTAATGCCTCTTCAGAGGTTTACAGTCCATAAAGATCAAACCTAGAATCATTTTAAATCAATGATCTCGAGTTTTCTGTTAAATATTCATTGCTTCACAGTTGGCACTTTTGAATCCAAATCTTTTCAACATTTGTAAATATCTTCACATCAAAATAATAAAAACGAAGCTCTGATACCATCTGATTTTCTATGTAGAGGGGTCTCTGGCAAGAAGACGGTTAGGAAACCCGTAACAGATGATGTGAATGTATCATCCACCGCAATCTGCTTCTCACATTGATAGAAGAGGGATCTTTGCTGCCAAGGCCTCGCTGCGCTCAGAATGTCTCAAAGTTTCAGAGGCTCCCCTTTGATTTGTGTAGTCCCAGTTCATGTATGCATAATCCCAGCTCTCATTATCTCTTCAACTGCAGGACTAACATGTAGCTGACAAGTCACAACCTTGCCATGTGAGAGGAAATCTACCTAATAGCTGTACAAGGACCTGAGGGCGAGTTGACTGACATTAGTTTGACGATTTCTGTTGCCAAGGGATATTCTCATACTCTTAATGAGCCCAGTTTAACATAAACAACACCCCACAGCTCCTCTGAGGCTCATTAATTACCATATTTAATATATTTCTGTTTATGTACAGGGTGCAGTATGTTAGTATGGTGTATCAAGGGGAAACGTGTTTTCAGAGATACAACCCTAAAGCTCACAATGGTTTCTTTTATCTGTAATTAGTGAGCTAAGAGTCAGGCCAGCTGTTTTCCCCATGCTTCCTCTTCTTAATGCCAAGATAAGCTGACCGTGTCCTGGCTTCATACTTAACAAACAAGTATGACAATGATATCAAACTTTTTAGGCAACACTTCACATAAACTTAGAGCCAAAACGTTCAGCTAGTTGACACTATCTTGCGAAACTTGATCTCTGTTTTATGTTGAAGTGAATTCACCTCAGTGTCATGTTACAAAAAGAAGAGGAAGAAACATTTCCAAGTAATGAAGTCAGGAGTTTGACAGAGAAGTGATGGCAAACACCTACTTACATGCACATGTAAATGCAGCTATAAGACATAATTTACTTCTTGACACAGCTTTTCAACAGGTTTACTGCACTTCATAAATCAAATGCTGCTGCAATGATTATAAAGGATTTGAAGTAAAACTAAAGGGAAGCACACATACAAAATTTAAGTTGCTATTAGTGGAGATAAGGTGTTTCCAAACATGCAGACGGCTCTGAGTCGCTCTCTCATCCAAAAGCATTACGGCTTTCATCCATCATTATGAGGAAAGAGGCTGTGATGTGTGCTGGGACACAAACACAGGGACAGGTCTTGTCTCTATATCTTACGAGCAGCTCATAAATAGACACGATGCACATGTCAGCAAAAAGAGTAGGAACAAAGAGTTGGGTTTGCTGGGGCGTTGTTAACACGCAAAGCGTTTTACAGGCAGGGTACAAACCACGCAGACAGAGAGCTCAGAATGAAGAGAAGACAGCGCTCCTACACTAATTAATCTCAGTGGACTGGTTTATATATACACCGTGGACGTGGTGAGGAAAGGCGACATCGTTTGTTTTGTTACAGCAACTTGTCTAAATAACGAGGAGGTTGACCGTTGGGATAAATACATCCTTCTTTATAGGGTGGACAGGTGTTAGCTTTTCTCTGCGCCATCATGTGTCAATCACAGTCACAGCTTGTTAGCTCTGTATGAAACATTACTGACCTCTGCTGGTCAGTTACTGCATCTACGTTTAAAGCCACAAAGGCACTACAGTCACCTGTTTGTACAAGTGGATGTTTTATAGCGTCTTATTATCATAATATAAATGACAGGATAGATAATCATAAACACATGTTAACTGAAAGAATATCAACGTGCACCCTTAACCTGAACATGTGCAGCTTTTATGTTTTTATGGCCATGTGCTGTTTGGACCAGGAGTGCATTCTTTACTTTTTCTCCCACATCTTTTGTAATCTTGTATGTCCTGTGTTTATACTATAAAAACATATTTCCATGTGTGGCTTTTACAACAAAACAGCAGCACTTTCTTGTGTTTTGAAGACTGTAAACAAGGCTTAGCAGTTTAGCTCATGTCCATTGAATCAATTAGCTTCCCAACCAAAAGGTCTAATTATGGCTTTAAACTCAGATTAAACATTAACCAACATAGTGATAACATGTGAGCTTTCAGTGGTCTGTGGCTGAGGCAAAGGTGCATCTTTATCTGATGCATGTCTCCTAAAAGACTCTCCTGAAATCAGTTTGGGTTCACAAAGTGACAATGCTTAACTCTGCTGGACTGAGCTTTGTGGTGCTGCTCTCAACAGTGGGAGCAGCCACGACAGGGAGGTGAGTTTTATATTAAAAAATGACTCATTGACTAATTTTATGTAAAAGTCAAAAATATAAAAATGATTAAAAATGTAGTTCAGATGTAGTTTTTAGCCAGATGTCTCTGCTTTTACCCTCCTAATGTGACTTGCTGGTAGTCCACTTGTTTTATGTAGTAAATAATCCTTTAAATGAGAAAAATAAATCCTGTATTTTTATGCAACAGAGCTGAGTATGACTACTACAAATACCATCCCATGACAGAGGTGAGAAGCTCCAGTCACTGCCCTCACACACACTTTGACTTTTTGACAGATCACTACACACACATTCTAACATGTAACGGTTGCAGATCACTGCCTGGATGAATCAGATGGTGAAGGAGAACCCGTCTGTGGTGACTATTGCGGACTATGGACGTTCTTATGAAAACAGGACTATTAGTTTGCTCAAGGTAATCTGAATTTCAAATGATAAAGGAGACAGAAGGATGTTAGTGTGTGCTGATGTTTGAGTGTGTTTTTCCAGATTGGCCTGAAGACTGGGCTCAAAAAGAAAGCCGTGTGGATGGATTGTGGCATACATGCCAGGGAATGGATCGCTCCAGCCTTCTGTCAGTACTTTGTCAGACAGGTAGGACGCTTGCCTTCACTTACACACGTCCTATATCCTCCACTTTATCAAAATGAGCCTGATATTTTTGTTTTTTGCTCCATCAAAACAGATTCTGCAAACTTACAAAACAGACATGAAAATGCAAAGAATGTTGAATAACATGGACTTCTACGTCACGCCAGTGCTCAATGTAGATGGCTACATCTACTCCTGGAAGAATAGCACGGTCGGTGCACGTATCTGATGGATATTTATTAATTAATACTTGTGCTCTAGGACTTAAGCCACAGGTCAACAGGATATGATTAGATAATGAAGAGACATTAAATAGGATGTAATGAAAGAAATATTTCTGATGCATGATGTATTTTATAACTCACCCAATCAGACTCGCTTGTGGAGGAAGAACAGGTCGCCAGGAGCCGCAGGCTGCTCTTGTTATGGCACCGATCTCAACCGCAACTTTGATGCCAACTGGGGCAGTGAGTGTTCTCTGGTGAAATCTGTAGCTCTAACTGGTACATACTAGTTGTGTATTGTAAATACTGTGTGATGGTGCATTTACAGCGGTCGGAGTCTCAGATGACTGCTGTTCAAACATCTACTGTGGCACCAAAGCCTCGTCTGAGCCCGAGACCCGAGCCGTAACGGACTTTATAAGAAACCTAAAGGACGAGTTTCTGTGTTTCCTCACCATCCACTCCTACGGCCAGCTGCTCCTGATTCCCTATGGACACCCCAACATCATGGCCCCCAACTACAATGAGCTGGTATTTACATTTACACATACAATGATGGCATCATAACATCTCAGGATACACAGCATTGAAGGCTCCGTATGCATACGTCCACCTTAATAAACACAATATTGCCATAGAAACTCAGCTGCAGATCACAAAACCCACATTACAAATGAGCCAATTGTTAAATTGATTTCAGGGTTTTGAATACAGTGTGTATGGAGCATTAGGACTTCACACAGCGTATACACTCCATGGCAGTGTGACAGATGTCATTAACACGACTAAGCCTGGTCAGACCTGCTCTGCTGAGACAGAGCTGTGAAGCACTGATAGTGGGGAAATGAAGGCCTGGAAGGAGAGACTTAGGCAGGTAATAACCTACTGGAGCCGTCTTCCAAAGAGAATTATGCAAACAGGATTATTTCCAAAGGTGTAGCAGAGAGGAGCTAGTGTGCTCTCTGAAACCAAACATTCATCTTCATCTTGGCAGGTTGCAGAGTCACATCAGGCTTCTATGGATGAGACTGGATTATCCTGTGGCAAAAGTGTCAAATTCTGCAGTTGAAAAGTCATTTAGAGACAGTGTGTGTGCTCCCCGGGTGGTTGTTGTTCCTATCTGACTTGCAACAACATGCAAAACAGCATGAGCTTGCAGGACACAAAAAGAAGAATTCTGCATTCTGCAGTGAAACAGTTTAATTAAAAGTCTGGCTCCTCAGATGGAGGTGGGGCTCGGTGCAGCAGAAGCCATCCGTCGGGTCCATGGAAAGGAATATGTTGTAGGAACCTCACCAGCTGTCTTGTGTATGTACCCATCCCTGATAATCGTTTTGATTTTGATTTTACTGCCAGTAATCTGATTAACTATTTCCTCAGACCCCAACTCTGGCTCCTCCAGAGATTGGGCTCGGATGCAGGGGATCCCCTTCACCTACACCTTTGAGCTGAGGGATAATGGCACGTTCGGCTTCGAGCTTCCCCAGGATCAGATCCAGCCTACCTGCGAGGAGGCGTACAGCGGCGCACTGCACATTATCTCCTACGCCCACGACATGACCTTTAATGCTGCAGCCGCCACCGCCACTGCCACTTTTTGGACCGCACTGCTGGCACTGGGTGTCACTGGCGTCTCCCTTATGTAAGGGAGGAGAGCTGTGATATGAGGCCCCAGCTTTCAGCTCTTAAGTCTGTATCAGACTCTCATAAATTATGATGTATAAATTGTGGAAGTATCTATTAAATCAATAATAATTCATCCTTGTCTCAAAGAAATGTTTGAATGTTCTGAAACATCAATAAAAAGCACAGCTTATCTTCTGTATTTGCACAAATGTTGTAAAGAAGGTTGTAACAGACACTTTCAGGGCTCAGACTGTGTGTTTCTGAATGGTTGGAAGCCTTGTTGTCTCAGGCCAGCCAGCGGCAGGAAGAGCTGCTGCTCTGGAGGGAACTCATCCCATCGTGTCCACGTCCAGCCTGCCAAAGTAGAAGAAGAAGGCCACATCGTCATCATCTTCAGCTCAGGTAGGTGCTTAAATAGACAGCAGCGTTACCTCACGTACCCTCATTCTTCTCTGGTTCCAGGTTCTGTGGCTCTCCTGACAGCTTCCTGTCCAGTTCCCCCTGCATGATGATGGTGACGTAGTGGTACTGCTCCTCCAGTCTGATGGAGTTCACCACTGACGCAAAGCGGACGTTCATTAAACGCACACCAGCTTCCTCCAGCACCTCTCTGTGAGCACATTCCTCCCACGTTTCCCTTTCATTGACAAAAAAAAGTCACATGCACAACAAGGCGTTAATGCAGGTCACATGTCAGATCCACCCACGTGTTCTATACATTCAGACATTTAATGTATGAAGTGCTCATCCTCTCTTGAAATGGCTGGACTTTTATTTTGAAAGGTCTACACACCAAACTCCATTTAAAATACATCTCATTATTATTACATTTAATGGTTGTATGTAACAGTATAAATCTATAACATGTTTAAATGTTGTACTCAGTAATACACACGCTGTATCAGATTTATGAATGGATTCCTACCCGAACTCCAGATGACCGCCGGGGAGCTGGTACGTCCCTTTGCCCATTTCACTCCTCCGCTTCCCCAGAAGAACACAGCCTGGGTGGGCAGAGTCTGTCACCAGCACCCCGACCCCGACCCCCGGACGTTTAACTGGTTTATTTGACATCTGTACGAACTCAGATGTACGAGACGAGTTAGCTAAACGCGGCTCATGCTACACTGTAGAAAGTAACACAAGAGGATTCCATGCTGTGTACTTCCGGGTTTGTTATTTTAGTTTGACGGACTACTTTTGAAAGAGATGCGTTGCTGCCATCTAGTGGCCACATATGTATAGTGGTCAGCTCCAATCACTGCAATTAGCATCTGTAAAACGGTATGACTATAATTTAGACATAATTTGCCTATTTATACAGTAAATTACAGTTTTTGTAAAAATGTATAAAATTAATAATGCTCTTTAGATGTTTATTGTAGGGTTGAAGTAAACATTTTATTTATACTGTACGCAATGGTTAAAACCACAGATTAACATAACCCAAGTAAAGTTATCTCACCCAGAACTGGAAGAAACATAAGTGCATGATTCCTCTCACTCCCTTTGTAATAAATGATAATGATTGGTCGTTCCTGGCATTGAGCAGTTTTCCATTGACACTTGTTTATCTTGCTCAACCTGCCTGGTGGCTCTGGCTCCACCCAGCTCACTTCTGCCTGTTCTCACCTCACAGACATCATTTTCTTCCTGTGTGTCCAGGTGAAACACTTGTACTTCTTACGTCTCTGGATCTCTTTCCTCTGTTTCAGAGCTTACCCTGTTCTTTGTTTTGTGGATTGTGTCATCATGAGTGCCAAGCTGTGGACAGAGGAACAGTTTAACTGCCCCGTGTGTCTGGACCTCCCAAATGATCCGGTCACCATCCCATGTGGTCACAGCTATTGCATGGCCTGTATCAAGGACTACTGGAGCAAGGATGACCCCAAAGGGATCTACAGCTGTCCTCAGTGCCGCCAGACCTTCTGCCCTAAGCCCTCACTCTCCAGGAACACAATGCTGGCCGAAGCTGTGGAGCAGCTGCGCAAAGGGAACCTCAAATCTGATGTACGTGACTCTATCCGCAGTGCCCGTGGGGTCTCCTCCTCCTCTTCCTCATCTAGATCCAAAGGAAAGCTGTCCTCCGCAGCTGTGCTGTGTGACATGTGCAAAGGAGAGGAGCGAGCAGCAGTGAAAAGCTGCCTGGTGTGTATGAGCTCCTACTGTGAGGCCCACCTGAAGCCCCACCAGACCAAGAAGGCCCTGAAGCAGCATGAGCTCATCGCACCCACAAGCAATCTGGCTGATAAGATCTGCACCCAGCACAAGTACCTGCAGGAGCTGTTCTGTCGCCAGTGTAAGGTGTTCGTCTGCTGGCTGTGCACCAGTAACCAGCATAAAGGCCACGACTGTGTGTCCACCAAGGCTGAGAGGCTGGAGAGACAGGTACACAAGTCAAAACCATAAAGTATTTATTTCTACTAAACATCTTCATTTGTGAGGGGTTCAGCCTTCTAGCAGGCCTCCTGTAAGCTCTCCATTGTTGTGTCTAATAGGTTTCTGTTAAAGGTGTCGTCCTCTCTTCCTTTTGTGCATCCTAGCCAGGCTGAAGACATTCCTAACTACATTCCTGTACATTCATAATGCTCCACCCTCTCATGCCATGTCACCCTTACAGCGCTTCCTTGAGTTTGTGCCTGTCTGTGGGATTTGTTTGTGATGGGGTTGTTGTGTCTTCTTGCAGAAAGTACTAACAGAGATGCAGGCAGAGAACCAGCAAAGGCTTAAAGACAGAGAGCAGGAGCTGAAGGACTTGAAGAAGATGATGGAGCTGATGAAGGTTTGTAAAAAGCAGAAGAGTTGTCAGCATAGAAAGCTTTTTATTTCCTATTAAAGCTGTGTATTTGTTGAACAGCAGTCTACAGGCAAGGTGCATGATGACACAGAGCAGGTGCTGGTGGAGCTGCAGCGCTCAGTGGAGCGTCTACAGGAGCTGCTGCAGGAGGTGCTGGATAAGGCCAGCCAGGAGAAAATGGGCCAAGCCCAGGAGGTTGCTGACAAACTTGAAGCTGAGATAAAGGAGCTGAAGAAGAGGGACACTGAGATGAAGGACCTGGCTTGCTGTGAAGACCACATCCACTACCTGCAGGTAGGCTCCCTGAAGCATTTTCACCACATGGTACAAATCAGAAAGGGAGTCAACAGCTCTGACATCCCTCTTCAGCGCCATTCACGCCTCAATTCATGTCAGCTTTGGGTTGTTAATGAGCTGTTAGCCATGTGAGTATCGACTGAGTCACCACCCACAGATGGCCTCAACTAAAAACCTACAAAGTCTCCAGTCGTCTAAACTGAAACTCCAGTTGCTTTCAGCCTGTCTGTGTGTGGGATGGGGGTTTCTGTTTCAATCAGGCTCAGTTGTTTTTTCACACTGGTTGGCTGCCATGTTTGTTTTTTTTGCAGCCGAAATAGCTCAGTTGGGAGAGCGTTAGACTGAAGATCTAAAGGTCCCTGGTTCGATCCCGGGTTTCGGCATTTATGTTGAACTACCTGACTACTAGTCAGTCTTTGGTGATGAGTGATTTTCTGAGCCTCAAGGTTGGAGTTTTATGGTTCTCACGTTTTTCCATCAGACCTGTGAGTTTATGTGCAGCCCCCTCGAGTCTGGAGATCTGCCTTCAGTGCACGTCAATCCTGATGCTTCTTTTGAGCCTGTGCGAGACTACATCTTGGACCTACAAGAGCGTGTGGAGGATCTGTGCAACCAGGAGCTTAGCAAGATCACCAAACAAGGTTGGTCACTCCTGTTTACTGACATATGTGGTAAGGATCTTTTTTCATCATATTGTCTGCTCTCTTTCAGTCAACGACACCACACTGTTCACTCTTGGAGATGGTGAGTTCCACTCGTTGCCTTCTTTTCAATAAAAAGTTTGTAGAAACTTTAAACTTAACTATGACTTTGCTCATGTCATTTAGCCAACAGGAGCACGGGACAGAAAGGAGGGATATTTAAATGTGAGTGTTGTATTTTATTTTGAAATCTGAACAAAGAGAATGAAAAAAAGAAAGACACCGATTCTTCTTTCTCTAGTGTTTTCTGGTTTGGGTTCCCGTGGCACAAACACCCGTTCAGCAGGTATGTTCAGTGTTTTTCTGCCTATATTTAATCCACCATGACTTTATTCATAATGGTTTCAATCATTTTCTACAGCTTCCACACCCAGTATCTCAGTTGGAGTGCGAAGTACGGACAGACGAGGAGTTGGTACTGTACATATTTGTTAAGCTACATGTGACAATAGTAAAAGCAGCTCAGTGACATGACAGACAATGTCTCTGCTTCAGGTACAGGCCTCAAAAGTCAGGATGTGAGGAGCAGAGACACACCAAGAGGTGAGAATTGGCTTCTGTTAGCTTGGAGGAAGTTGTAGAAAAATTTTGTGTGTGTGTGTGTGTGTGTGTAGGTTTAAAAATGTGTTTTCCTTGTTGTAGATCGAGGCAACACACACTCACCCAGGTTAAGGGACCGACAGAGGAGAGAGGAAAGAGAGACAGGTAAGTAAGCTCAGATCAGTTTGTACTCAAGCCACGGAAAAAACCCTGACCTCACATGTCTCTCAAATAGGGAGGGAGACCAACCTCCAGCCCAGACCCAGCCCCACCCCCAGCCGCAGGGAGTCTCAGTCTCTCTGGAGCAGGTCCAGTCAGAGCCGAACTGCCCCTGCAGCAACACCAGCTCCGACTCCAGTCCCTGCTACTCCAGCTCCAGCTCCAGCTTCAACTGGAGGTGTGTTCACATTGTTTCTGTTATTTTTTAATAGTGAAGCTCTGACAAACAGAAAGTGACGCTCTGTTTTTCATTGATCAGGTTTCAGTCGTATGTCATCAATCACCAGCATCTTCCGCTCCCATCGCCGTGGTGCTAACCAGGCCCAGGCTGCTCCAGCCAGTAACACAGAGTCTGCAGGAGGAAATCCATGTAAGTCCTGTGTGGTAGAAAAGTCCTCATTTATAGGACATAAAGCTGATGTCAGTGTGGTCGAATTTATTTGTTTTACATTCATAAGGGGGGATGGCTGCCCTGTCAGAAACACCAACAGAAGGTAAGATGGCTGTAAATACAAACTGAATGTGTCATAATGGCACGGTCAATGACTGAACACAGGCGTGTCTAATGCTGCTTTCCTATTGGTCAGTTAACCCCAGTCTCTTCTTGGACTGCCCCACCCCAGATGCCAATAATCATGCTCCTGCCTTTCCTGCATGTGAGTTTAAAAAAAGGTTTATTATAATAAAAACAATGTAAATACACAAAATCATGAAAATCACGTGTTTGATTTTTCAGTGAGAGAAATAAACATCGACAGCATCCAAGCTCCAGAGCCAAGGACCAGAGAGGAATTCCTGCAATGTGAGCACTGACTTTACAAAACAGATCTGTGTCCATGACAACAGAGAATTCTCTGTGAAATTATTTAAGAATATGTAAACAATTCTGCACCAAATCTTTTTTCTAGATGCTGTAAACTTGACCCTCGACCCAAACACAACACACAAACGGTTGACCCTCACCGAGGGCAACACAAAAGCCATCCTGCAGGGAGCTGCGCAGCCATACCCCGACAACCCTCAGCGCTTCGACGGCTGGACTCAGGTGATGTGCCACAGTCCGCTATATACACAACGCTGCTACTGGGAGGTAGAGTGGAGAGGCCGCGGCTCCTCCATGGGCGTAGCTTACGGGGCGATGTGCAGGAAGGGCTCCGATGCCAGGTCAGGACTCGGCTACAATGCTCAGTCCTGGACGCTGGAGCTATCGGACACCTGCTGCTCAGCCATGCACGACAATGAGAAGAAGGACATACCGGTCACCTATTCCCCACGTCTGGGCATCTATCTGGACCTCTCTGCGGGGACGCTGGCGTTCTACAGTGTAGCTGAAAACATGACACACCTTCACACCTTCCGCGCCAACTTCACTCAGCCGCTGTACGCCGCCTTTGGGGTGGGGAGTGGAGTCGGGGTGGGTCTGGACTTCGCACTTGGACAGTTTACCTCAAGTTCTGATAGCATCAAGATCTGTCAGATGTGAGATTGCAGGAGGGACGACTGACTGACCACACTGACTGAAACTACTCATGGACACTGAAAATCAGTCAAAGTTTCTGATCTGATCTATTTTGGTTCAGACTGAAATATCTCAAAAAGCATTTGAACAGTTTGACATGAATCATAATAACACAGGAAGACAGACATTTAGTTTCCATTGATTTATTTTAAAAAAGAGGCAACTGAATAATGGTCACGGAGGGATGATGATGATGATGTTGGGAGGGAGAGATATGAAGTCATCTCAGATATTTGATATTTGAACTGCTTCACAAAGAAAGACTGGATCTGACCGCTGAATGGAAAAGATCACTGGATGTGCCTTCTTTTAACTTTCTCTACTTGATTTTTTTAAATACATTGCTGCTAATGAGCTCTAAATGCATCACATGTAACCCTGAAAATTCTTCAAAAATAAAAATAATAGCTTGATCTGGATTCCCTTCATGTGGAAAGCAAAAAAAAAATAATAATAATAACATATATGAAAATCTTACACCAAAATGTTAGCATTGTAACAGGCACACATTATGCAAGCTTTTCCTTATTAATATGTTAATAAAAAATAAAAGTGCAGTCACAGATTAATGGATGTTAGGAGCAGCAAGTCTCAAGGTTGAAGGGTCACAGGGAGACACGCACAAAGCTTCATTATTACTATAATATGAGGAAAATCTATATCTAATAATCTAATATATTGTACTGATACAAACAGAAAACCTGGATGTGATGCACAACTAAAATCTGTGGTTTTTTTCCCCCTCTTAAAACTCTGACCCTGAAGGCCTCACAGGCCTGAGACAAGCTTGATGGCTAAAAACTGAAAACCAGTGCTGTGACACTGAGCAGTGATCCTCAAATGAGCACAACCTTAAAACCCCTTCTGAGTGCAACTATATACAAACATGGCTTAACCAAATCAGGACAGTGCTGGCTTCTACATAAGGCCTCATACTGTTAAAAAACACATAAAACGCCAGGACCTGAAGGAAAAGGCAGACCCCTTTTTTTTTGTTTATTTTCTTGAGACTGCCTCCCTGGCGTCTTGATTTGGTTTTGACCTTTCAGCCTGGCCCCACCTGTCTGCCAAACAGGTGCATGCTGGGACCTGTAGGCAACGTTGCTTTTCATGCAGACGCTCAGGCAGCTGCACATGGACGGTTACCAGACATCCGTGCAACAAAGGACTACTGAAAAACCCATTATATAATATTAAAACTGGCATGGTCCGACTACGAGATTAGCCTGGCAGTATGCTGTTAAACCAGCTAAATGTCTTCTAGCTAGTCCTGAAGTAATAAAAGCAACGTCTCTTCTGACTCTGAAGGCTTGTGTTAGTGAGGCAGATGTCCTTTAGCATGATACAGACTAAAGCTTTTCCAACCCACGACAGAACAAGCCCTTGAAGCAGTAAAACCCTGGATACTCAGCCTTCCTCTATTCACCGTCTTCTTTTCTCTTCTGATAAATACCGGACTTGCTTTCATACCCTTTCCTCACTCTTTTCTAATCCACTTCCACAAACCCTCATACACTTACACATTGTTCTTTCTTGCTCTCCTCTCCCTGTAGCTGAATACCCAAAGCCTCGCAGAAGAACCACTAAAACACAAAACACAAAAACTTAATTCGGAGACAAGCTAAGGCCTTTTTTACTAGCATCATGGCAGACATCTACTAACACAGACTCCGCGGTATCACTAAAAACAGTCAGTTTAGTTGTGCTTAAAAATGAAGTCATAAAAAGGAAGGATTGTTCTGCCCACTGATGCCCTGACTTCTCTCTCCAAAAAGCAAAACGGGGAGGTCTATCTGCCTCCACCACCTCAGCGTTTGGCTGAGCTTGATGAGGGGTAGGAGACTGAAGCAAGATGCCGGCGATGCTGTTTTAAGTTTCCCCATGACGGTGGGGGGAGAGCTAAGGAGGTGGGGTGAGGGAGAGGTGCACGGTGTCCGGATGGCTTTCCAGTTTGGGCGCCGATCATAGCTGGGAGGCTCTGGTTGCGCCTCAGGCCGTCCAGCAGGCTCCCCCCGCCTGCCGACACAAAAGTTGCAGAATCCTGGCGCAGCACCGTGGCGTCAGACTCTGACCCGTGAAGGACCTTGGTGAATCCTAACCGCCGCAGCCGCTCCACTAGGCCCACATTGGCTGGGTCGGGCTTGGCTCGGCCTGCCTTAGGTGAGGAAACTAGGGCTGGGGTGTCCTGGGAGGAGCTTGGCAGGTCAGGATGTGGGGCACGGCCCAGGTTCAACCCATAAACGTCTTGGAGAAAAAGCTCTGCGGGCCGTGATGCAAGGAAATTGTCAGCTGGGTGTTGGCGGGACTCGAGTGGCACTGGGGAGGGAGGAGGTGAGTGGGAGGGGGAGTTAGGTGGTGTGCCTGGCAGAAGGCGGAAGAGGGGCTGGCGTGTTGTGGGCTTCGGGGATGAAGGGGGTTTGTCAGTGGAGACTTGTGCAGAGATACCCCTTTCCAGGACTAGTTTAGCCAGGCCGCCTGGGGGCGCAGCAGACCGTCGAAGGGGGAAAGAGTCACCCAGGCTCAGTCTGCAGGGAGTCACAGGGGTGCTGGGCCCGGTCCTCATGGAGCTGGGGGTGTTGGCCAAAAGGGGTGACTGAGAACTAGAAAACAGAGACAAACACAAAAGATGAAGCAGAGATGTGAATTAAATGTGTGCTGTTGAATATCTGTCCTGTGAACGTACCTTTGGGTGACCTGTGTGACGTCACTCGGGTGTAGGATGCGACAGGTGGTGAAGGTGTAGGTGGAGAAGGTGGAGCTCTGACACTTTCCTGGGTTTTGAACTGAACACAAATCAAACTGACTCAGACTGCGAGTTTTTGACACACTGAAAGCTTCTATTTAAATATTAAAAGTGTTATTTACCAGATAAAGATGTTGTTGTTGTTGTTGTTGTTGTTGTTGAGGTGCTGACTTGACTTTGTGATTGCACTGTGGCTGTAGAGGCTCCTGGAATAGGCTGAGCCGATGGGCTGGACTTCTCTGTGACATGACGGGGTGTTAGAAGGAGGTCTGACTGGACTGAGGAGGACGCAACAGGTGTCCCAAGTGATGTCAGGTTGGTGACGGTAAGAGGAGTGACGGGGAGAGGTGACACTGAATGTTTTCTGTCCTTTCTTTCCTCAGGTGTGGATGAACAGCGCACCTTGAACGTGATCCCACCTTCCTCTTCTTCCTCATCATCTTCCTCCTTACTCCGCTCTGCCACACCTTTCTCCAGGACAGCCATCTTTCTCTGTTCCTCGTCCTCCTCATCCTCCTCCATGTCAGACAGGTGGTATACATCATCCTGAGCCAGGGGGCGGAAACCTTTGGTCACTACCCCTGGGTGTGGGTCCAAGATGGTGGCCAGGTGAGGTTTGGCCAGCTGCTGCCAGTGGTGGAGTGTCAGGGAGCCTGAGGAGTAAAATGAGTAAGACTGCTGTAGAACTGATGTAACAGAACCTGAAACAGTAAACGGGACCTGATAATATACCTTCCATGGGTTTGACAATCTGAAGCTTCTCAGGGAGGAACGTCTTAAAAACACTGGAGCTGAAGGAGATGTCTGATAGGTTGGAGAAGGAGGAGAACACACTGCCCATTGGTGAGCTGCAGCTGCTGCCCTCCCCATCCTTGTCCGCTGCTGCCACGGCCTGCAGCTTCTTCTCACGCTCCGTCTGGAAGAACTGACGCTCGCAGAGGAAGTTCTGCCGCCGCAGTGACAGGCGGTGGAGTGCTTTGGTGAGGTCGTTTCCTCCTGGAGAGCCAGGCTGGCCCATTTTCACCTCCTCGCTGCAGACACAGACACATGTTGACACCCTGACACTTCTTCCAGAGAAGGAAGCCATTATTCTTCATCACTCACCCAGTAGACTGGAAGGGCTGTGCCGTCATGACAAGAGAGCTCCGACCAGAACCAGGGATGGGAGGTGTGGCTGAAGCCGGCCGCGATGCAGTGGCCTTGACAGAGCGGACTGTTTGGAAAACTCGCTTCTGAGAAATTCTGCAAAGAGAAAAGGACAAAGGTCAAAGGTCGAAGTAGACTACTGAATGAGAGGCTCCATTTAAGATGGTGCTGGTGTTACCTTTGGTCCTGAAAGGCGGTCTCTTCCTCTACACTCAGCTCTCTCCTCATGGTGCCCTCGATCTCTGCTGCCAGGGAGTCCTGTTTACACAGACACAAGTTTGCTTCTGAGTTCTCCTTGTGTTGAGCAAAGTTAAACTCAAACTGTGTTTGAGTTGAACTCTCACCATCGGGTAGAGGCCGTAGGAAAGATGCCGTCTCAGCCCGGCAGAGGGAGTGTTTTTACTCCGAAGCTCTTTGATCTCCTCCTGTGACTCGTGGAGCATCTCCACACACTCTACGTTCCTCTCTGCCAGCTCGTTCAGCTACAGCATACGCACACACAAAACTGTCAGTTGCACGGTCTTCAAAAAATGCACATAGCAGCTTGTTGTTTGTTGTGCTTGTGTGAGACTGCACCTCTGCTGTGAGCTGTCTCTGGGCATCTTTGGAGGCCTGCAGGTGGATCCTCAGCTCCTCCTTCTCCAGAGCCAGCTAGAAAGACAACACAGGGTTTACACAAACACACACACACACACAGTCCGTGTTTGTAGTTAACCTGTGCCTACCTCCTTCACTCTGTGTTGCAGCTCTACAATCTGGGAGAGCAGCTGAGCGATCTCCTCCTGGTGTCTGAGAAGCTCCTCGTTTTTGTGAGACAGCTCGTCTGTCAGAGACACCATCTGGGTGTTGGACTCACCTGAGACGAGGTATATGCCACATGAGATAATAAAATTACATTTCTGACCTGTAATTGAGTTGAATGTGTGACTCACGCAGTTCCTTGACACAGTCGTTCACTAGCTGCTGCTCCTTCTCCTCATAGGAGATGGTATCCCTCTTCAGCTGACATGCCTGAAGCAGACAAACTTTTATAACACCAACCACAAAGGTAACGTCTCCTTCAGGACTGTAATAACTTCCTGAGAACTACCTACCTCAGACCTCAGTGTCAGGTTCTCCTCCTCCAGCTCCTGCAGTTTGTTCTGCAGAGACTCCAGCTGGCTGAGCGCGGCAGCGGCGGTGGCCCCCCCCAGCGGCTGAGGCTGCCGCAGGGGGGTAGACACACTGGAGTCGGTC
Organism: Parambassis ranga; assembly: GCF_900634625.1. NCBI lineage: Eukaryota > Metazoa > Chordata > Actinopteri > Ambassidae > Parambassis > Parambassis ranga. Next base: position 42,785,151 of record NC_041023.1, read on the forward strand.
TCGCTCTCCTCCGAGGCACTGGCCACCATGCGAAGCAGCTCGTCCTTTTTACTAAGCTCATGCTGCAGCTGGTGGACCTGGACAGTGAGGAGGTGGGTTTCAGTTCCTGTAGTAGAAACATTTAATTTCTCTAATAAGATAAGCTGATGTACATTATTGTACCTGGTCCAGAGTCTGTGCTAGCTGCTCCTCTAAGGCCTCATTGCGTTCCTGCAGCAGATGATTTCTTTGCAGAAGTGACTGACCGATCCGAGCTGCCAGCTCCAGGTCTCTGTCCCGCTGTCCAATAACAACACACGACACCCAGGGTCAACAAAGCTGCTTCTTCATGGAGAGAGCCTACACTTGTGTCGAATGAATCAACACCTACCTCAGCCAAAAGGTGCGTGACCACTTCGATATCATTGTAAGTCTTAGTCATCTGCTCCACGCGGTCTGCACTGAGGACTGCACAGAAGGAACAGTGTTACACATGCAACTCAGAAAACACACTCTGGTATGTGCATGCAAATGTGCAAACAAGCAACAATTAAAAAAAAAACTAAAAAAAAAACACAAAAGCACCACATCACTCTAAAACTAATAGACACACAACTTGAACATGCCAAGTTTACTACTTAATACAACATTCAAACAACACGAGCAGTGGGGTTGCTAGTGGTCTGAATGTAAGAGAAACATTCACTTTAATTTAGTCAAAAAGAGACCACTCACGCTGCAATCAGTGCTACAGTACTACAAGCCATCTACAGCAGATCTATGCTATGTGAACGTCTTATCTGCTGTTATCTACATGCGAAAATTGATACAGGTGCTCCCAGTCTAAGTCGCTCTCAAACACTGCAGATAAATGAGTTTATTAAGCAGAACAGGCAGGTAAGGGGGGAGAGAGAGAGAGAGAGAGAGTGATACCTTTGGAGAGGCTCTGAGAGCCGGGATGGGAATAGGAAGAAGGCTCCAAAGCAAGATATGCTAGTGAGAGACGGAGAGAAGAAGGAACAGTTCAGCAGGAGGGACAGAGCATCACAGAGGGAGAAGTGAGAAGCAGAGAGTGAAAGCTGAGGCTTTAATAAATCAACATTAGTTTGTCGAGAGGAGCTACACATCAATTAGTCTGGTCCACTTTTAGCACCTGAGTGGGTGTCAGCGGCGCTGCACAGCTCCCAGTTCCACCTGTTCAAAGAAAAGTGACACTGGCCTAACAACATCTAGTCTGTTAAAAAAAAACATCAGGAAGAACTGCTGATTTAATTTCAGATACAGAGAAAATAACAACTACAAGTCCTGATAGATTTTCCTTTTTTCAGATTTAGTTTCCATTTCAGCAAAGGATTAAATGCAACAAGCAGAACAGATGAGTGCAGTAATCTGAGGCCCACTGTGACCTCTGGATGTGGACGCTGCACTCTCCTCCAACAACCAGGCAAGTAAAAATAACCGCTGAGCAGCTATCTTTGTTTGATACAGGAAGACAGTAATGGAACACACACTCTAGATACAATGTCACACAGACATAAATTGTCCCTTTACCTGCTGGATGGAACATGGTGGCGTCATTGTGTCCCTTGTTGGATTTGATCGTGATCTACCACACATGAATGACTTACAAAAACAAAGTGACTGCACAGCTTCAAAGTGTAAAACGAGGATAATCCTTTTGATATTGATTCATGGGGTAGGCGCACTCTGGACCCTTTAAGTCGTAGCCGTCTGGACTTTTGGCACCAATAAACTCCAGCTGCAGATACTGTATTAGACATATTTTCAGCTGCAGCTGTCTGCTGTTTTGTTTTACAGCTCTCGCTTCCAATTTCACACCACGACACAAAAACACACCTGAGATGCTTCAGCATGCTTCTCACATATCACTTTATATTTATATTTCTGATGAGCAGGGGCCATTTAGATATTTACATGCCATTGCCTCTCTGCAGGTCTCTATTTATATGCTGTGTTTGATTATACTCTACAGAAGTGGGGCAAACCGGAATATGAAACTAAGCCTCCCTCACTGTGCCCCTTCTCCTGCACGTGCGACACACATTTCTTTCATTTCATTATTACGCCTGTTCCTGCCGTGCACCGCAATCTGTTTTTCTCTGAAAGTGGCTTTGCTGCAGTTTTTCAGTCAAAGTCACTGAAGACGACTTTTCTCACACAAACAAATCTTTCGAGGACACAAAAGCAGAAAGCAAACAAACGCAGGACGTTGTGCCTCTCCAACATTGCTCCCGCATACCACAAGTTTTTTTTTGAATGTAAACAACACAGAGACCAGCCCACTTCCTGTCTTTCAAGTAACACTTTCCCCTCCACCCGTCTCATTCTGTCTGACCCTTGCCAACATGACTACAGCTCGCCCCTTCTCTCTGGCTATCACACACACATACTGCAGTACAGTGCCATCTGCACTCACCTTCCATGGCAAAGTTATCGTACGCCTCCTCATTGTGGATGTTAAACACCGGCATAGTCCTTCTCTGCTGTCTACTGCCTCGTCCTCTGCCTCTATCTGTCCTCTCTGCAGCCCCGCTCACCCCCCCCCCTCTCTCATCACTGTCTGTCCCGTGACTCCGGCCCTGGCTTTGAACTCAGCTGCACTTAACTCTGGCTGGATCACTAGATTCCTCTCTCACTCACTCACACACACACTCACAGTGTCAAACACTGTCACAAACAAACAGACACAATGACGACCCCTGTGTCAAATAATATCCACTGTAAATCCCTGTGATTGTAATTGAACTGGATTTGCACTGTATAAAATGAGTCCCTCACGTGCCTAACACACTCAGATGCGCCATCTGCTCAATGATGTCACTGCAGGCTTAACCAATCAAAAGACACCAAAACAAAGTGGTGATTTATCCATCTATATCTGTGCATGAGCAGCAGTTTTTCCCGAAGCACTTACTCATGTAGCGAAACGTCTCCTCAGCCAGTAGGGGGGAGATGGCGTTGTTCTGGACAGGCCCTTCGTCTGGAGAGCAGCTCGGGGACACCACCCAGTCCTGGCTGTCTGAGAGGTACACAGAGCCGGAGCCGGCCGAACCAGAGCCCACTGAGCCAGAGCCATAGTGCTTCCCACTGCTGCCCAGCCCCTCGTCTGGATAGAGAACATATCAACAAAGTATATTCACTAAAAAACATGCATTAAATATTAAGCAGGAAAATGATGATGGCTGCTTTTGAGATTTGAGCGTGGGCTGAGGAAGCATTTCACCGAGTGTGTGTGGGTGTGTGTGTGTTCTCTTGGCTTGGGCACTGTACGAGCCAATGTCCTTCCACTTGAGCAAATATGTGGTTTACTGGGACAGATGGGGCTAATAATAGCATCAGGCCTGAAGACAGAGCAGCCTCGGGGAAGTGTGACAGCAGCAGTTAAAACTGTAAATCCTGCATCCAAAAACATCCAACCTGTCTCTGTGCTCGACTCTTTCTTCTCCACAGCCCGGGGTTTGACCTCAAACATGTCCTGTCCTTGGAGCTGGGGATCGGGGGAGAATCCCCACCCACACAAACACAAAGCTGGACAGAAGACGGAAGTCGCTATCGCTGTGACATCACATCCTGTTCTTGCGCTGAAGGGTGGTGCCTATGCACCCCTTTACCTGCAACAGAGGAGAGATGTGCAATGAGGACATGAAACCTAATGAGGCAGATTGGAGAAGGTAATTATGAAGACCATACACAGACTGCTGTTGGACAATTCAGCCACTTGTTATTCACCTCCATTCAAGGTCAGTCATTAAGAATTATTGCCACAAGAAGAGAGTAGTAGAAAGCTGCTCAGCTGCTTTGAATGAGGCATCAGATTCTGGGGGGGTCTGAGGGGGAAAGCCTGACCGGTCTCACTTCCTGTTGCAGTGACTCCATGGGGACCTTAAAGGGATGGCTGGAGGAATGAGACAGGATGTGCATAGCAACAGTGAAAACTACATATTTTTAAAGTAAGTACTATACGCCCACCACCATCAGCATCACTGACCTTAGTGCTTGGTCTGTGCACGCAGAGACACATGCATGTGTATGAGTGAGCATGCCTGTGTAAAGAGAGTCCTTAGGCAACATTCAACCTCTGCTTACATAACAGTACAGGAGATTAAAGGAGATGTGATGCACGCAATGCTACTGCTGCTTGCCATTAGAGGCCTGGCAGATATACTGACCCAGTAAAGACCCAGGTATTGACTGACATATACTGGACGTATAACAGTTTGCATTAGGCTTTGAAACAAGTGTATGCACAGTCATCTTCCAAATGCATTCTTCTTCTTTTCCTTAAATGTAAATGGCAGTGTCTGTGAGTCATCTAGTAACACAGACAGACAGCATCACCATGTAGAATAACACACATCCACAACCATTGTTTGGTTTTAAAAGCCTGGATAATAAAATCTGACCCAGAAACCACCACTTAATGTGACATTACAGCAAGGTAAAATCCGCTGCAGCACTGAAAGTGACTCACAAGCAGGGACTGTCTGCTAACATATCCTTTCAAATCTGAGCTGCATATTCAGCTGATGCTCTAATCCAAAGTGACCTGCAACCTGTGCAGCATCATAAAACCAGTGTCTGCACTGAGACCCTACAGAGCAAACTGGACAGGGACTTGAAAATTCACCTTAAAGCCAAAAAATAGGACATGGCATGTGACACCGTCTGGACCAGAGGATTTATTTACATAACCAAAAATCTGTGACTGGAACATCCTCATCATGCCATGCCAATGGAATTACCCAAATACTAATCTGATCTGACTACCAGCAGAATTCCACCTCCCTTTTATCTACAAGCTGAACAAAGCTTTTAGCCGTTTTACATGGAAACCTTGAAAGACAATTATCATTTTTCAAATTGTTTTTATGAAAGAAACATGTAACAACTATTGTAAAGGGGGTCATTTAAAAGGATGGATAGCCGAACTTTAGCAGGCTAGCTAACATGTATTATTACATTATAAAACTAGAGTTTATTTACAGGGGAAAAATTGACGCTGGAGATTCTTTACATTAAATATTACTCATTAGATGGCTTCGCGATCGGATGCCAGCTTCACCGTTGCTTAGCATTGCGTAAGCTAACGATGCCATCGCTAGCTTAAACCGACAGCATTCCTCGCGCAAAGATCTATATATAAATTAAATATAATATTTGAATATTTATAAAGCTCACCCTGTTTCAGTATGATTCCAAAGCATGGGTAATTCCAGAGGTACATGCGGTGTCTGTCAAACCCTTCACCAAACCCTCAAACAATAGAGGTGAAGGAAGGGAGGGAGCTGACAAACAGCTCAGTGCGTCATCAAGTGGTGACAGTTGGCCTGTGACGTTTATATTGTGCGTCAGATGTCTGTGTCAAATTAAAAGTCCCCCTTAACGGGTATATCTTCTCGTTGGGTTATTGTGCGGCGCTTTGTTAACATTAAAACTTACTTGATCATACTTTAGACTAATAATTATATAATGTGATCTGTATGAACAACAAATTGTTAAGATTATCGAACGCTCCTCTGTGTTTTTAACTTGTTTACGTCGAAGCAGCAGAGAGGAGAAGGTAAGTAGCTTCTGTTTGTTACATGTAATATAGAGCTCCTACCAGAGCAGTATTTTAACATTAGCCAACATTAGCTTCTAATATGGGACGCATAATCGTTCTTTAATTTAATATTTATCTGTCTTTAATATCTATTACCTGGTTTAGCTAACATGGCTGCAACGCTGACAATTATTTTATAGATGTGTTGTGAAATTATTAATTTTTTTGGACTCTAGTCAACGACTTTATCAACATGGCCTACTTTTAGTGGACCATAAACAAATCCGCCATTATAAAATATATTCACTGTTCATCAGCAACTCTGTTTATCCAGGATTCACCCACATCTTTCATCCTGATGTCCGCAGCTCTGCCTCTGCTGGCCGGGGACTCCCTCGGTGATCAGCTGATGCAGCCAGGTAAGCGGACGATTTGATGAATGGCTGAGGCTGGATGTATGGATGCTGCTGGCTGCTTTCTAGTATGAGCGGGGCGAATTCTCCGTGTGTGTGTGTTTGTCTCATATTACACTGCTGCGCTTCATCCTGTTGTCTCCTTCCATCGCTGTCGCGTCTCCTGCAGCCTGTGAGCGGATGAATGCCAAAGCCTGTGGTTTTACCGTCGCCAAAAGGACTCCATGTCTTTCTTGGTAAGAATAATGTCACGCTCCGTGTTTTTTTGCTTGATACCTCCGTGTCGCTTAAATGTGACCAGTAGTCACGAATCATGTGATCAGTGCTGTTAGTAGGAGAATGAGGGTTAGATTAGTAGTGTCAGGCTCCAGTGATGTGTAAATAAAAGTAGCATATACAAGTGAAATAGTTCAACATGCTGCTGACATCCTGATTGATCCATTTTGTATCATGACCGCTGTGAAGTTAGTTTTCGGGTCTTTAAATGCTCCTTTTTTCTGTTTTATATTAATATTTTTATTTTAAAAGTGATTTTGGCTTTTCGTGAGTACTTTTAGGTGATGTGTGTTACCTGCTTTCTGCGGTGAAGACTGTGTTTGAAGTGTTTTACAGCTAATATTTCTGCAGGTTTGCAAGCCTGAGTCTAAAAGGTGTAACACCTCTGTATGTATTCATTTACTAATGAAAGTTAATATATATCTAATGAGTGCATCTAACTACGTGTGCAGCTCTCCTCTCGCTCTGTTGGGACACATCTGTCAGTCCCCCTGTTATCATCTCTGATTCCCACCCTGCTCACCACTAAAATGAGTTCAGATTGTCCAATGCTTGCTTCTCTGCCTCATCTCTGACCCTTCCAATGTGGTGCGAGGCAGCACATCAGCCTCCCCACACTCCCACACTCTGTGTTTGCACTCCTCCTCTTCCTCCTCCTCCTGTAGGGCATGTCTCACATGTGCTCCCCCCCCTCCCTTCACCAGGACTGTTCCTGCATCTCCCACTCTCAGGTCCAGCCCATGGACATAGAGGAACGCTATGAGGACACCAGCCACCAGTTCCTGGTCAGTAGCCATGACACTGTCAGCATGAAGACAGATGTCACACTGTTGCATCACATCATCATTACTCTTTTGTTGGGTTATCTGGAGTCACCTTGCAGTTCTCTAGAATGCTTTGATCTAAAGGGATATAGAGTTTCTGTGACAAGGCTCCTCCAGAGTTCCCCCTAAAATTTCTGTTGTTTTAAAGCAGATAACACATTTAATAGTGTTATTGACCAGCTTCATAATAACTATTAATGTGTGTGATACAGACACAAAGAATGTCAGTGATTCACATTATGCAGGTGTGTCTGCATCACTGCAAAAATCCCCCCCCCCCTTTTGCACAGTGTCACAGTGCCACCTGCTGGTGGTCACTCGCCTGTCGAAAGCAGGCTCCCTCTGTGCTGTAGCCATCATCCATGAATTCTGCTGTGGAGGCAGAGTGTCTGCACGAGGAGCCAAATATGGATGCAGTTCCACGTGATTCAAAGTGTGCTTTCTGTTGAGATTGCATTATGTGTGTGTGTGTGTATGTATGTATGCAGAGCTGTGACGGTTCTGAATACACTCTGCAAGGCCCGGCAGGTGGCGATGACATCACTGGGCTGTCAGCTGAGCCAGCCCACTACCAGCTGCTATCTGAGCTGGGTGAGAGCACTATAAACACAGCATTAAAACAAACATCATACACTGTTTGTCATGATCTTCATGTGGAGTCACTGTGTCACAGGCAGGGGCTTCAATAATCTGAGCCTAGTCAACATGGCACGCCACATCCCTACTGGGCAGCTGGTGGCGGTCAAACAAACCAACCTAGATGAGTGCACGGAGGAGGAGCTGCTGCAGCTCATGGTGAACTGCACCCTCTGCAGTGACATTTAATTTAAAGGACATGTTTGTGGTTTTAAAAGCTTCTCTCCATCCAGAACGAGGTCCTGCTGTCCCGACTCTTCCGTCACCCCAACCTGCTTACATCTCGCCTGGTCTTCAGCTCTTGCTGCCAGCTGTGGGTCCTGACACCACTCATGGCTTATGGTACTGCTGCTCCTCCTCAGCCAATAAGGTCAGCACTGTATTATTGCACTCTCAAAGAGTATTGCCTCCCTTTTTTTTGCATGTAGGCTCTGCAGACAGCTTACTGAAGACACATTTCCCAGATGGAATGAGTGAATCCCTGATAGCATATCTGCTGTATGGTGTGCTGAAAGCATTGGAGTACCTGCACCGGATGGGCTATGTTCACCGGTCAGTATTAGACAGTATGAGATTATGCATTACAATAAGAGAATAAACTGTGAATGACTTTGAGTTTTTTGTATCAGGGGGGTGAAGGCCAGTCATATCCTGCTGTCAGGGGAGGGACGCGTCTACCTCTCAGGGCTCCACAGTGTTTACAGTATGATGCGTGAGGGGAAGAGGATGAGGGCTGTGTTCGACATGCCCCACCACAGCCCATCACTGCTGCCCTGGCTCAGCCCCGAGCTGCTGCGACAGGTCAGGACTGATTCCATCAGACATGAGCCCCTCCTGAGTATCCACCTCCTCAGCCTCTGAATGTTCTCCTCAGCAGGACCTGCATGGTTACGGGGTGAAGTCAGACATCTACAGTTTGGGTATCGTGGCCTGTGAGCTGGTTAGTGGCAGGGTGCCTTTCCAGGACATGCCCCCCACTCAGGTAATACTCTGTTTGGGTAAAGGATCCGTTTTTGTGTCTGTTTTTCTTCAGAATGTTTAATCCTTGTACACAGATGCTGCTTCAGAAGCTGCGTGGCTCCCACTGCTGCCTGCTGGACGTGGCTCCCTTCCCTCTGGGAGAGCTGGGTGGGCTGAAGGTGTCACGGTCCGGGGTAGACTCTGGCATTGGGGAGAGCGTAGCCACAGGAAGCCTAACACACAGCACCACTGCTCCCCCTGCAGACCGTCCTCAGAGCCCTGGACCCAAAAATCACTCAGCCACGTTACACAACCTGGTCCAGCTGTGTCTGCAGCAGCAGCCTGAACGCAGGTCTGCTAACAGATACTATCACATTCATACACACTACAAAGGCACACTTTAACTCTTGGCTCTGTGTTCCATAGACCCTCAGCATCAGAACTGTTGACACACGCCTTCTTCAAGCAGGTAGTGTGGCTCAGCTTTTGTTGTTTTGTTGCTTTTGTTGTGAATGAGTGTGAGTCTGTCTGCTGTGTTACAGGTGAAGAGGCACACCAGAGACTCCTTCCTCAGCCTCATGTACCCAGCAGTGCCCCTCACCAGCCCTGAGGACCCTCCAGTATCCAGCCCCCCTGCCCCCTCGTCCTCCTCTGGCAACGCTCCTCTATCAGCCTCTGCTGACCCTGCAGATGCTGTGTGGGACTTCTCCTAACCCTACCTAGTAAGCCAAACAAGACAATCGAAGCAAAGCAATGAGGCCAAATATTACTGTGCTATTATTTTTTTTAAATATTAACCCGACTCTCTGAGCCTTTTTTAAAATAGTTTTGTAGTTTTTTATGTGTTCGTCTGATCATATGGAGATTTTGGATCACTGAGGCGACTGTGAAAGTGCTGGATAAAACAAGCTGCTCCGACCACGCAGTAAGGATGCATTAGATACAGTGATGGACTGAGTATTAGAACAAAAGTCTCATCACACGCTTCATCTGGGGCAAAACACCTGGGAAACAGCTGTATATAAAACACTAACTGTGGTAAAGAGGGTGGATTTATCCTTTAATATGTTATTATGTATTCAGACTGTGAATACTGAGGTACCTAAAAACAAGAATTGCAGCACACATGTGCATATATATTCATCTGAATGGAATATTTGCAGAAGAAGTTTTCTCTGATCTGATTTTTGCTCCTTCTACCTCCACAGCTTACTCAAAAATCACCTTTTAAGGTTTTCCTTCAGTATTAAAGTAACTAACTATGGGTTATTGTGTTTGTATCCATGGATATATAGCAAAGAGGTACTTCTGCTTGCTCATCTGACACACTGTTAACGGTTATTTTGCCAACAAGTATTAGAGGGGTATGAAAAGGAGGGTTTAAGCTGTCACTCATCAGTTCAGAAGTTCAGAAAACTGTCTACACTCCGCTGTACTTTTCTGCTGTCTGTATGTGCACATAGTGTTCCTGTACAGTCATCTTAAAGGGTGTCCTTGTGCACAAGGGGTAAACTGTGCTGTGAAAAATAAGAGCACATGAGCAATAGAATATTCAATATCTAGTGTTTCATGTAGCAGTTAGAGGAAAATCATCAGTGATGTATCAACAAATTTCTACTGTGCTCTGTGACCACTTATCCAACAATTGCCTTTTTATGTTTGAATGAAACCTGCATTCAAATTATGTCAAACTCGTGTAACTGTGATTAAGTGTACTGTGTATGACAACTGTGATTTACAGTACATGTCAAACATGGTAGCTGTAGCCTGAGCCTTATATATACCCATATTATAATGATATAGTATCTATGTGTATATTTAAAAAAAACATATTTCCAAAATTGTGTTTTGACTTATTTTATTTGTATTGTTTTATTTTATTTTATTTTATGATAACAGAAACAAGTGTACATGGCTCCACTTCTCCTCTACTCCACTAGAAGGCAGTAGTACATCAAAACAGAATAGTGGGGCTCTGCAAGGAACCCAGCCCCTAGCAACCACGTCGATCCACATCGACAACGTAAAGCAGAAAAACTGTCGCAAACACACAGAGCGTTATGCTAAAAAATTACAAGTACATTTCGCATTATTTGGCAATATTTGTTTCCATGTATTTATAAAACACAGAAGAAATGTGTATAAAAGCGCTTTATAAGCCTAAACAAGTTATCTTTGCTCGTAGTATTTTGTAGTAGTAGCTGCAGTGGGTTGTGTATCCGGTTTAATCTTTCAAATTAAAAGCGCCGCGTAATGCGTCTAATTTTTAAAGCATAATTTATTCCACAATAATAATTAGAACGCTCCTCTATTGCTACTGATAAAGTCGGTTGTTAGATTTAACATATTTACTTGTATAGTTGTGTGGTTTAAGTAGTGTTTTTTTGTGCGTTGAAGCAACCCCCTCTTATTCTGAGTTAAATCTCAGACAGGAAGTTGCTAGCTTGCTAGCTTGACGCAGCAACAACAACTCTGGAGACGGCGTCAGTGACAGTTGGTCTTTTCCTTACACAGGTGAGTGGTGTTCAAGTTGTCGACGGTTTAAATGTTACTTCTCACGTTTTCGTAATTGTGTTTTTTATCATGTGAGCCCTATGTCGTCCGGTTCGCTCCGGTGGACGAGGCGTTTTTGTCACATGAGGAGGAGGAGGAGGAGAAAAGGGGGGCTTATAAAATAGAAATAGGCTTTTTTTTGACAGTTAGCTTTTTTAGCTAGCTTGACCAGGTAAAGTCGAATCATAGTGGTGTACAGCGGGCGAGTTTTGCAGTGGACATTATTAATGTTGTAGTTACAGCAGATCCGCCTCAGTATGTGTGCGCTCAGAGCCAGTAGGGCAGCTCAAAGTGCACACTGCACAGGGTTACTGGAGGTATTTTGGTCATGCTAGCTTCGCCATTTGTCTTGGTGAAAACATCCGCCTCCATGATGTGTAAATATCTCTGGTGTTATCCTTGACAGAAGCTGAGGAGGAAGAAAAGGGAGAGCTGGAAGCATAAGTGGACATAGAGGCCTCAGCTCTGTTATGGAATAAGTTTATTTGGCTTCGTCACACAGCTCATCCATATTTGCTTACACACCCTGCTAAAGAGTTGGACCGTCATGATGTTGGGCTCATGACTGGAAACCATGAAGCAGCCTGGGAAGTGACCTCCGTGGACACTACAGCCTAAAGGTGCCACTCATTGGCACCATGGCATCCAACGAGAGACTGTACGAGGTCTGGATGCTCTACTGCACCAAGGTAAGGTGTTTTTCTCTGGTGCACACAATCACACACACACTGTGCTGACACATAGTTTAAAGCAGACTCAATTGTAACACAATGTCGGTTGCCAATAGTTTCTGATGGCATTATATTTATGTCTCATGATGTGGTGATGCTGCAGAGATGAATGAAAGCCACTGGAGTACAGACAGCACCTCTTGAGTCAGCTGTTGGCTAGATTTAATTCACTCTGAGATAAAGCATGTGTACGTCCTGCTGTCCAATCAAAACGGCCTGCCTGAGCTGCGCCTCACGTGAGCCTGGCTGCAGTCGCACACTTTCTTCCCTCTGTAATCCCCCACAATAACACACAGTACACACAACCCTGTCTGTGGTATTTACCCCCAATGGGAGCAAAGCTGCTGTTCTTCTGTTCAGGATATGAGAAGTAAAGCATCCGAATGCTGACACACCTCACTCACAGCCACTTGTGAAAATGCCACTGACTGCTGCAAACATACACACTGCATTTGTTCTGGCAGGGCTGTGTGTAAGCAGTGACTTGAAGGATCATTTCATTTTATTCTGGCTTTGAGCCATTCTGCAACAGAGATGCAGAGAGAGGCATTTTAATTTACTTGTGTAGCGTCCTGTCTCTGAGCAGCAGAAATGTCAGGTATGCCTGGCGGCAGTGTCTCTACGCTATACATACATATATGTGTGATTGTGTGAGAGAGAGAGAGAGAGAGTGAGAGGGTTGCCAGGAGCAGTCACGTGGATGACTTGACCAGACCCCCTGTGTCTCACTGCCAGCTTCTTGTTGTCTCAGCTCAGTACAACAGTTGTTCTTATCTTTTTTTCATGTAGGAAAACATAAGCAGTGTTTTAATCTAATGATTGGCGATAGCAGAGACGTCACTGCCTTTCAGTGTCAAAGGTCCGAGGAGGAGTCAGTATTGTTGAAAGTGGATGCTGTCTATAGAAAACCAGCTCGTCCTGTTTGATGAAAGAGGCATCGGTTTGTTTATCTGTCTCTGTAGGTCCTTATCACTCACCTGACTTCCCGTTGGTGAAAGAGGAAGTGTTTGTATTTGAGCAGATGCGTAACTCTTGAATTCAGGACAGCATGACATTGGGAAAATATGTCCGTATTTCCAGCCAGCAGTGGCAGCTGTCCTGCTGGCATATTGATGATGAGGTCAGAAATTGTTGGTTGAGCAGCTGTGGCATTGATGTCAGTGTGTGGATGGAGACTGGTGCTACAGTTTCTAAGAAAACTTGGTTCTATGGTCCTGGTACTGGGAAAAATTCTCCCAGTATTTTCCAGTGTCCTGAGCAGTTCTGTGAAACTGTTTCATTAAAATTACACCAATTATCATCAGGGAACTGTGAAAAGAGACTTGAAATGTACCATATGAACAATAATTTAAGCTTAAAATTGGGATTTGCACTAAATTTGAACCAAATATCAGTATATCAGTGCAACTATTAAGCCATGGTTGACCCTTTCTGTCACATGACAATAATTAGAGAGTATTCAGCTCATCTGAAGGCTTTTTTTCTGCAGCTGATGTGCAGAGTACAGGCTGAAACAATGCAAGACGTTGAATGGGAAAAAACTGAAAAATGCACCCACAGTGGATGAAACGGTTACAGTGTGCAGTTAAATCTGCCTGAATATATATCTAATGTAGTTCCAGGTTTAATGTTGTGTTTAACAGTTATAATGGGAATCTGCAGAGGCTGACTGCAGCTAAGACTGTTACATAACCAACTATCCTCTTAGGCGCCTGTCATTGGTTCGTGCTACAGCAGACGGAGCTGCTGGTTGCTGCTGGGTTACAGTGGCAGCATTCCTTCTCTGTCACCACTGTATTATGCAGAAGAACTCCTCCGAGAAAGTGGAGGGTTAAGCAGACTTTTAACTAATGCCTGTTACACTCTTTGTCTGCTGCAGAAAAGCCCTTTTAATTCCCATCCACAGGGAACATGCCTCAACAGCCAGGGGCATCATTTCACCCTTCAGTGAAGAAGTCCTCCATCCGTCATCTGCTCCCTGCCCGATGAGACACTTCCTGAGTGGATTGGAGAAAACAGCAGTAATTTGCATAAACCTCTGCACTTAAAGGTTGCAGAGAGAGGATTGGAGGAGAGGGAAAATAAACCCAAACAGTCAATGGAGGAGAAGGAGGAGGAGAAAGTGCCACGGTTTCACATATTTGCTCAAGCAGATTACTCAGGTTTTTTTCGGCCTTTGTGCCTCTTTGCATGTTGCAGCCTAATCTCACACGCACACTTTAACACAAGCTCACACACTCTCCTCCTTCAGGCTAACTTTCTTTCTCACTGTTACACTGCTCCTCATTTTCCATCATGCTATGAATATCTTTGGAATAACACTGATGTCACTGATGTATCAGACAAGCCTCGTGTGGTTTTAGCCCCTCCCACTGGCCTCTATAAATACACCTCTGGTGGTGATGTCATGATGGATGATGTTGGGACGGAAGCAGAAAGACCACAGCCGTCCTATAAACCTCCGAGGAGGAGACCTTTAAATGCTGTGGTTTTAGTGACTGTGCCACTAAAATCAGGTCACCCTCAGCTGTGCACACCGGCCACGCCTGTCTGTCTGGAGGTCAATTATTTTTCTTTTGATCGATTCACAGCTGTCCATAGAATCGGCACTCATCTTAGTTGATCTGTGCTGTTTCTCAGAGGTCAGCTCAAACAGATCTTTAGGAATGTGATGTAGTGGCTCTTCTCTAATATGATAATGGCACTGGAGCGGCATGTGATCCCCTCATGGGAATTGTGTGTGCACAGGGACAAGGTGACTGTTGTAAAGTCAGGGATCTACCCATGATGAAGGCCAAGCATGAATAGAGTCGTGTACAGCAGGGTGTGTCCCTCAATGTGCCACAGTCCAAACCCTCAATGGGCATCTGTGCTCCCAAGCTGCTGCCTAAAAGAGGACATTCTTACACACACACACACACACAGTCTCTCAGTCTCAGCTAGTAGCAAGCTCAGCCACTTGAGAGTGAAGCTGCTGGCTTAAATGATCATCCTTTAATTTTCTGGCATTCACATGAAGACAATAGAGAATTTGTGGCTTAGAACAGAAGCTAGTAATAGTTTTGCTGTACAGTTAAAGGGACAGTTCACCCCAAAATCAAATTATATAGTGAGTATTTCTGATTTCTGTTGGGTGCAGTCTGGTTGAAAATATTCCTTACATGAACATATTATTCCTACGTGGCTGTTGCTTCTTTTTCCTCCCTCTTTCCCTCTTTTTCTCTCTCTCACACACACAGACCAGCGTTGCAAGATTGCTCTGATGACTTCACTGGTTTCCTGCTTTGTTCTGGCTGATTCCCACTCTGACACGCAGACAGAAGCAGTCAGCCTTCCAGCCCCCTTCCTCTTTCTTTAGCCAGTTTTTTTCCAGTGTTTTTCTCCCTCACTTTTAAGCTCTAATCTTTCATGTGGAGGGAATAACTTGATAAGGGGTTGCCTGTGATTTCTGTGCTGCTGTGCCTCAGATATCATTCATTTTAAATGTGTTTATCTAAATTAATGGCTGCGGGATCCAGTGCTGTTTAAGCTACACCACCAAATGAACAATAAACCGACTACTGGTGTGATTATAATCTGTTGTGATTAACTCATCAGCCCTCCTTGACCTACATTTCTTGCTCCAGATGGCCCTAAGTCTTCAGTGTGTGTTTGTGTGTGTGTCATCATCATTAGCTGCAGTCCTCCAGCTTTACCTGCAGATGCAATTACTACAGTACACACCCTTCCATTATGTTAGAAGATTACATACGTAATGACATGAATGATAGAATATGTGTTGTTAGGCCACGTGTTAGATGATAGTAGGACGAAAACAGTGACCACATACAGTTGCTGAGCTGGTCCAGTTTTTTACTCAGATGTTGCCTTGCCATTCCTCCTCTGGGCGTCGTTTCTGGAATTTAGGCAGTGTTGATCAGCCGGTTGCTTGAAACTCAGAATGCAGCCGGGCCCGTTTTCCCTCCACTCAGACAGGTGCATGCCCTGACGAGATAAGACACACACTCACCTGATGGAGACATTCCAGGTGTTTGGCATGCTTTGCAAGCAGCTTCATAAACCATTAATAGACCTCCGGTCACTTTGAATCAGTGTCTGGGAGGAGAAGTGACAGAGGACACTTACGTTTATTTTAAGCATGACATAACTGACTGTATTGTTCTCTGTTCTCAGAGGGATCCAGACTACTTGAAGCTATGGCTGGAGATTTTCATCAGCTCGTATGAGCGATGCCTCGATGTGGACTTTGAAAAGCCATCATCAAGGTATGGCTGTGTTCACCCTTGCATTTACTAATACACCAGTTTTCAACAGTGGGAGTTAGTTTGAGAGGAGCTACGTCTGTTTCTTCAACACCACCCAAAATAGCACAGCCACAACAGATGCTTGTAGAGCAGAGTGGTTGCAGGTGATGCTCTAAATTTGTAAATACAGATAACGGAGAGAGTGCTATGGAATAAGGTGGAGGAATTGGAGTGGTTAAGCTCTTTCTTCCTCTGTCAGTTTCTCTTTCTTGTCCTTTTCTCCTCATCTCATCTCCTCTCCATCCCCTCCCCTCCTTCTGCTGCTACATCTGTCCTGCTTTTCCCACTGTGTGGATTTGGCTGCATTCTCTCTTTCATACGAGCAGTGCAGCACACATGCAGTGAATGCCTGAATGCACCCGGTGTGTGTGTTTGTATGATTGAGGTGGCCTGCTGCTGCAGATGATTTCTGATCATGCTGCTTTGTGGTTGGGATGCCTCTGTGTGTCTCCAGGCCAGAGGAGGTTCCCCCGGTGCTGACGCTCCTCCCAGACAACATCCTGCAGGTTTTGCGCCACCAGCTCCTGCAGTGTGTCCAGAAGGCCTCAGATGGCTTGGAGCCCGAGCAGCAGAATCTGGCACTGCTGCTGCTCAAGTTCCTCATCATCATCTGCAGGTTAGGAGGATTTGCAGCATACAGTACACATGCGGAAAGAACAAAATGTTTCCAAAGTAACTTGTACGTTTCTGAAAGGAACCTGTCCAACGTGGAGGAGATTGGTTCTTGCTCTTACATCAATAACATCATAACCATGACGACACTGTACATTCAGCAGGTCTGACTCTGTTGCACTGATTTCTGTTTAACCTGTGTTCTCCAATAATAAACAACAGATTTTCCTCTCTGTTTGTGGTGTCACAGCTGAAGAGTAAGACCAAAGAGAAGGAGATGGCCGACCAGAGTCAGGCAGAAGAGTTTGTTCGTCATGCGCTGGCCTTCTGTGAGAGCCTCTATGACCCGTACCGCAACTGGAGACATCGGACCTGCGGGTAACAACTCAAGCCTTTCTACAGCAATAAAGCCCTGCCAGTGTTTTTCCTATAAGCAGTGCCGGTTTAAAATAAAGTGCTCATCACCTCGTCCTGTTTGTGTTTGTCTCCAGGGAGCAGCTGGGTACAGTGGAGAGGAGCAGGCAGAAGTATAAGGCAGCTCAGCTCACTGTGGAGTTTGTTCCTTTTTTTTACCGTAAGTCTTTTTATGAGTGGTCACTCTCTCTGCCTCTCCTCCTGCCTCCTCCTCCTTCTCCTCTTTCCTCTCTGGGTCCCATTCAATCCGTTCTTTGTGTCCTCGCTCTGTTTGCCAGGCGTTGAGATGAGCAGATAGTGAATGGTGTCTGTCAAGCCACTTCAGCAACGCTGGCGGCCATTTTGAATAAATACTTTCTTCTGTCCTGGGTTGTATGTGTGGTTGGTTGCTGTGGTTTGGCACCAAAGATAACAACCAAGACCCAAACAGACAGACTGTGTCTTCTTATTCTGTGTGCCAGCTTTATTTAGCTCATTTAAATAGTGATGTTTAGGATAAACAGAGCAGACATCACGGAGCCAAAATGTCAGATGTCTTCGCTGCAGTCCGATGTGTTGACAGATGAGTTAATGGATGACTGAGACCAAGCATGACCCAGAGGTTACCAGCAGCACTGCCACATGCCTGTATGTGTGTGCGATATCTTATCTGGCCTGCAGACTTCATTAACTGTCCTTCATCTGTGTTTTGTTTGGAGGAAAAAGCACAGGAAGTCGCACAGTTTGCTGTGAGCTGTAGTTTTGTTTTGTGGTAAAGATGTGTCTGCATGTGTTGCAGAGTGCTTCCAGGAGAGTGAGCACCTGAAGGAGAGCCTGAAGTGCTGCCTGCTGCACCTGTTTGGAGCCATAGTAGCAGGGGATCAGGTAAGACATGGAGTTGAGTGACTTCTGTTCTTTATATCTTGACTAACTTGCTTTGACTAACCTTTACATATCTGCTTTCGTGGCAGAGGAACGCTCTGCTCGCCATCTCCCCGGCCACCATGGAGGTGTTGATGCGGGTGCTGGCTGACTGCTCCATGGGTAGCTGCTCCTCAGATGAGGGCGAAGACTGGGACAGTGAAGCCCCAGATCGCAAGGCGCTGCTGACCTTGGGCTGCCTGCGGGAGGTGGTGCAGCGCCTCTTGGCCTCCAGCTCTGACCAGCGGCAGGTGGAAATCGCCTCCGTGCTGGAAAACTACTTTAAGCTGCTCAACTCAGACCCAGCAGCGGCCGTCGCTGCTCATCAGCAGCAGCAACAACAAGCTAAAGGCAGAGTGCCGACACTGGGTCGACACTGGGAGAGCCGATTTGTGGCGCTGCAAGTGCACATGCTCGGTAAGGTCTTCATTAACACGCCGCGCTGATTCCTCCTCTGTCAGTGTCTCACTGTGTTTGTTTGATTCCAGACACTATCAGGGACATGTTCCTGTGCTCAGACAGGCCTGTACTACAAGCCATCTTCCTCAACAGCAACTGCTTTGAACATCTGACACGACTGCTGCAGAACAGCAAGGTAAAAGGCATTGTGCTTATTTATAGCCTGAAGACTAAGCTCAGACAGAATCTAGTGTTTGATCATTCTGTTTTTAGACAAATTTTAATGTTCTAGGAGCTGAATTTAGGGTTTGTGGAGCTTATAATTGTCGTCCAGACTGATCCACCCTGTATTTACCTCATTAGAGCATTGTGCCCACCTTGCATGTTTACCACCTTTGCAGCAGGCCTGGATCACCAACACGCCTCCACAATGCTGAGGGTCATGGCTTCTAACCTCTCACCCTCTTCCTCCACTGACAACCCACACACTGCCTCCTTTCTCTCCCTCAGCATCCCCCACATGCTCTGTTGACATGTTGCCTGTTGTGTGTGTGTGTGTCAGCTGGTTAATGCTAGGTGCACGGCGGCAGACAAGGACCAGAAAGATATAACCAACAACAGGTTACTGACAGGAGAGGGGGACACTCAGGTACCGGCGAGAAAGCCCCACCAAACCCTCCCCACCCACACCCCTCACCCTCATCTGCTGCTGCCCATCACCTTCACCCCACCAGACCCACCTGGCCGCTCCACAGCAAGACCCTCGTGCTGAAAATTATTTATTAGGTCTTTGACCTAGAAAGGTCACCTCAGCTGTCACTCCACTCACAGAGGCACCTTTTATCAAGTATAATCCTTCCATTGATCTGAATACAGATGGACAGACATGCACACACTGATTTGCCTTTGTTTTAGAGCAGCTGTAACCTGATGCAGCACAGATGCAGCAGCCTATTTGTCGGGTTTAGAGCATTTGTCGTTTCCATAGCCACCAATAGACTAGACGTCTTGCTGTGGAGCGACCTCCTTCACAGCTGTGTGATTTATTTTATTACCATTTTCAGTTTCCTCCCCTCCTTCCCCTCCACATTGTCCTGGTTTTTGCGGTATACTGTGGGCTCCACTGGAATGCTGTCACAATGGAATGGTGTGTGTACTCACAGAGGTTATCTGTACTCTGTGATGCTGATTTGAGTGTTTTGTTTTTTTTAATACATTTTTTTGCCACCACAGTCCCTCTCCAGCTGGTCCGAGAATTACTTAAAGTAACAGAACAGGACGGAGCTGGATGGAGATGTGTTTACATGTCATGGTTTTGCTCGGGTTGCATGCTTTGATTGTGTGTGCGGTACATCTTTGTGTGTGTGTGTGTACCTGGAGGTGGGTGTTTTGTGAGCTTCCTGCTTCAGCCATATCTTCATGCTAACTGGAGCAGAAAGATAACACTCACTATAAACATCTGCAAGTTTTGATGCCAGTGATTTTACTCACTTTTTGCACTAATTTAAAAAGTCTTCGGTCTCCTCTCTCCATTTTACCTTGATGCATGTTATTTTTAGGGCCTTACAAAGCGTGCTGCATGCTAGACGCCCGTATAAATAACATTCATCTGGAATAAGAGGAGATTTTGTTGTCCAATCATCTAAAAGTGGAAATGAAGTAATCAGCTGTGAGTGTGTGGCTGACAAGTCTGAGTTTCTCTCAGGTGTTTCAAGGGCGACTAGACTCACTTGCTGTAGCGACCATCAAAGCCCTGACAACGGTGATGCTCAAATCGCCAGCTGCGAAGGTAACAGTCGCCCTCTGAGTTGGATCCTCTTGGCTATATTCATTGTTTGAATTGTTCTGTTGCTTTTTTTGTCTTCTTTTTCTCCCTGTAGGAAGTTTTTAAGGAGAGGATTGGTTACAATCACCTGTACGAAGTGCTCATCTCTCTTGGCCAGCCATCCCGACACCTTCTGAAAGAGCTGATGAACATGGTGAGGTTTTCTTAGATTTTTGACAAATGATATTGAACCCACAGTCTCTGACCTTTGTGCGCTCTGCGTCAAGGCAGTGGAGGGTGAGCACACCTCTGTGGGCCTCCTGGGCATCAGTAACGTGGAGCCATTGCTGCTGCTGGTCCAGTGGCTGCCAGAGCTGGATTCATCGGAGCACCAGCTCTTCACCGCCGACTGGCTCCGCAGGCTTAGCTGCCTCAACCGACAGACCCGTGCAACCTGTGTCAACGCCGCCATGGTCATGCAAGCCCTCGCTGCGCTTGAGCGTCACGAACGGCTGCACCGAGCGTGCGCCGAAAGCCTGCTGGGATTAGTCGGCTCGCTCGGCTCTCAGTCTCTGAGTGCAAGGGAACTGCTCGGACTCCTGCGCCTCCTCAGGCCACCAGAGTCTGGCCAAGCACATCCATACGTAGGCCCTGCATTGAGAGCCCTCCTGGCTGTGGTACGGAAACAGGGCTTGGAAAGTGCTATGCAGTACTTTGACCTTTCGCCCAGCATGGCTGGCATCGTAGTTCCCACGGTACAGCGATGGCCTGGGTCTGCCTTCAGCTTCTTCGCCTGGCTGTCCCTAGACCAGGACCAGCTGGGCCCAACCAGCAAAGACAAGAGGAAACAGCTCTACAGGTGAAGACTGAACTCTGGATGGAAATTCCTCATTTGAGAGGGTCAAAGTATTTTTTGTGTTGTGTAGCAGGGGAGGATGATGATCATTTTTTTATGTATTCTGTGCAGCTTTTTCACTCCAGGAGGGACAGGGTTTGAGGCCTTCATAAGCTCAGCAGGTGTGCTGGTGGTGGCTGTTTGCACCAAGAAGGAGTACGTCACAGTCATGCTGCCTGACTTCTGCTTCTGTGACTCTCTGTGGGTGAGTCCAGTGCAGTGACCTCACTTATTTAAATACATCAAGAGTCAGTGGAGTCACATTGTGTTTGCATTTCCGTCAACAGCACAGTGTCAGTGTGGCACACATACCTGGAAAGAGACCATTTGGACAGAGTATGGTCCACATTTATGTAGATGGACAGCTGAAACTGTCAGCACCCCTCAAATACCCGACCATGACGGAGGTGAGATCCTAATCCACCTGCCAGTCCAACCACATTTTCCTGCTTTTGATGTTCATGTGTTTCTCTGTGTTCTCCATCCACAGCCATTCACTTCCTGTTGCATTGGCTCAGCAGGCCACCGCACCACC
The DNA here is from genome assembly GCF_900634625.1 of Parambassis ranga. Lineage (NCBI taxonomy): Eukaryota > Metazoa > Chordata > Actinopteri > Ambassidae > Parambassis > Parambassis ranga. Next base: position 42,806,910 of record NC_041023.1, read on the forward strand.
ACTCCTCCCCCCTCTCAGATCCCAGACCCTCCATTCTCCTCGGCAACCACACCCACCACCCGCTCCTCACTGGGCGGCATCCTGTCACCGCAGACCTGGGGAGGACTGCTGGGAGGAAAGCCTGAGTCTGTGACCAAACTGATCTCAGCAGGGACACAGGACAGCGAGTGGGGAAGCCCCACATCCCTGCAGGGACAGCTGGGGAGCGTCATGGTGTTTCATGAACCCCTGCAGCACAGCCACGTAAAGGCCATCTGTAGTGCCGGTAAGCAGAATATGAAAATATAAGATGAGAGAAGAAAAGAAGCAGAGAATGAAAAAAACAGCTCTCAATGATTTTCTTCCACACAGGTCCAAACTGCATCTCCCCATTTAAAGCCCAGGAATCAGAATTTGGTGATCTTTCAACTAAACTGCTGCTGCACTACTCACCCAAGGTGACTACACCACTGTGGCTGTCTCTCCTGAAAGCATTGTTTTGTGTTAAAGTTCACATAAACCTCCTCACTGAACAGATCTCTTTGTTCCACAGGCATGTCAGAACCCCATCTGCCTGGATCTGTCTCCAAACACGCTGCACGGACGCCTGACGGGGAAAAAAGTAATCAACTGGGACATCAAGGTGAAAAGAAATTGTTGCGTAATTGTTCTGGGCACAGAGGAGTATTTCTACCTGCACCGCATGTGTTAACATTGACTGTGCATTGACTGCAGGATATGATCAACTGTGTGGGCGGGCTGCCGGTGCTCTTTCCTATATTGGAGCAGTTGGCCCTGGTGACGCCTGATCAGCAGAGCAGTGATCCAGCTGCGAGGTCAGACTTCATCACGCCGGATGTGACCACACCGGCTGAAGGTGACTGGGTCATTCTGCCATCTAACAGGGCTTCAGGTGTGTTCTCTTCACTGTCACTTGGAAGCACTCCGTCAGTATGGAGCATGTGGGGAAATGTGTGTTTGTTTTCTGTCTCAGAGGCACGCCTGGAGAAGAATCTGGTGGCCACTTTCCTGCTGGTAATGAAGCACTTCCTGCAGAGACACCCCATCAACCAGGAGAACCTGCTTCACTCTCACGGTGTGGGTACACTGGGAGCCCTGCTGCAGAAGGTACGTCATCATAGCAGACGATGCCAAAACGACATAAGCCTCTGTTATTTTTCATACTCTTCCAACTGGATTAGTTTGACTCAACAAGGAGGAATTATGAGTCTGTACTTTTCATACAAAGGACCCTTTATGACATTAAATGTGCTGTACAGGAGTAGCTGTTGCCTTTGTCTCGGTCCTTCACTCTTTAGTCTTCAGCTGCCTTTCCTCTTGTGTCTTTTGTCTGCCACACCCTATAACTGGCAGATAACCAAATAAACCACTAATGTGTTTCACTTTCATGCTCCTTATCCGTTTATGGAGTTACAGGCATTATATATCTTTACACCTGCTCGCTAACAAGCCTCATCTTTGTTTCATTTTTATATCATGTGTGCTGACTGTGACCATTTGTGTAGCTCTATATGAGGTGTTTGTGTGTGTGTGTTTAGCTGCCTGCAGGTCACGTGGACGTCAGCGTGCTGGTTGCAATGCAGCTGCTAATAGAGCAGGTAACGTATGAGAAGAACCAGGCGCTGCTGCAGCAGCTTCACACTCATCTGCTGTTCAATTTCAACATCTGGAACAAAGGAGACTTCCCTCTACGCATAGGTGTGTGTGTGTGTGTTGGGCAAATCATAAATATTCCTCTCTTCAGACTGTGATTGAGACCCTGTGCTTGCTTCTAATAAAGGCCATATCCAGTACATGTCCACTGTCATCAAAGACAACAGGAAGCAGTTCAGGAAAAAAAATGGAGTTCAGTTTCTGTTGGACACCATGCGCCTCTATTACGGGTAAGACTCCCAGAGTTCATAGTTCATTAATCTTCCACAAAAAGTTTCACTGGATGATTGTGTAACTTGTTTTTTTAGTAAGAGCGCTAACAAAGAGAGCGACCTGAGCGAAGATGACATTCGCACCATCCGGGCGTCTCTCTGCGGCCTCATCAAGTACTACATCAGCAAGGGCATGTCACAGGAGGAGATGCACAGCCTTCTGGGATACATTGCTGCCATTGGAGATGAAGACCAGGTGAGACAGCTTTTACAGCAAGTCAGCAGCTTGTAAAAAAAAAAAAGATATTAGTCCAGTGTGAAAATTTGGAGTAGGTCAGATTATTATTAGTGCGTGCCTGCCAAATGACCCATATATTGTGCAATTGCTTAATCCCAACAACTCTTGCCATTATAGGATTAGGAAATGAGAGATTTTGTGTTCCTGCCTTCCTCTTTCTTCTTTCTTTCTCTCTGCATTATTTTTACACATTTTCCTCACTGAAACATCACCTGCCATTCCATTGCAGATCAAGACTTTTTCTCAGCTCCGGCTCATTTTTCCATCTGTCACTTTGCATATCCTCTTACACTGCAGTTCTATATGTGGAAGCTTACGTCACCTACAATTAACTTATGGTCAATATAATGACAGGATCTTCCTCTGCTGTTAGGCATCTGCCACAACTTTCATACCATTAATCCATTCTTCCTGCTGAGTTAAGTTTTCACACCTGATAAGAAACTAGGTTATTCAGGATTTACACGGTGCATAAATCTGTAATTGCAGCCCTAGAAGTGCAGTCATTCTGGGGTAATGCTGAGTTGTGGCTGTGTGTGTGTGTTGCAGCTCTGTGGCCTCCTGGAGTTGTTATTTAGCCTTCTCCAGAGCAGTCCTGCCAGGGACCAGCTCTTCCTGCTGCTCTTTGAGCCCGGAGCGGCCGACTCCAGCTACGCTCTTCTTCTTAACAACAAATATTCAGATCGCCTGCGAGAGCTCGTCTTCAAGGTAGGTTTATGTCCTGGTGTTGCTGTTGTTTTGCGAGAGAGATTTTATGATCCAAACTTTTTCTCTCGTCATGCAGCTGTTTGAGCGCATGCTGCGCTGTGACCGGGTCTATGAGAAGAATAAGCAGCGATTGCGACTGAGGGAGGCGGGTTATTCTGGGCTGTCACTGCTCTTCTCTGAGCTTCACATCACACCCTCCTTAATCCGCTGTCTCCTCAACCAGGTCCTCCACACAGGTTAGTGTCTGACTGGCTTTTTTTGTGGTCTAGTGGCCAAAGAGCAGGGGTGCTTTTTCTTTACTGCATTCAGTTACAGCTTTTTTTCCATTACGTGATTGCTCACTGAAGTAATCAATTTTAGATAAGGCATTTCTTTTAACTGAGGAGCTTAAATTCAGCGATGTTTGTACATAGTACTGAAGAAAGACTGAACAAAAAAAACAAAAGGACAGATTGGTGCAGCAGGAATTACTCCCCTGACTGTCATTAGGGAAAGAAGGGAGGCACTAACCAATACTGCTGTTTTCAGCAATCAGATGTAATGGCATATGTATGTGTATCTGAAATCTGCAGATCAAATAGTGAACTACAAGGACCTAATGGCTCTGGTCCAGCTCACTCACCGGGCCGGACCCAGTGTACGCCTCATCGTCTGCAAGAGGGTAAGGAGACATCTGGACTCATATTGATAGCAGTGGACATAGAAAATGAATGAAGCTCCCAGCAATCAAATAATGCCATCAAGTACTCTCCATCCTTTCACACTCATTAGAGATTAATTCTCATCTGTGTGCAGGTGTACCAGCTGCTTCAGTCACAACAGGATGCTGCTGTTCAGATCTCAAAGCAGCAGTGCTGGCAGGACACCCTCATGCGCCTCTACCTGCGTGGTGAAGGCTCCTTGCCACTGCGAAGCTCTGACACGGTCAGCACGTGCAGCCTGGACCTGAGCCGGACCAGTGGCAGCAACCGCCTAGAGCTGCCACTGGAGCGGAGAGCGCGGGCGGGCAGCGCCACCCGCCTGGACCGCCTGGAGGATGACCGTATCAGCATTGGAGACAACCGCTCCGTAGACAGCCTGGAGAATGGCGATGTCATCTCGCTCCTGGACACGCCATCGTCCTCTGCCTCCACCGAGCCACAGCTTCACGGGAAGCCCTGGGTAGTGGGGAAATCAGGTGGTTTGACGCTGGATCTGTCCCACCTTCAGGCCTATGAGTGCGGTGAGAGTGGAAGCCAGACGCCTGGGAGCATGCCCAGCACACCGTCACCACTGGAGACCTCAAAACCTTTCCCAGGTAGCACCAGCGATCGAGAGACAACATCCACCCTGACTGAAGACAGCTTCCTGTTTAGTGACAACATCTCACTGGGAGAGTCCTTCAACAATGCTGAGGTAAGACTTTGGACTCTGCATTTTATTCGGTGGTCTGTATTCTGAGTCATTCATCTCAGGTTGGCAGAGGTGCAAGACATTTATTATACAGCATCTAGTGTGTCATTGTGAATGTAGGGCTTGCAGTGCAGATTTCACTTAATTTGATCTTTGATCTGCTGTCGCCCCCTAGAGGGCAGAAGAGGAGCTGTGCAACATGCTGCTAGAGATTGTGCTGTGTGTGATGTGGCGTGGCGTGGAGGGGTCTGATGATTCAGCGTGGCTGGAGCGTGGTCAGGTCTTCTCGGCTCTCACCAAACTGGGGACTGCCAATGAGTTGCTGCTTCCAGTTGACCAAATCAAGCTCAGGTCAGCAGGTGACACAAGTGATAAGAGCAGTACATCCAAAGACAAACATTCTGATCGTGTTCCTCTCCTCTCTGTCCATTGTAGTCTAATGGAGCGCATGTTGGAGTGGGCGGTGAGCGATAACCGCGAGGCCTCAGCTGCTACGTTGCCCCAGCACACAGAGAACGCGGTCCGTTTGCTCCACATGGTGCAAGACTTCCTGCAGGCAGAAGGCCTGGTCAATCCTGCCCTGTGGACGGAGAAGGTTCTGGAGGAGACTGTGACACTGATGGACAGCCTCATGGTGTGGTACTCTGCTGGCACTCAGTGGTTCCAGCTCTCCCAGGTCGGCCTGAGGCTTCTCTTGGGATTCATGGCTCAGGAGGACCCTGAGGTGAGCTTCTACTTTGTTATCCATCATGTGTGTTGTTGTGTGCCTGTGCACAATCAATCACTTCATCAATCACTTCTGTCCTAGGTGTGTGCCATGGCTACCGCCAAGCTCAACGGCATCCTGCAGACCAAGGAGGTATCCAGCCAGGATGAGGCCTGCTACCTGCTGGGAAAGGTGGAGGGAATCCTGCGGCGCTCCATCCAGGAGCAGACGGAGGAGACGTACTCCTTCCTCGTCCCGCTGCTGCGGACGCTGCTCTCCAAAGTCCACCGACTGCTCTACATGGAGCTGCACCTGCCTCAGCTCCCCGACACCAACGGCAGCCCGTCCTTTTTTGAGGACTTCCAGTTGTACTGCAACTCACCCGAGTGGCGTGTCTACCTTGACAAATATGTACGAGTCAGATGTGCAGAGATGCTGTTGTTGCTATTTAAGGATGAAAACTTTTCTGACTTTCATTGTCTTTTGTCCTCAGATTATTCCGTACATGAAGCAGTATGAGATTGAAACATTCAGTCAGGGTCATGAGACCATGGCCCTCTACTGGAAAGAGTGCTATGAGGCTTTCATGGTCAGCTTACATAAGAGAGAGAGGGAAAGGGGCGAGAGCAAAATCCGCTTCCAGGTTAGCTGTCTCACTTGTACACTTATAATCATTTCTGCTGAAATGTCTTCCACTCATACAACACTTCTTATCCTTCAGGAACAGTTTGTGGAGCCTTTCTCACGCCGTGGCCGCCAGGAGAACCTGCGCTACAACAGCATGTTGAAGCAGCAGCACAGCCAAAACAGCGCCATTGTCAGGCAGTGGAAGACAGCACGTCGGGGTCTGGTGTGTGAAAGGGGGCCCTGGGCAGACAGGTACAAGCATGAAAGGAAAATATCGAGTAATTATACGTGTCACATCTGCAGATGCATCAGACTTGTTTTGTCTTTAACAGGCAGCAGGATGAGATGCACTGGCGGGTGTCCAGTGCTGAGAACTACTCCCGCATGAGGCTGAAGTTGGTCCGTAATTACAACTTTGATCCTCACAGAGAAGCCAGCGCTCTGAGAGACAACCTAGGTAAGAAAACACAACCTTTGTGGCTTAGTCTAGAGTAGTAGAGTTTAAGATACTACCTGGCAAAAACCTCCAGCGATAATCTTGTGAAGATAAACTGTAAGGCCCCAAAAAACCTCCTTTAAGACCTCTGCGTGCTTTGTGAGGATTCCATGTTCTGATATGACCATGTATCAGATTAAAAATAAGATAACACTCTGCTGCTGTACTCCTATAATCCACAACAATTTAAACTTCATAGACTGAAATCACTGAACTGAGCTGTTAATGCGAGATGTTACGCTCTTGTCAGGTTTACTTTTACAGTCCTGTCAGCCCTCTACAAGCTTGCCAAAAGATCATTTTCAGCACTGCCATGTCATATTAACTCCTGCACCGTGCCTCTGCTCAGTTTTTTAACCACATGTCTCCTTGGCTTCGCTCAGGTGTCCATCAGCAGCGCATAAACCCAGAGTCTCTGCTGCTGGAAGCTGTGAAACAAGTCAAAGTCAGCGATCTGGAAGATGACATCCTGGAGCTGCCGGAGGATGATCCTGCTGCGTCCAACAACCAGTTAGTCAGAGGATAACGGCACCCACAGAGCAACCAGAATACGATGAATTATTGAGGTGTTGTTCCTTCTCTGCAGGGTTGAAGCTGAGGAGGCAGGTCAGAAGGAGAAGTTGGTGTTGTGGGAGGACTGTGAGCTGGTTACCGTGGTGGATGTGGTCCCTGGTCGGCTAGAACTCACCACACAGCACATCTACTTCTATGACAGCAGCCAGGAGAAAGAGGAGGGTGAGGAGAAAGCTAGATTAGAAAAGGTAGCATCAATTATTCATATGTGTTGTTACTAACAGTTTTTTCCTGAAGGAGTGGGCCATGACTTCAAATGGCCGCTGTCTCAGATCAGAGAGGTCCACCTCAGGCGGTACAACCTGCGTCGCTCCGCTCTGGAGATCTTCCTCATCGATCAGACCAATTACTTCCTCAACTTCAAGAAAGAGGTAGCTTTACTGGTTAACTGTGTATTAGCAGCAAAGGAAATAAGTAAATTGATGTTTTTATTGACAGGCAAGAAACAAAGTGTACAGCCGCATGTTGATGCTGCGGTCCCTCAGCCTGTATGGAACCCGCTCACCTCAGGAGCTCCTGAAGGCCTCTGGACTCACACAGGTGAAGACACAGACACAGGAAACAGGAAGCATTTTGATAGACTCAGTCATTTATAAATACTGCTTTTTCACAGAAATGGGTGAACCGGGAGATTTCCAACTTTGACTACTTGATGCAGCTCAACACCATTGCAGGAAGGACCTACAACAATCTGGCTCAGTACCCAGTGGTATGTCGGCCTCATTTCATCTGTCAGGACGTCCATGGTTGACGGAACATTAATATTTGAGTGTGTGTTTCCAGTTTCCGTGGATTCTAGCTGACTACACCTCAGAGGAGCTAGACCTGTCTGATCCCCGGGTGTTCAGGGACCTGTCAAAGCCAGTGGCAGTGCTCAATGAGCGCAACGCCAAGGCTGTCAGAGAGAAGTATGTTTGAGTCATCATCCAAATGATGAAGAAATGTGTGAGCGGTCAGAGACAGTTTTAAATATGTCCATCAGGTATGAAAGTTTCGAGGATCCAACTGGGACCATCGACAGGTTTCACTATGGCACACACTACTCCAATGCTGCCGGGGTGATGCACTACCTGATCAGGGTGGAGCCCTTCACTTCGCTGCACATTCAGCTGCAGAGCGGACGGTGAGGAACGGTCACCTGAACAACATTATAGCAATGATGCATGCACGTGTCAGAGCTTCATGTCTGCCCTCTCCATTCAGGTTTGACTGTGCCGACCGTCAGTTCCACTCCATCCCAGCAACGTGGCAGACCCTCATGGACAACCCCAACGACGTCAAAGAGCTCATCCCTGAGTTCTTCTATTTCCCAGAATTTCTAGAGAACCAAAATGGTAAGTGTTCACTTCAAACTTAGGACAAATAAAATATCAATTCTTATAATAGTAAGTGTGTGTGTTTTCTCTGTTTTTCAGGCTTTGATCTGGGCCGGCTGCAGATCTCCAAGGAGAGGGTAAATAATGTAATTCTGCCTAAATGGGCCAAATCCCCTGAAGACTTCATCTACAAGCACCGCAAGGCTCTGGTGAGACTCTGCAAGGATTATTCCTATAAGATACACAGAGCAGTGCCTGAGACTGAAACCTTTTGTTGTCTGTTGTTGTATCAGGAGTCAGAGTACGTCTCAGCCCACCTCCATGAGTGGATTGATCTCATCTTTGGCTACAAACAGAGGGGGCCTGCAGCTGTGGAGGCTCTCAATGTCTTCTACTACTGCACATATGAGGGTAAATTGAATCTGCAGTAATGTTGCCTATTTTCTGCCTGTAGATATGTAACATGTTGGTGTTGCAGGAGCGGTGGATTTGGACGCCATCACTGATGAAAAGGAGCGTAAAGCTCTGGAAGGCATGATCAGCAACTTTGGTCAAACACCATGCCAGTTACTGAAGGTACAAATGCACCTGAGCTGCGTAACAAGAGAAAAACATACAAAACAAGTAATCTAATTCAGACTTTGTGTTTAGGAGCCCCATCCTGTGCGTCTGTCCCAGGAGGAAGTGGAGAAGAGGAAGGCTCAGCTGGACACATGTCCTTTCAGCATGTTTGAACACCTCAGTGATCTCAAGTCCTTCTTTGTGGAGGTCTGATCAGACTGCTTCTAATTTATCTTCCAGTTTTTGTCCCAATCAGAATGAGTTAGGAATAACTTCCCTTCTCTTTCTGCAGGGCATCAGTGATAACATACCACTGGTTAAGGTGGTGGTGCCAAAGAATCAGTCTCATTCCTTCATCACACAGGGCAGCCCTGACACCATGGTGAGCCGCGACGCCTGCTCTGTCTGTGCTGTACTGTTTTTTTTTTATTTTTTTCCCTGGAAAAAGTGAGTGACGTCTTTGTGGCGTTTCCTTGCTTTGTCACCAGGTAACAGTGAGTCAGAACTGCCTGGTTGGGACTCACGGGTGGCTGCCTTACAACAAGAATATCTCCAACTACTTTACCTTCATTAAGGACCCCACAGTGTCCAACGCCAAGTGAGAATGAAGCACCCAGCAGAAACATTGATTCTCTTCCTTTAGCACCTGAAAATTCATCTCTGTTTTCACCACTAGAACCCAGCGTTTGCTATCAGGACCCTTTGCCCCCGGCGTAGAGGTCACAGCGGCGCTGTTTGTGGTCTCTCATGATGGAAAGCTGCTCTTCAGTGGCGGCCACTGGGACAACAGCCTTCGGGTCACCTCACTGGTTAAAAGCAAGACTGTGGGACAGCACATCCGACACATGGGTGAGTAAAAATCTGCATCTTTACTATTTATCCACGAAACTTAAAAGTAATAATTGATCTTCTCTCTGTCAGACATCGTGACCTGCTTGTCAACTGACCACTGTGGCATCCACCTGATCTCTGGCTCCAGGGACACCACCTGCATGGTGTGGCAGGTTCTGCAGCAGGTATGACTCATGTACACAGCAACACGGCTTCATTTTCAGCTCTTCCTGTCATCTCAGCATGTTTCCTTTACCTGCAGGGTGGAGCTCCAGTGGGTCTCTGTCCCAAACCCATTCAGGTGCTGTACGGACATACAGATGAGGTGGTGAGCGTCAGCATTAGCACAGAGCTGGATATGGCTGTGTCTGGATCAAGGGTGAGCACACACACACACACACACACACACACACACACACACACTAGCTGAGTAGTAAGGTGGTGTGTTTGTGTCCTGACATGCTTCCTCTCTCTTTTTGCTGCAGGACGGCACAGTCATCATCCACACGGTGCGGCGGGGTCAGTACATGCGCTGCTTGCGGCCACCGTGTGACAGTTCCTTGCCGCTCTCCATTCTCCACCTAGCTGTGTCCTGGGAGGGTCACTTGCTGGTTCATACCTGCCTGGAGGGCAAAGCAACACTGAAGGTACATGCACACACTCAGAGAGGACTTCTGGAGAAAATCATCATCAACTTAACTTCTGTTTCCTGCTGTCGTCAGGATAAAAACGCCCTCCATCTTTACTCTGTAAATGGGAAGCACCTCTGCAGTGAGCCTCTGAAGGAGCAGGTGACAGACATGTGCGTTTCAGGGGAGTATGTTGTCGTGGGCAGCGAGCAGGGTTACCTGTCCATCCGTGATCTTTACAGGTAAACTACAAACAAACTCTGACTTCCACGTGTTCCATCTGCAGATGTTAATACCAGTTTCTCCCGTGCAGCCTGTCTCTGTGCACTGAGCCCATGGCCATGCGGGTGCCGGTGCATTGCGTCTCCGTCACCAAGGAGCAGAGCCATGTTCTGGTGGGCCTGGAGGATGGCAAGCTGATCATCGTGGGTGTAGGCAAGCCGGCGGAGGTAAAGCACTCGCTGCGGAACTACATCGCTCAGAGCCTTGAGGGATCGCCGCTCATGGCTTCCCCCCTGCTGGCCCCGCTTCGAGCTCGCTCACCAACCCGCCTGTTGCACCAGCGTGACCGGCTGGTGTTCAGCCCCACTTCCAGCTCCCAGAAACGCTAGCAGCTCTTCCTAGCTCTCACCTCATTGCTGTAGATCTCTCCTGCTGCACACATTGCATTTGCTTTCCTCTTAGAGCCACCGTCACCTCTCTGTCTCAGGGATGGCTTCACTCCTCCCCCATATCTCACACACACACACACACACTGATTTCTGAGATTTGACACATTCCTTCAGCACACTGTGACATTGTACCTCGTTCGGAGTATTTGACTTGATTTGACTGTTTACCTGAAGTGTTTTGTTTTTTAGTGTGCTCTTCAGACAAATATGCTGTGAAACAAACTAATTAACGCTTCTGCAAACTCAAGCCATAATACCGGTGTAGCTAATGACAAACACTACTAACCATATGTTGTAAATAGGGTTATAATATAGAGTTTTATACTGAGTGATCGCACCTTCCTCCTCTTCATCTTTTCAGTTCAGATTGACTTATACCATGTGAATCAAGCTTTGCTGCTTGTTTATTGCCTCTCAGCTCCAATGAACTAATCAATCACTCATAAATCATATCCCTCCTTTTTTTCCTTCTTCTCCTTTTGTTTCCTTCGACTTCACACTTCTCTCCTCCTCCTGCTCCTCCTCCTCCTCCACTCTTCCTAGATGCGTTCGGGCCAGATCACACGGAAGCTGTGGGGCTCCAGCAAGAGACTGACCCAGATCTCCTCAGGAGAGACGGTGTACAACACCCAGCACGACCACAACTGACCCGTCCCCCAAACCGTCCCCTCCATTCCCGCACCTTCTTCACCTCCATGTCTGTCCATCAGCAAACAGGTCGCCTCACTTTTTTCTCAGTCTCGCCTGTCTGCGTGTTGATCTTTCTGTGTGTTCACATCATGGCGCTGGCGCTGTGGTCTTACCAGCTTCATCAACATCACCATTCCCTCTCCAGTCCTTTATTGTTTTTACTACACAGTTACCCTGTTGATAAGACTGGCTGTTCTCTATATATGTGTGTGTGTGTGTGTGTGTGTGTGTGTGTGCATGCACTCTCTAAAACTATTGTTTCAAGTGGCCTTTCGTCCCCCCTCTTCTTAGTTTGCCTTTGATGCAGTCAGGCAGGCCTGTGCTCTGTAGGCTTTTTATGGTTGCCTCAATGCTGCCACCTAGCAGCCTTATGCAGTACAACAGCTCCACCACTCAAGACCAAACTCTCTGCCTTTTCTATGTGTTTTTATATGTGTGTGTGTTCTTTTTTTATTGTTAAATTAATGCATGTGCTGTCTGTTCATATGCATGGTTACCTTTGAGATTAGATAGGAAACAGTGGTGAATATGCAGTGACTACACTACAATGTTAAACAGCATCTGTATGATCAGAGAAAATCGGCATCACATCCCTCTGTGTATCATCTTACTTGAATCAATGTTTATTTATAAGTAAAAGTAGCAGTTTTTTAATCAGACGCTGTCTCTTCATGACTAGAGGCAGCAGTTGGGCATATTTTAAACTCCTGACTGTTCACACACATGTAAAATAAACAAGAAGGAGAAATTCTCAAGGGCTTTATGAGATGTCAGTGTTAGCAGCAATACAGCTCCTTCATTGGCGCTTCTATCTCTCGTCTTCCTCCTCCCTTTCCCCTCCTGCTGTCGAGTTTTCCTTTTATGGGGCATCCAGAGTGTTTGCATGTCTTGACTAGAGTGTGTGTGTATGTTTTCTGAGTGAACGGGAGATTGTGTGATTCATATTTTTGCACCATGTGTAAGGACATTTGTACATTAACAAATTTCACCCTACATTGTGATTTGTGTGTTAAGTTATTTAAAGATAACAGCAAGGTGGAGACCAGTCTGTGTCCAAAATGGTTCCCTTCATTTCCACCACTGTTTGATTTATTCCACGACTGCAACGGAGTGCCTTTATTCCAGTGTGGTGTTGACGTAGAGCTCATCTTAAGCAGCATTCCACCAGTTGAACCTCCACAGAAAATTCTGTGTCTTGAGCTACATTCTCTGTGACTGTCACCAAAATGGATGTGTGTATATCTGTGATTATTTATGAATACGGTATATGATGTACAGCCTGATTTTGATTTTAGACTTATTTTGCACTTTCCAGGTACTAAATTGTTTTAACTTGGCTCCCTAATCTGTACAAACTGCTTTGTATACACAAGTGGAAGATGATCATTAAAGTATAAATTTAAATGTGAACATGTCTGATGTCCATGTCTGTGTGAATGAATGACACATGGAAACTTGAATAATATGCAGAGTTTTATTCATGGAGACATTGGTGTGTCCTTGTGGTTTTTCAGGCAGAGATGGGGTACGAGCAGATGGACGCTCTCTCCAGCTCACAGTCAGATGCAGTCCACCAGCTCTCATCTGCAGGAGTGAGTAGGGACAGATATATAAGACACACTGCAGCAACACAGGGCAAAGATCATCATTTACAGTTGTATCAACTGATCCTTTTAATTTATGCCACACTTATGTAATGGAGGTGTTTGATTAGGATTTGACTGTGTGAACGCTCTCACCAATCTTGAACATCTCCACACAGACTGGTTTGTCAGTGTGGACGTTGGGGTGCCCGGGCATCCAGTCACTGTAAGTCCACTCTGAGCCGTCTAACCAGGACGCCTGCTGCTCCTAAAAGTGTGCACACTTGGTATCAGTTCAGCTGGCCTCCATTTTTAAATCATAGTTCAAAGGTCAATGTTTCATCAAGGTAAGAATAACACTATCTGTAGATAAGGTATCTGATGGCACTCTCCTTGGCCTGCTCTCAATGTTTAACTTTTCATGATGCCACTGCTCCGTCAGAGAATAATCACGTTTCCCTTTCTGTCAAAATAAAGAGTGTTTCAGGCTGAGGATAAGAACTTGCCTCGACCATGGCTCCCAGCCAGGTCAGCACAGGATTTGTCCCACCGCCCTTGGTCACCAGGGAAACTAGGCGGGAATGCAGATCTCTGCTGGTTACAGATGCAAGCTCAGCATTAGGGGCCAGAGCTCTGCATGTGCTCTGTGTGGAAACAAACAAGACAGGAAATGTTATAATTGTGAGACAAACACAGATATTTTGAAATAGCAGAATTGGTCACCTGAGCATGCTTGAACGACAGCGGAGTGGGGTTGAACTCGTAGCAGTTTTCATTGATGATCTCACCCTTACATGCTACTGTCTGTGTGTGGACACTGTGGGTGGAGGGCTCAGTTCCCTGTCTAAAACCTTTAGGAATTGTAAGAATGGGTTCAGTTCCTTGTCTGAAATCTTCAGGGATTTGAGAAGAAGGGTGGGTTTCTTGCCTAAAGCCCTTTGAGACTGTAAGAACAGGCTCTGTTCCCTGCCTGAAACCTTGTGGGATTCTAAGAATGGGTTCAGTGCCCTGCCTGAAACCTTGTGGGATTCTAAGAATGGGTTCAGTGCCCTGTCTAAAGCCCTCAGGGATCTGAAGAGAGGGTTCTGTTCCCTGCTTAAAGCCTTCTGGAATGTGATAAGATTGTTCAGTTCCCTGTTTGAACCCAACTGAAATGGACATCTTGGGTTCGGTTCCCTGTCTGAAACCATCTGGGATGGACATCTTGGGTTCGGTTCCCTGCCTGAAACCATCTGGGATGGACATCTTGGGTTCAGTTCCCTGTCTGAAACCATCTGGGATGGACATCTTGGGTTCAGTTCCCTGTCTGAAACCATCTGGGATGGACATCTTGGGCTCAGTTCCCTGCCTGAAACCATCTGGGATGGACATCTTGGGTTCAGTTCCCTGTCTGAAACCATCTGGGATGGACATCTTGGGCTCAGTTCCCTGCCTGAAACCATCTGGGATGGACATCTTGGGTTCGGTTCCCTGCCTGAAACCATCTGGGATGGACATCTTGGGTTCGGTTCCCTGCCTGAAACCATCTGGGATGGACATCTTAGGTTCGGTTCCCTGTCTGAAACCATCTTGGATGGACATCTTGGGTTCGGTTCCCTGTCTAAAACCATCTGGGATGGACATCTTGGGTTCGGTTCCCTGTCTGAAACCATCTGGGATGGACATCTTGAGTTCGGTTCCCTGTCTGAAACCATCTGGGATGGACATCTTGGGCTCAGTTCCCTGTCTGAAACCAGCTAGGAGATAGGAGGTGGAGGGCTCCTCCATGCGGACCCATCCACCACCATTCCTCTGGGATGGAACATCAGCGGGGACTGGAACACAAGATGAGAAAACACTGTTGTTATTTAGCTAACCAAGCTGCACTGAGTATTTTTAAGAAGGGTTTCCTCACCCTCATCAGTCAGCCAGGCTCGTCTCTCCATCTCTCCTGATCCACTGTACACGGCTAAAGGAGAACATGTTTCATCTTTGTTTTGTTATCTCCTGACAGACAGTGTCTCACTGTGCCTCTACTCACCTGCCCTCCTCTCCATCTCACTGACAACTTCCTGTGCCAGGCCGGTGTTCAGGTCCACGAGGACTCTCCTGGAGGGCTCGGTTCCTTGTCTGAAGTCATCAGGGATGCCGTCACGGACGTCGTAGTGCTCTGTGCCCTGTCTGAAGCCATCTGGGAGCCTGTAGGTGGATGAAGATTCCTGCAGAGCTCTGGGAGCTGCGATGGGGGCGGCTTGCAGGCCTGCAGAGGATGATACAGTGATGATACAGTACGTCTATTAGATCAATAATTAACTTTTGTGCCAGACTAATATATAGGCCAGAGCTTTTCTTTAACAGTGTCATAAATCAGTAATGGTCAAAGTCTGCACTCTAGGGAGGTGCATCACATTGATCACATAACTGTTCTGCTGCCATGGCAACAAAACACAAATATTTTAGAACATTTAGTAAAGTTGTTTACCAGATTTTTTAAAAAAAGACTTTCATTCAATCTAACATAAAACACTGACTCACTTAAAAATATGTACATTTTTTTTCTAAATAAGTCCAGGTGTGCATATTAGAGAAAGGTGTGGTGTGGTCTTACCTGACAGTGTCAGGAACAGCACAACTAACTCTATCATCCTGTCAAATACAGATTAGAAAAAACACAGTTTTAGCTACTTTATATTCCATCCAACACACAGGCCATGTGTCAGTATTCTCAGCTGTGTGTGTCTTACCTGAGTCTGCAGATGAACAGTGAGCAGCTCAGGGAGGAACGCTGGCCCGTTAATATGCACCTCTGTGGCCATAAATCTCAATCTAATAACTCCCGGATTACTGATTAATCCAGCCTGCCGTACTGATATTAGGTGATCTTTGTATTCCTGATAAAGATTTGAACACAATCCTAATAATGCTGATGACGTCACTTTAAGTGCTTTATAAGTCTCTAATTAGGATAATATACTGGTTTTCCTTCAGGGCTGTTTAGTCATGGAATTGTGTGTTTTTCTTCAGGGCTTTTTAACAGCTTCCTCTGAATCAACACAACTGTCCTTCGGGGTGTGTGTTTGTGTGTGTGTGTGTGTGTGTGTGTGTGTCTAACTCCCATGATGCTCACATCTTGTTTTCCGGGTCCTGTGAATACGTGAAAGGTGAACGGCACTCGGTTTATTCGAGGCCTCCTCATGTTTGTGCAGGTTACAACACACGGGAAGCGTGAATGTGAAGGCCACTAAAGGTTGTTGTGGAGGTAAAGAGGAGTGTTTGCAGCTCATGTTTGTTTTATTTGTCACATATATAATAGTACGTTCCTCTAACAGTTCAATAGTTTACGGTTTGTCATTTAATCTCTGTTTTCTGTCTCCATGTGTCAGGGTAGAAGTGCATGAAGGTCCACAGCATGGAAACCTTCGACCTTAATTGAGATGCACTCGGTTTATGACCGCGTTACACTGCGGGGCGGTTACTCTGCCTCCCTCACGCCGTAACATACTGGGAAACTCCGCCTCACCGGGTCACGCTGTAACACAAAACGATTCACACACTGGCTGCCCTGCACGTGCACGGGCACGGGGCACCCTCGTTTGGTGGCGTCACACTGGCAAATATGAGCGAGCACGCAACAGGAAGAGCGGCGGCTCCGCCTTCAAAATAAAAGTAGGAAATTAAATGAACACTAATAATAATAACGTAATATTAAATATCTCGATTGCATGAGATGAAACCTTCGTAATTTATGAAGGAGATAACTTTGAAGATAACTTAAACTTCAGGGCGTTGAATTCTTCATAATAAAATATGACACTTGTTGTTCAAAGCGTTTATTTTGACACGGGAGCAGGAAGTACAGCGCATGTGTAGTTTAACATCCGGGACCTCCCTTCGACCTGACCACTTAAACTTGAGCAGTAGGCTTCCAGATGAAAGTGGCCGTCTACTCCTGGATCCGACAATCAATTAGCTAATTGCTCCTATCGGAAGCAGAGTTTACGCAATGAGAGTTTGAGGGATTTACAGGAGCACGTCAAGCCGAGAACCGAACAGATCGGCACAAGTGTCAGAGTGAAGCCAGCGTTCGCCGCACCAGTGTAGTTTTTATTGTTCGTGTTTCAAGTTTTAACTTCAGATGGCTTTAGTGTTCGCGTTAAGACAGCTGGCTCATGTCCGACTGCCAGAGTACTCACGGCGGACAGCGGCAGCGAGCTGGGGCGCTTGGCTGACGGGTCAAAGGAGTTTCAAGACCGGCACACAGCCACTGAGGTATGTCCTCCCAGTCCTCCCACCGATCATGTGCAAGCCAAACTGGAATGTGACGTTGGTTATGTGGCCTCCACCCGGCAGAGCGTCTTTAAACATTACTACATGTGCGCTTAGTGTGATGAGGTTCCCCGCTAGGGTCCACAGCGCTGACCTCAGCTGCCCCTCAGGGCCACACGGTTCTTGGAATTGCGCAATGAGCCTGTTAAAATCCGCTCAACAGATGAGGGGAAATGTGCTGCTGGCACCGTGTTTCTGCTTACTAATCAGGATGTTTGATCACGTTCACGAAAAAAATGCAAATCTAGTCCAATTGGACTGAGCTGAACTGCAGCTAACCTGTGTGTAATATTGTGTAAACATTATAATGTGAACCATTGATGCTTAACAGTGTCAGTTTAAAACATACATTTACTTGTTCCATCCTCAGAGTTTTAATTTGTATACGGGTATAAAGTGTTTACACTTTATTTAGATGAGCATTTTTGAGCAAGCTGTCAGCCTGTTGACTATGTCCCTGTTGGCTCTTATCATCATTTTCAGTTAAAAATCCAGTCTGATGTGGTTTTTCATGTTTTGTCTTAAAAGTTCATCTGGTGCAGGAGGGATTACACGGGGTTCCAAGAGGCCCTGGGATTTCTGTGGATCACTGGGTTTAGTGACTACTGGTGTACTTTTCGCCTGTAAAACATTCCACAAGTCAACATGAGCTCATTTGCTTTTTAGTAAAGTCTGCACAGGAACAATAAATGATTTCTAGATGATTTAATGTGCGGCAAGAGCTTATATACAAGTTATAGTTTCTGTTTTGTGCATTGTAAGCAAAGACAAGTCCGCACATCTGTCTTCAGCTGCAGGAAAATGCTCCACTAAATGTTTTTACCCTTTTTAAAAACCAGTTGTGTGTTGTTGTTTCAGGTCAAACAGCAAGGTTACAGTACACTTCGTCAACAGAGACGGGGAGAAGATCACAGTGAAAGGCTCGCCTGGAGACTCTCTGTTAGATGTTGTCATTAATGAAGACCTTGACTTTGATGGCTTTGGTATGGAGACACGCATGGATGTGTGGTTTTTATACACTGAGCACTGAGCTAATCAGCCATCACTGTGTGTGTTTTACAGGAGCATGTGAGGGAACGCTGGCCTGCTCCACCTGCCATCTGATCTTTGATGAGGAAGTGTACCAGAAGCTGGGGCCCATCACAGACGAGGAGATGGACATGCTTGATTTAGCTTACGGCCTTACTGACACGTAAATAAGCACACATGCAGCATGAGTGGAGTAATGTTGATGCTAAACAACTTGTTTAGAAAGTGAAGCTTCAGCTAAGTTAAGCTGGGGACACGCTACACGATTTCCTGTCAGGCAAATCTGCACCAGTCTGCACTAGCTGTGGACAATGGTCATATGTAGTCTGCACCAACAACTGTGTGTGAGGGGACCAGACCTGAGCTGACCTCAGCCGCAGTTATTCAGGCATTTCTCAGAATTTTTGTTAATGCCCCCCCCCCCCACACACACACACAAAATCTGTTAAGACTGGGAAAGCCCTGTAGTGTTTCCCCAGCGTTAATAAGATTTATCAGAGCTAATAAGTGAGGCAAAAGGAGTTTGCTCCGATCAACACCGTGCATGCAGAACCTGACAACAAACTTACAATGTATTGTATGTTTCTGCTGCAGGTCTCGTTTGGGCTGCCAGATCTGCCTCACAAAAGCCCTGGAGGGCATGGTGGCCCGGGTGCCTGAGAGCGTCGCTGACATCCGACAAAGCAAAGACGGCTCGTTGTAGACAGCGAGGACGTGTTCATCTGTCAGTACTGCTGTTCTGGAAGACTGTGGCTTACTTTTTATAGACATTTACTCTTAACATTCTTGCCACCAGATATTTATGATATAAGCTGCTGTTAGCGAAGTTTGATCTGTTTATTTTAATCATTGTAAAACAGGTGTGCCTCTGTGGAGCCCTCAGGCCGTCACTGCTGTGGGTTACACTCAGAATGAACACTTCCCTTTATTCACAGTTTTATTTGTGTATAAAGTCGTTCACAGCTGCTTGTATGAGGTGAAAGAAAAGGTGACTGAAAAACAGCCAATTGGAAATGTACTGGTACTTACATCCCTCCTGATGTATTTTCTTTACAGCATATGTACACTTATTAAATATTTCATGTAATCAAATAATGTAAAAATCATGTAATTGTACATAGCTGGAACACGTATCTGTGTAGACTAATAAAAAACTTTTTTGGAACTGTCAGTTTGGTTACAATGACTGTTACTTCTGGGGTTGTGTGTCATCGGTGAGCATGGGCACTGTGAGGTGGAGGTCAAAGGTGGAGTGGGTGGAGGTTGAGGTGGGGGTGATGGGCTGCATTGTAAAATGCAACCTGTACCCAATTTTGTGAAAGTTGGTGGTTTTATGTGGTTTGTTAATTAGTGTGTTAGTTCGTTGTGAACAGGGATGAAGCCACGTTGTGAACGCCAGATGGCGCACATCCTCACCAAAAAAAGTTTGAAGAGGAATTACATTATGTCCTTCAAAATATGTTCAAACACATTCTAAGCTTTGTGAATGTGTGCAATAAAAGTACAGAGGTACACTATATGTGTGGCTGATGTAGTCTTATTTAAATATCTATTTAAACACACTAGTTATGTGTCGGATGTTTTTCTCTATTGAAGTATTTAGTTACATAAAATACGGAGTGGAGGTGAAGTGAAGTAAGTAGGGGTGGGGTGAGGTGAAGTAAGTAGGGGTGGGGTGAGGTGAGTAGGGGGTGATATGAGGTGGGGTTAGGTGAAGTGAGTAGGGGTGATATGAGGTGGGGTGGGGTGAGGGGAGTAGGGGTGAAATGAGGTGAGGTGGGGTTAGGTGAAGTACGTAGGGGTGAGGTGAGGTGAAGTAAGTAGGGGTGAGGTGAGGTGAGGAGGGGTGGGGTGAAGTGAGTAGGGGTAAGGTGGGGTAAAGTGAGGTGAGGTGGGGTGAAGTGAGTAGAGGTGGGGTGGGGTGAGGTGAGGAGGGGTGGAGGTGAGGTGAAGTGGGGTGAAATGAGTAGGGGTGGGGTGAGTAGGGGTGAAGTGAGTAGAGGTGGGGTGGGGTGAGGTGAGGAGGGGTGAAGTGAGGTGAAGTAAGTAGGGGTGGAGGTGAGGAGGGGTGGGGTGAAGTAAGTAGGGGTGAGGTGGGGTAAAGTGAGGTGAGGTGACGTGGGGTGAAGTGAGTGGAGGTGGGGTGGGGTGAGGTGAGGAGGGGTGGAGGTGAGGTGAAGTGGGGTGAAATGAGTAGGGGTGGGGTGAGTAGGGGTGAGTTGGGGTGAAGTGAGGTGGTGTCTCGGCTGACCAGTAGAGGGCAACAGATACGTTTACTTAGGAAGAACGGGTAGGGGACTGCTCTGTTGTTGTGTGGGACCAGGTTTGGTTCTTGAGGCTGCTCATGCTTTTTGAAGTTACACACTCAACAGTCAAAGTGAAGAGTGAAAGGCAAACCGAGAAGGTCTCCAAATGTCTGGGAGAATAGCTCAGAGGGTTAAGGAGCTGGTCTGTTGTTCTGTGGGAATGGGTTCAGTTCCTGTAGCATCCCATGTTTTTTGAAGTTAAACGCTCAATGGTCAAAGTGAAGAGAGAAAGGCGAGCCGAGAAGATGCCTGAGTACCTGAAAGAATAGTGCAGGTGTTAAGGCAGTGGGTCACACTCCTGGGGTGCCAGGTTTGATCCCTGGTGGGTGATTGGAGGTCAGGAGGTGGTGGCAGACTGGGGAAGACTGTGGCAGAGGGGACAAAAAAGGGGTGTTGGACCCCTGAGAGTTGGGGCTATGAAGTAGGGCATTATGCTAAATTTTTTGAAAAACGGGTGTCGTTTTATGTTTCAAAATATGTAAATAGTACGGTAATATACATAGCTAAACCATTATATATTACCCATTATATATAATATACATATTTATGTATATTTATATATTGTCTGCCATCTCCAGCTCCTCCAACACCCAGAATTGAACCTGGCACCCCAGGAGCATGATCCATTCTCTAAACCCTCTGAGCTATTCTCCCAGACATGTGGAGTCCTTCTCGGTTTGCCTTTTACTCTTCACTTTGACTGTTGGGCGTTTTCCCCTCAAAAACAGATCAGCAGTTTCCGGAACCAAACCCGGTCCCACAGAACTACAGAGCCCTGTTACTGAGCTGTTTCTTCAGATGTCACATAAGAATACAACTTGCTTAGACTGTGTGAATGGATTGTTCAGACTTTTATTTGAATGCTGTATCAAATAATAAAATGGGTTTTTTCTTGTTTTGTTTTGTTTTGTTTTAAATACGCAAACATTTATCTTGACCCCATCGGATGGATCTGGAAGAAAAAAAAACAACAGAAGAAGAATCATGTTGTGTTTTCTGCAAATTCATATGTTTAAAGTCCATCAGTGCTTCCCAAGTAGCATCTTTAACCAACGGCGGTGACTTCCGCATGTCGTGACGTCACGTGCATACCCTCTATTCACAACA
Source organism: Parambassis ranga (assembly GCF_900634625.1). Lineage (NCBI taxonomy): Eukaryota > Metazoa > Chordata > Actinopteri > Ambassidae > Parambassis > Parambassis ranga. Next base: position 42,828,603 of record NC_041023.1, read on the forward strand.
AACTAGCATGCTAGTTAGCATACCACATAAAAACAACATTTAGCCAAACTGAAGTGAAGGAACGCGCGTGGCATTTGTTTCATCCCTGTGTTAACTGCAAAACGTAAGAAAATATCGCAGTTTATTTACCGCTACGTTTTTTTTTATTCCGGGTGTAGCATCATGCTAATGAGCTAGCCACAGCCACGGCCTGCTCTGCCTCCTTCTTCAGCGTGTAAACTTTTCCACGATGGACGCTTTTCACGTTGTACTCTGCATACATCGTAGATATTAATCCACAGAAGCACAGATACAATTTCACACGCACAAAGTGTGAGTCTTCTTTCTCAGTGCGTGTTAGTTACACACAAGAACAGCACTACTTCTTCTCTGCTATTACCTGTTCTTTGAAAGTAAACGTATCTGTTGCCCTCTACTGGTCAGCATGAGAAACAGCTCCCTCACGTCACCTCAGCCTGTGCAGACCTGCTCTTCACGCTGCTGAAAAACACACTTTCATACTTTACATCAAGGCTCATATGTTGATAATAATTACAACCTCTCACACATTTTACTCTGTCCTCATTCATTGTAAATTTATATATCAAAACCTTAATATTTTATTTTAACACTTGTGTGAGGATGTGCTGCTGAGAGCTGAGGAGAGAGCAATATGAACCAAAACTAGAGGCTGCAATGCTAGGTCAGTCCACAGGAGGGCAGAGTTTGGGAAGCATCAGAACAGAAATAAAAAAACTTTCCCACAGCTGCTTTATTTTATGTTCAGATGCAGGTTTTTACAGTTAAATTTGACTTTTTCTCAAAGGCTGTAAGTAAAGCTTTACAACGTCATTGTTGGCAACAAGTTTCTTACTGCAGTGTGTATAAATCACTGTTAGTGTTAGCATAGCAGCTAAATGTCCTTCACAAATGCTACAGTTGGCATAAGCAGCAAAAACTCAGCTAACTTAACACTATCACAAGTCTGTCACTTATAATTGTAGTCATAGGTAACGTTAACAATTATGCTATCATGTACCAGTTGCCCGTTGTGTGTTTAAACTCTACTTGTTCATCCAAGAAGGCAACAGCAGGTAGATTGTAATTGGCAGGTTTAACAAAGTGACCAAATCCGGTAACAGTCCTTTAAAGTTAAAAAAAAACAGGTTCAAAGCTTGAAGTTCGTAAAGTCCAGTCCGTGTTGCTGCAGGGTGAAGCCTGGTGGTGCTTCAGACGTAGGACTCTTCAGCCAGAAGAAGCTGTTCAAAGTCGGGCTCTGCTTTGGGGTCGCTGCATCTCTTCAGCCACTCTCTGCGGCTCTCCACCAGAGCGAGCGCCACCTGCTGACTGCTCTGAGGGTTGCTGCGTGGGTGAGAGGAGAAGTAGTCCCTCACAGCTTTGGTGGCAGATGGAGAGAGGCAGAACTGCTCCTCGGCTGCGTCTCCCTGTGCATCCACCTGCGACACCTTCAGTCCTGGGTCGCTGGGCAGCCTGGTGCGAGTCAGGGTGGCTGCTCGCTCCACCACCTGCTGTCCCGGTTCTGACCCTCTGCGCTGAAACAGCCTAGCTTTGCCTGCTTCCTCCTCCACAGAGTGAGACTTGGATTGTCTGAACAGGGACAAAGAGGGACCACTCTGCTTGTAGAATAAAGATGGTGATGTCAGCTTGGGTGGAGTGCCCTCAGTATTGTTGAGCTGTGAGGACGTGAACCAGGTAGCTTTAGGTAGCTGCAGGTTTCCAGTGGAGTGATGATGCGGGACGCTTTTCAGATGTCTCCCTCTTACGTGGCCTCCTCCTGAGCTTCTGGTGGTCTTGTTTTTAGCCGCTTGTTTCTTGCTGGGTTTTTCTGTGACCTCCCCCTGTAGGCACAAAGGGTGGAGAATCAAACTTGTGTTTACTACTTAGTGTTGAATAGGATAATATGAATATTTCTGACTTGGGTTGATACTGTAGTCGTGTCATTAAAGGTGGGCCAACTCACCTCGGTTTTGTCCCCTTCAGCTGTCTCCAAGGTGTCTTGCTGGGTGAGTGACAGCCTCCGGTCTTTCTTCAGCCAAGAGTTTGGGTGGAGGCCCCTGTGTGCTTTGTATGCCCCCCGATTGACTGGTTCTTTGGGTGGAGAGTCTGGATGTTCAGCAGAGGGCAGGGCAGAGCTGACGGTGTATTGTGACGGGGACACAGAGGTGGAGGTCAGATGTGTCTTGGTTGGGTGGTGGGGTCTGGTGGTTTGGTCGCTCCCGAGGGAGTCCAGAGAGTCGTGGGAGGATCGTGTGTGAGCAGGGGACACTGGGGTGGAGGACAGGCTAGAGGAGCTGTATTTCAGAACTGCTGATGCTGCTGCTGACTCATCTCCACCCCTCCTGACCTGACCTCTGGAGTGACTTTCAATGAGTCTGCAGTAGTTCTTCGAAAGCCCGTCTTCACCATCTTCATCATCACCAGTGAGGCCGTCTGTACTTCCTGAGGTGCACGGACGAAAACTGCTCATGTAGGTGATAGCCGGCTCTGAGCGGCGCCTCTGATGCATGTGCTGACCTTCCAAGGACAGCGACTCCAGGGTGGAGGAGGTGTCCACCACTGGCGCATCACGTCTCCCCAGTGGGCGTAACTTCAGGCCCCTTGTTTGTTTGTTGTGCACATCAGGGTCGGTGTCTTGGTCGTAGTCACTAAACGTGAGGATGGAGTCCAGGCTGCCTTGCAGTGGTTTGGGATGGAGGAGTCGTCTGGCACAGATGCCTGGTGACCCACCGCTGCTGTTGTCCAGCTCGTTCTCCAGACTGTCGTAGGATGAGTCGGTCAGAGGGTACACCCAGGACTCTGAAGAAGAGAAGAAGACGTCCAGAAACAACACAATAAACGGAATATTTATCATCTGCACAACAAACCTGTGAGTATGTGCGTACCTGATTCTGTCTCCTCGCTGCTTCGTCTCTGTGGAGGCCCTCCAAACAGGGAGGACGGCTCCTCCCCGAGGATCTGCTGACTGTGTTCGATCATGAACTTCACCAGCTCACAGACCTGCGGCACAGACAACAAACAGGCAACAGTTTCTTAGCAGCCACTCTGTGTTAGAGCTCTATTTTTGTGTTTTTATGGCCTGCAGACAAAAATAACAAACCTCTCTTTGCTAATCAGCATCAGGCAGACGTGTTTCATAATGTTGCAGCATTAGACAGCCTGCTCTCTGTGAGGTCAGACTCCACACTGTGCATGTGTTTGCTGTGTAAGCTCACCTTTTTAGTTCCTTCTCCCTCCACCTCAGGGCTGCATGGCACTCCAGGAGGCCAAAGCATGCTGGGAGCGATGCACACTGACAAATTGAAACTGGTCATCTGGTTTTCATGGGCGTTGCCTTGGATACCGTGCAGCATGGCTAACAGGTAGCGGAGCAGCAGGGCGTTCTCTTTGGGGAGCCGACAGATCATCCTGCAGGATGAGGACGTAAACGTCAGGGCTTCATCATGTGACACTGGAAGGTGGGGTGATAGAGCATGTTACCTCTGTATGTCCTGCACCTGCTCTTCTTCTTCTTCCTCCTCTTCCAGCACGTCCATCCATTCTTCATGAAGCTCACAGCTCAGCAGGCTGCCGGGGATGCTGCGCAGGAAATCCTAAACAAACACAAAGCAATATAATAAGTGTGTAAATGTCAGATCTCTGCTGGTGTGACACAGTTTACGCACTCGTGCACAGAAGCTCTGTAATCCCTGCAGATAATATCAGATTATAATCCAGATTACACTAACAAGCCGATGAACAGCTCGTCCTGCTAACGTAGCTGATTCATGTTGTGCTTACAGAGGGGGTCAGTAAGGTAACACGCTCAGCCCCGCCTCACCTTAAAGACTCCAGCGATGATGAAGACGTGGTCTCGTGTTAGAGGAAGCTGAACCCCTCCGGCATCCAGAGAGTCCCGCAGCTCCCTAACAGCCCTAGCACCCGCAGGGCGGCGGAAGATCCCCCGCGTCCACGGACCCTCATGGTACAGAAACGTCAGCATGTCCTGATGAGACAGAAGTGTCTTTACATCTGCAGTTTTCTGCTGAAGCAACGTGTGGGTTGGTGTGCATGCTCACCATGACCGGCTTTGGCAGAGCGTCATCCACACAGACGGAGCTCAGAGGCTGGCTGAACAAGCAGCCACGAGGGGCGAGAGACAGCTCATTCAGGTGAGATCCAGAGCCTCGCCAGAAGGCCCAGGTGATGAGCGAGCGCCTCCGTTTGAAGGACTTCTGGGACAAAACTGAAGAAATGCAAAGAATGAAGTCGGTCTGCCAGCACTGAGCTCCACACTGAGCACCGAACCTCACCTGCAGACACGTCCTGCTGCTGCGGTTCCACAGGCCGTGGCTTCAGGATGAACTGACACTGCTTGTTCACCTGCAGCTGCTCCATCTGCATGGCCTTCTGCCTCTCCTCCGGGGCTGCAGCAGTATCTCTGCCTCCACCTCCGCCCGCCTGAGGCACGTTTTGCCTCACATGACTCATCTGGATGCTGAAGGGGAACTCATGACCTGAGAAGGAGAAGCAAAGGAGCTACACCTCAGCCCTGTTTCCAGGTGTACACCTTTCATCGTAAACCTACTGACCAATCAGAGGATAGGGTGTGTTGTCCCTTTTGGAGATGACCCACAGCTGGAAGTCCTTCACATTTCCCTTCACAGATACACACACAAAAACAAAGTCAAAAAACCCAGAGTGGGCCACATGCTGCTCACATGCTTCTCTGTGTTTTATAAGAAAGTGAACTTTTGTGACTTCACCCTGAGCAACAGTCTGAACACAAACACAGAATCCACTCACTATGATGCCAAACTGCTGCAGAGCCAGCCGGATCACCTCGTTGGTCGAATCAGAGTTGCTGACTGGGAGCGTCTTGGTCTGATGGGATGAGAGGGCAGCTGAATGTCACTCACTCTGCAGCCCACACATTCATCATATCAATTACACCATCAGTCCACTTACTACTGCAAATGTGTTGATGCCCTTCCCGTACACTCTCAGAGGGATGGTTTTCGGTTGCTCCTTCTCTTTCTCCTCTTTTATTCGACTGCAGGCGAAACAAAGATATTTCTCTCTCTCACACACAAATCATGAATCATTATGAACACATGGGAGTCACTCACCTTTTAAGGATGGAGAGCCACCTTTCTTTCTGCTCTGTAGAGCTGAGGAGAAGCACATCCATGAGCATTAAAACTCCCCTCTTCCACCTGATGACCAACAACTACAACCAGTCTGATTTACATTCATTTATCTGAAAGAAAACTTTACAGGTGTAGTCCCCACCACACTGATAATTAAACACGAACACCTCCACCCTTCTTGTTCTTCAGCCTGGGTTAATAAATGCATCACTGAGAATGTTTTTGTTCTGTTAGGATGTACTTCCTGTAGGAAAGGCATGATAAATAAAACCCCTGATGTGTTAGAGTTTCTGTTGAAATACAAAGAGGCGCTGATGTAAGGCAGCCTGAACAAGGAGAGTGTTTCATCCATGTTTCATCCATGTTACTGACTCCTAGACACTCCTCAGATATTACAGATGTGTGTGTTTTTACACCATAATCACATCCCTCCTCCCTTTGTGTGTGTTACCTAAACATGGCCACACAGTTCCAGGTGGGCCAGCCCATGACGAAGCTCCTCTCTGGGCTGGTGCTTCCCTCACACACTTCGTCCATGCAGCTGGCTGTCCACATCTCACACACACACACCTGGGCCTTCTGTTTAAAGTGGTTAGCTGACCTACAGAGAGAGAGAGAGAGAGAACACAGACGCACACACTCGTAATGACAACTTTGACCCAGGCATTAACCTGATTTAGCAGTGAAGGACACATACACACACACACTGTGCTTACTTGGCTTTGGCAACCACCAGGATGTCAGTGAAGAGGAAGAGGTGTCTGTCCTGCGTCTGCATCCCTGTCTTCAACTGAGCATGTCCGTGGAGAAGAAAGGACCTATCGGGGTCAGTCAGGAAGGACTGGACCAACGGGCACGTCTCTGGACACACAGAAACCAGGAAGGTCTCTCTGGAAGACACACAGTGTCCAAAATCATGTCCCCTGTAACTCTGACCTCCTCTTATGTAACACATTAGTTTGTTTTCAATCAGCGTGACCGCCTGCTAATGTCAAGCAGCAGCTAACTCATTGGTCCAAACCAATCTGACTGAAAGTTTACAACGCCAGTTATCTTGGATGGTAAGTGTTTCTTATTCAATTATTCCTCAGATCTTCATCTATCTAAACATCAAAGCAATCTTCATCATGAAAATTTCAGCTGGTTAACACGGTTCATGAACAGGTAAAAGGAAAAAAAACTGATGTTGGTATGCTATAAGCTGTTAGCATAACAAAGCATAGTGCTTTACTGTGGATCAGTGAGGAGCTTTTTAATGAGGTTACTTCTTCCTCACTTTCCCCCATCCATATGTCCAAAGACAGACACTATTAATAGACGCCTGATCCTCTGATAAGACTGGCAACAGGAGGATTATCTATCCGAGTGCATCCAACACCTCGTTCAGGCGTGCATGTGTGTGAGAGCGTGGCCTCTGCACAGAGGAGGCCTGGCAGTGACTGAGCTACTCACACTCACAGTGATAGAAGCCGGCAGAGGTGTTTTCTGCCTTCATATCGACATGTGTGAACAACTTGAGCCCTAAATGTGTCTTAGAGTACCTGGAGAGAGTCTTGGACCTGGTGAGTGCCTTGGTGATGACCAGAGATGGAGCAGACTGTCGCCGATAACTCTGCGACTTCATCCGCTACAAAAAAAAGACAGACCCACATTACAGTAGTGACTCTGTGCTTGTGTCATGTTTGCACTCTCCTCATCGGTTACATAAGCATCCCAATATTCAGCACAATCACCAGGCTGACTGCGGCCTCCAAAAGGACAGGGAGAGCAGAGGAATGTCAGATGAGTTTAGCCAGGAGGCCGCCTCGGTCAGCCATGACACCCGGAACCTTTCTCACACTGAGCTGAATTTACGTCATAATATTGAAATCCTACTTTTCTTAAACGCCATGCTTTTATCTCAGTAAAGGTCACATGGTTGACCTTTGCCTTGCATGCACCCTGTGATCACTTCTATAGCGATGCATCTCATAGCTGTTGACCTCATTGTGGTGCTACAGTCAACATCTGTGGGTGGCCACAGTCAGTGAGATTTATCCTGTTAATCCTGCACACAACTCGGTCACCTACACATAACAAACACAAGCCCAAACGAGCAGGGCAACATCAGTCCGTCTCTCCGTGCACATCCACACGTTTGTGACATTTCACAATGTAATACCAGGAATTTAACCAGCTCACACAGTGCTGAGACATTCCTTACAGCCATGACAACACAATGTTACTATTCAGCCCTAAAAATAAACCCACATGCATGGAGATGTGGCATTTTATGAAAAAAAAATCAATTTCTATTCAACCACACATCAGGTCTTACAGCTGAGTGTCTTTGATAGGCTACAGAAAGTGTTTGTATGAAAACAGCAGCAGGTCTGCGCAGTGAAATCATAAAGACACCTTAATAAAGGAACCCTGTCACAACCCTGTGACTGACATCATCAGAGCTGCAGGTGACCATTATTCCCCTAATCCGTCAGCTGTAAACAAACTTTATAAATAAATTATAATCGATCAATTGTGCAAAATCTGACCAAGTTCCATATCATAAAAAATAAACACAATTAAAGCTATTATTATTGAACTTTAACGTGATTCATTCACAAAAAAATAACAAACAGAAAGTCTTTGTCAATTTAACCATTAATTAACACTTTATTTAAAAGTATACAATCATAATTCATAAGCTGTATTTGACCCAGGTTTGCTGACTGATTACTTGGACTGCAAAAAGTGCAAAAAGAGGGATAAAACCAAGCGGAAAGTACAGCTACATTTTAAATGTAAGTGTTTAGTGCGTTTGGTTCTACAGGCGCCTCCATAATATCCTCTTTGTTTATGCGCAGCAGCACCATCCTAAAACATTCCAGGCGCTGCTGCGGCTGTTTGCCTGCTTTCACGGAGGCTGGTGTCAGTCTGGTGAAAAGCCTTGAACCCTGAACTGACCTCCCGCCCTGCCGCGCCTCGTCCTGACCCCTGTGTGTCAGGTTAGGCAAACTGTCGCTCCGTTACGCGTACAGTTCCGCGTTAGTTCAACCAAAAAAAGACAAGTATTCACATGGCAGCTGCTTTTTCTCTGTCATTAAATTCATCATCTGACATAAACATGAAAACTTGTTGGAGACGGCACCTGGACACATACCCGTTTGTTTTCCTGCTGCCCTGCGCCCCGGCTCAGGCCGTCCTGCTGCTGCGGAGACATCCTGTCCATTCAGCCTCCAGACGACCTGCGGCTCACTGTCCTTCCGTCCCCAGGTGATACAGCGGAGAAAGAAATCCCATTAATGACCTCCGTCTCCCAAAACAGCTCACCATGTCAAGACGCGTGTGAAGAAGGCGCAGAAAACTTTCTTTTACGCATGTATACAAAACGTGACCTGCGTGGAGAAAAACTGAGACTAGAATGGTGAAGTTAGCAGCAAAGTTTTCTCAGCCTCTCTGTCTGCGTCTGTGTGTCCATCAATGAGCGGCTGTGCTGTAACCGACGGCAGCTCCTGTCTGGATTATCAGCTGCTGTGCCACCTCTTAATGCGTCTTTACGCATAGAACGGAGGCGGCGCCAAAACGCAGCAAAAATAGGTCTACCTATTTTTACTTATTGTTCTATTCATGGACTATTAGTGTTAAACTAAAACAAACAATAGTTGAGGCCGGTTGCACAGGGACTCAGATTAGGTTTTTATAAACTTTCTGCCACCACTGGAGTGAAACGGTAAAAAAAAGGTGCAAAACTTTTTAATCCACATGCGACCTCTCAGATTTATTTTAAAAGGAAAGTTTAAACACACAGGTGAGCTAGGAATCCTGGGAACATGTAACAAAATTAGTGTTTCCAATCCAAAGGTTATCACATTAGATGCAGATGCTCACTGTCTGTACAGTAGCTGCAGGCTCTGAGAAAACATGATTAGTCTCTGGGAAACGAGCATGAACAGCACTGATGACAATCTAGGCCATACATGTGTAATATAGGACACCTTTAAACCTTAAATGTCATTGTATTACATTCAGAATGCAGATACTGCTCTGCAAAGTGGTGACAAAAAAAGTTATGGTAAAAATGTAAGGTGGAAGAAACAGAAGAGCACAGAAACAAAGACAAAAAGATTACAAACATATGTCGGAAGAAAAAAATTAACTTTCGTCCCACAAATCGATTGTCCTTGTAAAAACAGAAGTGGGCCACAAACTGGGCTACAAAAGAAAAAAGGAGGCCACGGAGTGAAGAGCAGACACACAGAAGTATTCCTTCCCCAAATTGGCCACAATCAGCCCCGTTAAAAGTGGATCAGTGCAATGATTACCTTCTATCCTGTTGATAATGAGCAGCCTTGGGCAAGGCAAAGAAAAGCAACGCGGCCGTCTTCACCGGCTCCCTGAGACAAACACACATTCCCAACCATTAAAGTGCCACTCTGAAGTGTCACTCACACACTCTGAATGAGGGTTGGTTCATCCTTCAGTGAAGTTTATGGAGCAATCACAAAGACACACAACCTACAGATGTTTTGTTTGTGGAGCATCAGCACCAGCAAAGGTGCTGCAACACAAGAGTTCAGGGAGATATATATTTTGAAAGGTTAAAAGTTTATTTTTTAAATAAAAAACACAGTCTCATTCACACCACAGAAAACATGTACAAATTATAAATGACAAAAAAAAGTTTGTTTTAGCAAACATACGGTTAAAATGAAATAAAAATGGAGGCTGCCACAGTGACAAACATCCTCGATAAGTTAGTATCTTCTGCGTTTGTTATTTGGTCCCTCAAAGACTCCTCCAACAGGACTACCCCGACCAAATCCTGGTGCCTGTCCCCCTTGGGGGCCCAACTGCGGAGCCGGCTGCTGTTGCTGCTGCTGCAGGTGGTGCTGCTTTGGGGACTCCACCTCTGGCCGCCCCCCCATCGGTGCGCCTTGTGGGTATCTTTCGTTTCGCTGAGTTTGTTTATTCACCATCACAACAGACGAGTGTGGTTGGTACCAGGTCCCCCGTAGAGGCGTAAAAGAAGTGAATCACACACATTAGTTAGGTTTATGACAACCTAAAAATCTCATTTACTGTTTTAGCAATGATATGTTACCATGGGTCCGTTCTCCGACATTAATGGCATGCCTGTGTTCGCTGCTCCCTCCAGGCCGACGGCTCCTTGCCTGGCAGCCACGGCCATCATATGACCCTGGTTAGCACTGGGCCCCGCAGAGGCCTGGTTAAAGCCATCTACACGCAAAACAGTGGAGCATCGGATTGTTATAATTGGTATATAATTGGTTAGCTGAAAGTGGAATTTAAATAAAACCTTTTTGTCAGGAAAATGATTAGGGATGATCGGGTTACAGATCAGATGAAGAGGATGAACTTTAAAATAAAACATAAAAATCCATCAGTATCATGTGAAACGTTTATGCATCTGAAATGGTCTGCGCATCCCAAGAAATTAATTTGAGTAACATGTCTGGACAACAACATCCTTCACTGAAGACACGAAAACAGCAAAAGAAAAAAACAAGACAGCACTGTGTTTGTGCTTTGCATCCCATGTGACTCACAGAATTACTGCTACACACTAAACATTTTGAGTTCACTGGGGATGTAGGACACACACACACAGATAACTTCATAAATTGACCTGGTTTTTTTATCAACTAGTCGTCACACAGATATGCCCATACCTCCCATATTAACAGCTCCATGTGGGCCCAGATCACCAACTCTCATTTCCTGTTCCCTCTGAAAGAAGTGAAGAAGAGCCTTCAGCTTTGCAAAGTCACATGTGAAGCTGACTGCATGGATGGGTAATGACGGAAAAGATGGTAAACACTTTGGAATCAGACGGGCAAAACTAAGACAAAGAGGACAGCTGGCAACAAATAAGAAACTCTGGAGACAAAGGAGATAAACTCAAAACTATGTTCATGACACCAGACAGAGGGCAGAGGAGTGTTCTGCGTCAGCAACACCAATAACACATTGATTTTTCCACATGCCCTCACTATTGATACATTTTATTCTCACAGTAACAGCTACACTGCCACGCCATCATCTCTCACTCTGTCACACACATAATCCTGCAGCCGACAGCCAATTGCACGTCATCTAAGGTCTCAGTGTTGGTTAGACATGCAGGTAAATCAAACACTAGAGGGCAGCAGAGCTACAATTTAAATGTAGATGTTAAAAAGAAAGGTAAATATATGAGAAGCCTCGTGATGGAGCCATGATCAAAGATGTTTTTTTAGAAGACAGTGTGATAGTTAAACCACTTACAAAACATTTATACAACCTCCACATAAGCTAAACACCGACAGTTATTGATGCTAAAAGGCCAAAAGTGCTTTTGTTGTGCATGGATTGTAAAAACAAATGTGTCAGTAAAGATGGAGCCCCCTACTGAGAATGCATCAGCATACTTTTGTAATGTTTTGTTGTGTTTATAAAGCTTGGAGGCTTCAAACAATCTGTAACAACACTAGAACTAAACCCTGCAGACTCAGTGACTATGACACTGAAAAAAAAGCAGTGACCTGAGGAAGCTAATGTGTGTTTGTCAAGTAAAACATCAGCCTTAAGTCTTTTGATGCATGTCATGTAGACAAAGTTTAACTAGTGGACATGCGTGTGTGTGTGTGTGTGTGTGTGTGTGTGTGTGTGTGTGTGTGAGACGACTCACGTTCTCCATGTAGTTGGGTTTGAAACCCTCTGGTTGTTGTCTGAGCTCCTCCTGCTCTCTGCTGTGCCTCATCATCTCCTCCTCTCTCCTCCTTCTCTCCTCCTCATGCCTACAGAGAGAGAAAATAAGATAAATAAAATAAAAAGTACAGAGAGGTAGGGAGAATGCACAAAAGTGAAATTAACAGGGACACACACCTCATCTCTATCTGCTTTCGTCTCTGGAGCTCCTGGTTACGCAGCTCCTCCAGCCTCCTCAGCTCCTCCTGACGCCTCATTAGATCTAACGGAACGAAAGAAATCACAACAAATAAAGACAGATGAAGTATAAAACCAACAATAATATCAAAAATGAGGACATTAGGGCTTAAAGTTAGCACCTTGTCTCATTAGCATGAGCTGATGTTCGTGTTTGGCCGCCTCCAGCTCAGCCTCCAGCTTCTCTTTGGCCTCTCTGATGTTCTTGTCCACCTGCTCTCTCTGCTGCTTCTCCATCTCATCCAGAGCTTTCCAGCGAGACGAGAACTCAAACTCAAACGTGCCTGGCTGGGCAAAATGTGGAGTCTGCTCTCGTTCCCTGTGGAGGATGTTAAAATAGTAACCAAAGTTCAACAAAGACAGAAATCTGTCTCAGTCTCCACACTACTCACTTATAGTACTTTGGAGTTTTCTGCAGCAGTTTTTCAGACAGGCCGTCCTCGTCGTCAAAATGCTCCGAGGGCTCCACAATAGCTGGACAAGGAGTCCTGAAGGAAAAGGACAGCGTGTTAAAACTTCCAGCTGTCATTAGGCAGTGAGTGAAACAGCATCTGCTTACGTGGTGAGCAGCAGGGCTCGCTCTGTGCAGCACTCCAGGGCTTTACGTGCCGACACTTTGTTTGCAAACTCCACAATGCCTTTCCCTGTGGGACGGCCGCGGTCATCTGTCACAACAACGGCCCGCTCCACTGGACCAAACTGGGAAAATGCCTGAGGACAACGCAAGGTGGTTTTCACATCCAGGATCAGAACTAAATCTTGATTTCACCGCATCAGCAGAGGCGGAATCACCTGTACCTGTTCCAGCACTTCATTTGTGACAACGGGCAGCAGATTTCGCACCATGAGGGCAGCACTGTGGGTGGCAAAGCGGATCCTGAGTGGCCTGTTGTTCAAAATGGTTCCATCCAGCTCAGTTTTGGCAATCTCAGCCAGTGTCCGGGTTTCCTGGAGGACACATAAGCAAGAGAGAAAGGCGGTGAGAGGATGTTATTCCCCAAAAGTCTATCTGACAGTTTGCAAAAGGAAATAATTTAATATACAAAAATCTGACATCACAGCACAGACCTGTACAGACTTAAAACTACCAAAAATATAAAGCTGATATTACACTATTGATACTAACCAGCATCTTTTGCTAAAGCTAACATAGCATCTTGCTAGCACAACATTCCACACATTTCTGTCAACAACAACCATGAATAATTATAGCACCACTTTACAGATGAAAAAGATAATTTGTGATTTACCAAACGAATGAAGCCGAAGCCTCGCTCTCTGTTGATGAACACCTCGTTAACGTTCCCATATTTAGCAAACATGCTTGTAAATTTCTCCTCCGGTATATCCACCGGCAGATTCCCGACAAACAGGCGAGAGCGCTGGGTAAACGTCTTCTCACCGGGCTTTCGAAAACTCGTTAGGTCCCAGGTCATTTCTGTGGGAGCTTCGCTGCTTCCTTCTGCGGGTCCGTCGGTTTGTTCGGCCGGGGGGGAGTGCTGAGGCGGCGGGGCAGGACTGTCTTTGTTTGCCGGGGACTGCTCCGCGGCCGGGGAGTCGGTACTGGTTCTGGTCGACTGAGGAGAGTCACTACTTAGCATGTTTGCTTGTTGCATATTTCGGTTCTCCATGTGCGGAAATGTTGGCGTTATGTGAAGAAAATTTGATGTGAAACGCCGGTTCTCTCCGGTGCAGGACTCCACACAACCGCTTCCAGTTTGTTTGATGGCGTTCGATGCGCGCGCAGCTTAGAGTCAAATCTCGCGAGATTTGGGTCGGTTTTCTCAATCCTCCGTGATTTCAGAGAAATGCAATTTCTGCACATACAATGCCCCCTTTTTTACACATAAAATTTTATATGCAACTTTAAATTGTAGTTAATTATAAACAGCACCATATTGTACTAAACTTAGAGAAAGAAAAAAATGTAAGAAGTTATTCAGATTGTCTCATAATAAAAGCTGCAAATTGCACATTAAAGAATAAACATAAAATAATAATGCCAAAGTTTGTCTAAAGAAATGAAACATTTGACTTTGTCTTTTTGTAATTTGAGGCAGGATCTACTAAAAGCCTTTTCCAAGCTGAACTGGCCATCTGTCCCCATATCTGTGGACTTAAATTCCACTATTTGACAAGGGTCTGAAGGGCTGTTATCTCCTTCCTTACTATCCTGTTAGAGATCACATATCCGTCAGGTCAGAGGGCTGCTGCCTGTCATTGATGAGGCCATGTAGCAGCACACCACGTCTTTCAATAAAGGAATGTGAACAAGGCAGCAGTTTGTGGGGCGTGTTATTTAGTAAGAGGCCTACAGGAAGAATGTGAGGGCAGGATTGTTTTGGAAATGACCCTGAAAGAGATATGCAAGAAACCATAGAGCACATATCCCCCAGTGATGTGTGTTTATAGGTCTATGTAAAAAGATAAAAAGTATAACACACACACACACATGGGCTACAAAAAACACATGCATACTTAAATATAGTGTTATTTACATATGCATGTAAATAACACGAGACCTTGATGGATATGTGTCTAAAATTATCAATTAAAAAAACGAGTAAAAAGGTCTAAATAAAACAAAAATAATAAATATAAATTATTTAATACCTTTGTAAAAATAGGAACACAATACAACAAACTAACTAAAGAAAATAAAAATAACATTTGTTTTGCTGTTAATCGGAGTAGTAATGACGTCCTGTGACGCACCGCACCCTCCTCCTCCTCCTCTTCCTCCTCGCGGAGCAGCAGCGGACTACAGTTTCTGATTTTCCTCCGGGGGCCAGCGGAGCGCCGAGCGGGGTTAACGAGCAATAAAAGCCGGTGAGTTTGATCAACGCGCTGTTTGAGTGAATTCAAGTTTTAGTGATTTTTTAAAAATGCAATTAAACTTTCATTGAGGATATAAAAGTCATTTTAGTCACATTTTAGGATTTAGTAAACAGTCGTGTTAAGGAGTTTATTAAGAGAAAACCTGAAGCTGAGCTGTAGATGATGCACATACAGCTGTGTGGAATATTACTCACATTTAGTGTCCATCTGGATGTTCAGCTCTCTGCTGTGACTTTTATCATTTGTTATATTTTCTGGGATGCACAGCTCAGCAAGCACCTCAGTGAAGTCTGACAGTCGTGCAGAGACTCAGTGAACCCTGATGGATCAACAGCAAAGATACACGAGCTGTTTTCATGCAGTCTGAGCATGGAGAGGCAGCCGAAAAGCAGCAGTTGGAGAAGTTAAGCAGCTGCCACATGTGTGTCTGCTCAACAGGACTGAGCTGCTGCACTTCAAAGGCGACCCCGGTGGTCTGATCAAGTGTTCGTTTGACACACATGACCAATTAGTGAGCAGGAGTGTGTGAAGAAGCAGAAAAGCATGTTGTCCCTTCACTTTTTTAACCTCTGTAAACTCCATCCTCTTGTTGTCAGGGGAGACCGATTCAGATCCAGCTCTCCTTCGGACTCTTTCAGGCTGCAGAGCTGATTGAACCTCTGAGTGATATAAACCCTCTTCATCTGTATCCCCCTCCAACTGTAACAGGGAGCCATTGTGCCTAATCCCTGCTCTCCTGCTCTCTCAGACTGCATCCATCACACAGCTTATCATTAGCAGCTCTACAGTAGCCCCTGATGAATGCATGTGCACGGACTGGGGGCCTTTCATCATCATTTAATTAAGTTTCCCTCACACAGAAGAAAGCAGGAACATCTCAGTGCTTTCAGAGAATCGGAGCGTCGGTATTGTTGGAGCCGTCTTACTGGGGCGTGCATAATGCAAAGAAAACAAGCGTTTACAACCACACAGCCTGCACAGTGCCTTAGGTGAAAATGTGAAGTACTGAACTCAGAGCTGATCTTACACACATGTGCTGATGGGTCCAAACCAGGTCATCTGGTGTTTAATTCACTGACTGACATCTCAGTGAATCCAAGAGGAGGACACAGAAAGCTCAGCAGATCTTATAACCCACTGCAGGACACAGAACAGGGACAATTCATGCTCAGATCTCCGGATGGAAGCCGGAGCTGACTCCGCAGGCGCCTTTGACATTTAAGTAATGAAGCATGCTCACAGCATGAAGCTGCACTGCTGTGAGGTTTAAAGGTGCTGTTTCAAAGCTGCAATATCTGCTACACATTCTCACTCCCTCAGTGCATGCAGGTACTCTGGGATGATGATGGAGACCTGGCCAACAGTGGCCTGGGCCCTGCTGCTGACCGCCATCGCCGAGCGAGTGAGAGGCGTGCAGTCACGGGAATTCACCATGAAGGACATCGTTCAGCTGCACCCATCGAGTAAGAACATTGTTTCTCTATTTCTTCCATTCAATACTCCTAAAAGAATCCAGAAAAGGTGATTCCTTTAGCTTGAACAATGACTTTGAGGTGACTGTGTGTGCTTTGTCTGACCATGAGACCCGTAGCTGTCCCAAAACACTGGTTTGTTACTGTCCCACACACACTCTTAGCTTCACGCCAGCTTAATAACGAAAAAAAAAAGCAGAAACACTAATGAGACATGCCACAATCTTAATACACCTGCTCCTGCCTGCCCGGGGCCCTCCGAGGTCAAAATGAGCTGCTGGAATGCAGCAGATATCACATGACAGCGAGGTGGAAACCTCTGAGTGCTGCAGGAGGAGAGAAAAGAGGGGAATTCTTCCCCAGAATGCACTGGGATTGTTGATATATATCCTCCACAGGGCTCCAACCACCACTTTCAGCCAGCATCTACCTGATGACCAGAGAACTATGGGAATTCAAGAAACAACCAACAACAAGACAAGCCTACATCTTTGTAAACAAAGTGACACAGGTGTGTGTGTCTGTCCTCCACAGCTACGCCTCACCCTGGTGGCTTCAAGTGCTTCACATGTCAGGACGCTGCAGACAACTACGAGTGCAACCGCTGGGCGCCGGACGTCTACTGCCCACGGGGTGAGTTACTCTGAATGGGTGTATACACACACACACACAGAGGATACACAAATAATAGTGACACCTAGTGGTGAGATGTCTCTGCCTCTTCACTGCATAGATGTCTTAAAAACTGTCCTCCAGATACCAGATACTGTTACACACTGCACATGATGGACAGCCGAGGAGACAGCATATCAGTGACCAAACGCTGCGCCACCCTGACCGAGTGCCAGTTCACCGGCTGCGCTGACATCACTGATAATGGCTCCCAGGTACATGTTGATATTATATCATGACACACACAGGGTTTCATGCTAAACTGCAGCGTCTGCTCCATCAGGTGTGCTCGTCCTGCTGTGAGGGGAACATCTGCAACTTGCTGGTGCCCCAAAACAACAGCAGCGCCATCTTCTCCTCCAAGTCTCCTGTGGTCGGCTCAGGGAGGAGGCTTCATACACCACCTATGTGCTACACCTGCATCATCATCATTATCATCATCATCCTCACAGCTGTCTGAGAGTCCTTTCAATGCATTTTTAATTTATTTATGTTTAAATTATAACAGTACTGTTTACCAAATCCATAATGTACAACATCCAATTAAAAACTGGACACTCACACATCTGTGTTTGAGTTTTCATTCAACAGAATAATAGTGAATTGGTGTGCAGTACATATAATCCGCCACTAGGTGGTGACAAATGCCCGCCAGGGTTTTGTTTAAATCCTATTGATCGATCTGGTTTTGGTAGGATACTGAGAAAGGAACAGGACCTGCAGCTGTGGCATCCATTAGTCTTTGTGGGCTGCTCTCCACAGGATGATGTGAAGACCCCTTCCTCCTCTTCCTCCTCCTACCCTGACCTCCCCTCCACTGTCTAAAAAGAGAAGAACTCAGACAATATTAGCTCAAAAAACATGAAGTCCAAAGTGTTTTCAGGATAATACATTATCAATATACAAAAACATTCATTCTATGGTTATTATACAGTACTCTTGTGTCCTTCCTTTGACATCTGTGTATGATCTCCACCTACCACTGTGTCTTCTCTAACAGTCCCATTCAACCGTCATCTGTGCGCCAGCATATGAAACCTGAGTGCGGATTACAGGTGATCCACACTGCTGGCACGTCCTGAAAAGTCCAAACACACAGGACTGGTACACCACTGCCTTCGGCTCCTGACAGTCGTCCCTGGATTCGTCAGACTTGGTTGTGGACGGTGGTTCGAAGTGTGAGCTTCTGTGAGGAGGGTCTGGACGTCTGGAGCTGCAGGTTTCCTGTTTGACAGATGGAAGTTCTGTTGTTGCCTACAGTGAATAGATGATGTGACTTTTACCATGCGAATATTGTATGTTTATGTATGGACCTCTTTTTTGTTGCATTTAGCTTATTAATTATTGTGTCAGTTTAGTCAGTGACACAGTAAAATTACTGTGGGGGACACGTATGTTTTATTGCACTTCCAACATCCCTGCTGTGGATTAATAATCCGTTTCTAACCTCAGATTGTTCTGTTGTTCTGCAGTGACACAGTAAATAAACGCGACTGAAGTGTGGTTACTCTCACCTTTCCTCCCTTCCACAGCGGACCTCTCATCCAGAGGCCCCACGAAGAGCTCTTCAGTGATATTGTGTCATGCGCATTACCGCAATAAGAGACTATTCTCATGACTCCAAATTGTTTTTCCATGATCCCGACTCGGGTTGTGTAGGGATTACACTTCAGAATACTTTAAATGTTATTAAAGAAAAAGTTTTTAAACTAAATTATAGGTTTTTATAAATTAGGTCCGTTCTATATCCTGGCTTAACTGGGTACAATAATTTACCGTAAATGCTGCTGCTGTAGCCTGGCAGCACACACTACACCTTGGCAAGAAAAGACTTTTTTTTTGCACTGTAGTACTTCAGTGGAAACAAGTTTTATTATTTCTGAGCAACAAATAACAATACTGCAGCATGTTGAACATTGTCTGATCTGACCTTTCAGAAAATGTTTGTGTTTCAATCTTCTCCTGTGAGCGAGCACCAGCAGCCGGAGGACTTCTGAAGGGTTTCCAGTTCATAAATAGTCATATAGATCACACTCTATATATTAACATTCAGGACACTTTGGACACACTGTGACATTTTCAGAGTGTGTTTCTTCCTGGATGTAGTGCAGGATGAGACCTATCAGTCAGACGCAGCACCGGCATCTCCCTGGCTGCTTTGTGTTATAGTAGGACAAACCTCACACACACCCATCCACATATACACCACCTCCACATATACACCACCTCCATCACAGGTCTACCTCCAAGCTTATTCAGATCATAAACAGAGGCCTTCTGTTTGGAGCTGATTCTACATAATATTAAAATATTATTAAGCCTATTCCTCATCATCAAATACATTTGAAAGTCCTTGTAATCTTGCAATAGCAGCACTGTGAGTAGGTGCATTGGTAAAAACAGTCCCTACAAACAAAGGCGTTCCCCTCAAGATGTGGCGAATAACAGTACAGGAGCCCGACACCTCAATGTGGAAACCCAGATTTTGCAGCTGCTCGTCTGTTTGCAGTGAGGTCTGACTTGATGGAGAAGCGAAAAACTGTTGGGGAGCATAATGAAAATGATCAAAGCTTCTAAGAAATTTGAGAATCATTGTACGAATTCTTAGAAAACACAGAAAAAAACACTCACTGCTTCTCCTGTTGCCGGGTCGATGAAGTCTGCCCAGTATCCTGCCGTCCACAGAGCAAAACACATCTCCTTTGCACCGCTTACAAACTGCAGTTGGAGAATCACAATCAGCAGCTGCAACTTCTTCAATTCTAATGATAAACTATGAGAAAACCCACTTTGTGCAACAGCTGTTTGTTGTCCTGCTCTGCTGCAGCATCCGCACAGCCCCTCTGCCTCTCTGTAACCGTCACCACTGTGATGGAGGCGGTGGGCGCAGAGGGGAACAACAGCTCCAGATCTGACACAAAAATATGTAATATATTGAAGTTTTCAGCTCCAGTTTATGTCCATGTATGTAAGCACAATAAGATATTTTTACCTTTCCTTAACAGCTCAGGGCAGGAACTCACAGAGCAATCTGTTTCTGTGTGATTGAAGTACTGCTCAGCTTTGTGAACTCTAGTGGACATAGGACCAAGTTTTCCCTGACAAACAAACACACATTTGTAACACACTGCTTTGTTATTAATAACATGCTACAATTCTGTCTTTTCAAAAACATACTTGGAATTCATTGATAAACTGGGCCAGAATGAACTGGTGTCTCTCTATGCTGCTGGGAGTCGTCAGCACGTCAGGAACCGTCCTGTGGACCGGAGCCTTCTTTTGGTCTTCTATGCCTTCCAAGTGACAGTCAAACCCAACATTACCCGGTAACTGGAAGCGCTGGTCCTGAGGTCCAAAGGGTCCCATGTTCTCATCAGGCCACACAGTTCTTGGACCTAGAGGGACATGACACAATCACCATCCTGTCTCTGCACAATGTTCAATAGAGCAGCATAGTTTGGACTCACCTGAGGCTGTGTGTGAAACAGCTACATAAGGCTCATCTGAGCTTGCAGCAGAGAAAGTTCGGGTTCTACCGACCCTCAGAGAAGCAAGAGCCGGATGACCAGCAGCTTGAGAGAGGACCAACCTGCCCCGACCACACAGCACCTACAGAGGGATGAAAAATGTATTACAAAACGACAAGTTTTATTAGTAAGCATGGCTGTCTGTAACTTTATACTTCTGCAGAAAGTTTTAATTTAAAAAGCAAAAATCAGAAGGAAAACTCTAAGCAATAATTGAGTAATTGTGAACAATTGTTTTCCTGTCGTAAGACATTATGTAATAATTGCTGTTTACAAATACTTGCTTTCTACTTTTTGCTGATGTAACATTACAACAATCCAATAATCCCTTATAAATAAAGGGATTGTTTCTCTGATAAGGCTGCTGGATATCTATCATCAATTGATCAGCTTGAAAAGCCTGCGCCTAAGTAAATTGGCGACTTTTTAAATAAAATTTGGCGTATTTTGGTGAGGTTAGC
This sequence comes from Parambassis ranga, assembly GCF_900634625.1. NCBI lineage: Eukaryota > Metazoa > Chordata > Actinopteri > Ambassidae > Parambassis > Parambassis ranga. Next base: position 42,849,623 of record NC_041023.1, read on the forward strand.
AGGGGTGCTAATCAACGTACAGTTAGCTAACATTAGCAGGACACGAGTTGGTGACACTTACGCTGCTGGACATCGTGGCTCGTCTCCTTCACCCTTTATCTTGTGTGAACCTGATGGATAAAACAAGACAAAAACAAGCCTGTAAACTACAACTAGCCACGTTAGCCTATTGTAGTTAGCATGGCTGCCATGATGCAAGAATTGCTAACACAAGATTTCAAAACAGCTAACTTTAGCAGCAGCTATCGGTAGCGGTCGCTCAGCTGACTTGTGGATTTGACACTTTCGCTTTTCCTACATTATTAAAAGTCTGCCCACTCACATCATCAGACCAAATAAACCACAAACGTCTTAATGCATTTCATAAAAAAGTACAACTAAACTTAATTTTACATTAGTATATCGTTAAACGTACATGTTGTTCTTACCTTTCAACCTACACTGAAAACAACGACGGAAAGTGACGAAGGACAAAATAATCAAGCGCATTTACGGCTGCTTCTTCTGCAGGAGATTTTATTTAGACCCATAGCGCCCTCTTGTGTTGGGGCTGATCGATGTTTTAAAAGCGATTTTCTGTTTTTTTTTCATCTTTTACTTTGTTCTTTTATTTGAGCCAAATATTGCATATTCTTCATATGTCATAAATAAAAATAAAATAAAATAAAATAAATTAAAATAAAATAAAAATATAAATATCATTATAAATATACTTATAAATATATGAAGTGGTCCATTTGCTTTGCTTTGTGTGATTTTTATCATTCCTATAGCTCATTATTTGCATTTTGCATTTAAAGAGTTTTCTGTACAGTAATTTTAATTGTCATGGCAAATATCACCACAAGATGGCAGCAAGTCAACACCTTGTGCTGAAGCTTTTAAGTATCACGCATGTTACAGTCTTTAAAAAGTTGTCTGCCTGCTTTAAATTGCACACGGTGTTGCTCAGAGATAAAACAAGAAGTATAGCATTTCAATATATATCAGCAGCAAGAGAGACTTTTTGTGTAAATGCCTGGATGTCCCTAAACTCTGCCGGGCCTTACCCTGGCTGACCTTTGAATACTGTCTGCACTAAATGACTGTGTTGTGTTTATACTTCCTGTGAGAAGCTGTGCAGAAAAGGCACACACTCAGCAGAATCCCTGCTTTGATCGATAAAGTTTACAAAGCCAGAATGAAAGAGTTGTCCTGACGTCACTTGCTGTCAGAAGAGGCGAAGGACAAGGACAGCTAGCATTTGCTGGCGTAGTCACATCCCTTTGGCTGACTTGGACACAGTGATTGACACTTTCTCTGAGCTGACAGGATATGCAGTGGGAGTTTACCCTGGGACCAACATGCTTCACTCACTGTGGGCAGCTGTGTGTGTGTCTGTAAGGACGCAGAACTTGGCTGTCAGTGAGTCTCCCACAGGATAATTTGTAGCAGCATTCACCATAGATGGAGCCCCTGTGGGAGGCACACACACACACACACACACACAGACACACACTGATAAACATGCACCAGCATCCTGAAGGAGCGAGCAAATGAATTCCTCATCTCGGGCTCTCCACAGTGCTTTCACATGGAGGTGGTTACCTGATAGGAAATGCAGTACAGTGTGACTTTTACAGCTTTTATTAACAAATATAAACAGTTAATTGTAAGTTTCAGTGCACATAAAGGCATCTATGGACTGTTATTGTTAGCATTTACCCATACATGCCTGACTTTTAGTAATATTAGCTTAGCAGAGGCTAGAAGAGCTGGCCCGCTCACTTCTAAGGATCATAAGTTAGCTCACAGAGACATGCAGCTCTCCCTGTGTAAACTAAATGGTGATTTAAACTGTTTATCTGGGCCTGGACAGCAGCGTCTGAGGAATCTGTGAGTGCAGTGAAGCCCTGAGAGCTCCACACAGAGCCACAGGACCATTGTTTTCATGGTTTCAGGGGCTGATCTTGGACTTTATGAGGTCATACCCCTTATTAAATGGTGTTAATAAGTTAAATATAACAACCAGCTTCCATTTTCCTGGTTGCGATGTCTACTCTGACTGAGCCATCTCTGGGTCACAAAATGCTAATTTTCTAAAATTTTCTAAAAATTTTCTAAAATCTGAAAAGTAAATCCTGCAGAGTGAGGAACATGTAGTCCACTCGTTCTCTAACTTCACAGATTTGTCTCATCCCTTGAAGGGACTCAACAGCAGTGACAGACAGTGCGGGTCAGAATAACAGGATATCAGTGTGTATGGCTGCACCTGACGCTCGTTTGTGGAAGGCTCCTCCAAAACGCTCTGAGCGCTGTCAGTGCTGCTGAACTGCACAATTAGGCCTTTTCCCCAGTTGTGAGCCTCAGGGCTGCAGTCACTAATGAGGCAGCAGTGTGTGTGTGCTGCACGCATACATTTATGTATATGCACAGACAGCCGCGGGTGTGCAGCTGCAGCTCCAACCAGTGATTGCTGGTGGATTTTAATATGCAGGTAAACTGTGTCGACACCACACCTGAGGAGCCGCTGCTTTATGCAGCAAAGACTTCATTAAAATTCAGGTGAGCCGTAATTATGAGGAGGATAATTACTACACGGTTTGCACATGAGAACACTCAGGCATGTGGCCACCTCCTCATTTAAGCCTTTTTACATATCATGAATGCAATCTATTCCTCCCAGCCAGAGACGCTGTGAGGAGGGCTGCATGCTTTCACTGTGAGGCAATGTGCCTCCTCCTTCAGCTGCCTCACAAGAAGTCTGGCAGAGAGTTAGCACTACATGAAGAAGAAGGAGCACAGTACAAGAGCAAAGTCTGCCTTTATTATCTGACATGTTTGTCTGTGAAATGAGATGCAGTGACTGCCACAGCCAGGAGGGAACATTTAACACCGCTGGAACTGGCTGTGTTGTATCCTCCCTTCTTTTTTTTGCCCTTAAACCACATTTCAGTTCTTCCTGCTGACCTTTAAACCAGCCAATGAAACAGCTCCCTCTCATACCTGCGAGAGATGTTTGTGCATCTAAAGCCTCCGCCCTCGTGCACATCCAGCCTTATCATCTTTCAGAGACCAGAGGCGAGGTGCAGGGTGACATTTCTATAAAACCTTGCCTCTGTCTGTTTGGCTCGCTGAGATTGTGTAAAAATACCAAATTCTGTCACGTCTGCCGCGCCGAAAAACACACCGAGTGAGTGAGCAGGAGCTTAAACTGTGTGTTTCATGGTCTCTCTAAAAAGAAGGAAAACAGCTTGAAATGGAATGGAAGTGCTTCTCCACAGTTTGACAGTTTGGGCTGTGTTAACTGTCACCTCAGCTGCAGGAGAGCACTTTGGTATCAGGAGCAGAAAAAAGGGTCACGTCACCCTGATTTCATAATTCTTTCCTTTTCTTCAAGACTAAGACTTACCACTATTATGTGTCACTTCACCCTTTATATTCATAAACATATTTCTTTACTCTCAAAAAATGTCAACTTTGTCCTCTAAACCTTACAACTTTGGCCTTTACTTGGTCAAAATAATGTTAGAATGCACTAGCTTCCGGAATTAGCATATATTAGCATAAGAGATTATAAGAATGTAATTGGATCTTCATGTGTGACATCATCTGTACTCCATAACAAAGACATTAAAACAAAACATGCATATGTGCAGCACACCTTCAGGCTGAATGACAGGAGGTGGCATTGTGATGACTGTGTGGCCCACTGGGGGTGTGGGAGTGGGACTTATGATGGCCCCACTAACCCGTGCCTTCAGCTTTCATTGATAGCGCCTGTTAGATCAGTGCGGGTGCCATGGGGGGCGCCACCGAGACTCTAACACGGGCTGATGGGATTTCACACTCAGCGACCAAAGGTGGAGCATTAGCTATATAAAATAGACTCACATGCAGCTAAACAAGCGAGTTGTTGATGTCTCGTTGGCTCTGACACACACTCTGATGATGCAGCTGTGTGTCACATGCACACGCCTCACTGAGCACAGGAGGACGTAACAATCAATAATTCTAACAGGTTCTACTCGCTGTATGAAATGTATCTGAGTGCACTCACACTAAGCAGGGTGGAAGCTAACGTTAGCGGACAACTGGAGGTGTCCCTCACACATCAGCTGCCGCAGGGTTGCTTTAACTCTTCATGGTTGGATTACACATGCCAGTGTGATACCACGCCGACGGCCACAGCACCTCTGAGGAGCACAAAGGTCAAAGGCTGCGGGTTCCTTACAGCTTTTAAACGTGTTTGCTATTTCAGGTCAAATTATGACAACAAACCACAACAACGGAAAAGAATTATTCTGCCGTTAAGGACCATCAAAATCCACAAATAAATCGTTTTCACTGACAAGGGTCTGTAAAAAAATGAAAGCTCAGCAGTCATGTGACATCTGCAGCCTTTGGAGTGAAAGAGGCTCTTTTTGCTCTGCAGAATCATTAAATAAAAGCCATTGTGACATATCAGCGTGCACACATGCCATTTCCTCTTTTAACGACTCTTGCCGGCACACTTCACTAGGTTTTGTGTTTTCCAGTCTGCAGGCAGGGCTGTACAGTGAAGAGCACTGAAGCGTGACCACTTCGCCGTGCCGTTAGCCGACTCTGTCTCCTGGCGCAGGAATGCATGTGTACACGGCGTGCCAGACAAGGTGAGAGGGCTGACCCCTTCTCAATCAGACAGGGGCAACGATCCGGCTGGCGCTGACCTAATTTGGAGGGGTATCTCTCTGATCTGCTCACATTACTGTCAGCGACAGAATCCCTGCAGCTGTTAGCAGAGACAGGTGCGGAGGTGATGGTGTGTCAAACATTAGTCCACATTTAGGCCAAGCTAAGGTCACACTGACGTGATTTTTCTGAAATATAGACCAAAAAACCCATAAAGCACGCACATCTGTGAGGATCCGTGCAGGGCTACATCAGCCTAAGTGTCCCTGTGCTCTCATGAATATGAAAAGCAGGCACACTGTATCGTTTGTGGTATTGATTGGCTGCATAATTCAAAAGGTCATCACAACACAATCCATTTGATTGAACCTGACTTAAATAATATAATAAAGATGTATTTTACTCTGCATAAGGTAAGAAGAAACCTCCACAAAAGATGATCCATAAGAACAGGAGACATTTTGGGACTGTTCTTCTCACTCTTCTCCCACTGGATTAGGTCCATTGATTTACCTCACTGCACCTCGAGGTCAAAAATCGGCTGTTTGCCCAATCAATGGCCACCTTACTGCTGCTTGTCTGCCAATCAATAGACCTATACCTGCTTTAATTTTTCCACATGTAACACAATGTCTATCTATCTAACAAAGCTGAAACCGGTCAGGCGTTCTACAAAAATCAATATTCTGAGATCATAACAACCTCAGTGTTTCTGGGGAGGTTACTCCTCATTTTGGAGGAGCATGATGGACACAACGCTTCTACAGCAGGTGGAAAACAACAAAACCACCCACTCCAGCTCACTGCGAAGCCTTCATTGTCTAAATTGTGCACCATGATGACTAGACCAGATAAGTAAATAAAGACAATAGGCTGCCTCGAGGTTAGATAAGGTGGTGAGGGAGCACAAGGTCGCCTCAGAGGGGGGAAGGAAACCCACAGTGGGCCTTTAATGAGGTGCACCAAACAGCCACGGTGTAATCTGTCATTAACTATTATCACAATTACAGCAGGGTTCATTGATAGTCTTGTTTCTTATCATTGTAATGGCTGAAAACAACTGTGATGAGAGGCTGAAAGACACTAAAACAGCAAGACATTACAAAAGCAAATGAGCTCTAATGACCCAACATGAAGCGCTGAGAACAGCTAGCATGATTTTAGCTGCACATTAAAGGTGACGATAACCCGATCAGCACACAGGGACAGTCAGTGACCGCCCGGCGCCCTCACTGTGCCGTCACAGCGCAGCATGCAGGGCCACATGAGGGAGATGAATGCACTCTGACAGCACGTTACGAAGCCTCTCGGCCGGCCGGCATCGTTTGTTTCAGAGGGCGGTGAAGGACACACAAACACATATTTATGGTCACTGTAAATTCCAAATGTGAAGCCAACTAGAAGGAGATTAGCTTATGCTAGCAGCTACCTAACAGTTTAACATCATTTTTAATGATATTTCTGTTTGTCACATTTCTTCCAAAGTTTTATTAGTAAAATAAAATATCATTTTTTTCTCACATTATGCCTGCACGGCTTAACCCTGATAATTTATGGGGACAATTACTTGTCATTTTGTGCATCCAGTGGAGCGCCCGGATGCGCAGGCATGTGTGGAATCTGTGTAATTATCTTCTGCTCTGAAGAGCCTCAAATAATTGTGAGCGTGAATGCAGCAGAGCTCCTCCATCTCCTGCTGCTGTCGCCTGGTTAGAATAAAGGCTCTACCCTTTAGCTCTGCACACACAATGCACACACACACACACAGTGTGCAGCAGGAGATGAGGGTCAAGGACAGGTGGGACCTCAGAGAGGAAACATTGTTGAGAGCTTTTTGAAAACAGAGAGGGGAGAATGAAAGAAAGCTATCAGAAGAAGCAGCTGGATTGGTTGTGACAAGGCACTGATGGGATAGAGAGGCTCCACCAATATAGAAAGCCCTGCCATCAGCACTTCTCTGCCTTCAGGTAATGGGCAAATAACATGAATTCACTTCCTAGCTGATGCACCGGCTGCGACGGTGCGGCTGTGATTCCTGTGAGAGTGCTTTCCTTTGTTGCCTCTTGGAGCAACAAGAGAGAAGCAGCAGCAGCCGTTCCTCCCAGCGGATAAACTTCCATTTTTCTGTGCCGCCGCCCTGCATGTTTTCGCTGAGCATCCAAATGAGGAGAAAAGGGAAATGTGTTCCCTGCTGCACAAAAACACAGTGATGTGAAGCAGCTCAGATCCCCCCCCCCACACACACACACACACAGATAGAGGCGAGGAGCTTTTTCTGATTCACAGCCACAAGCCAAGCCTCACTCAATTACCCAGTGCCATTTTTCTGACCTTGCACAAGATAGTAATGACCTCAGCGCCCCGCTGAGCTCCTCTTCTTTCCTTCCTTTTTCTTCGCAGCACGATCTGATTGATGCCACTGCTAACACCCTGACCTCATGTTAAACACAAATCCTTTCCTGAGCCTCCATCTCAACACCTCCTCCTCCGTCATTAACCCATGCTACATGCTATATAACCTCCACTCACAGCCAAAACGGCAAGGATGCATATTAGCAGCATGCATTATGTATGCTGCTGCTGCTGCTGCAGGGGAGACAACAAGAAAGCAACACACATCCTGAAAGCACACTGCAGTGTGTGTGTGTGTGTGTGTGTGTGTGTGTGCACCCTGAACCTAAACACAACCATAGTCACCTGCTCCAGCCTCATTCGATATGTTCAAAAATTAGATTTTAAAGGCTCACTTCTGCAATTAAAGAGTCCATATGTAGGAATTTCAAGAATATGATGTTGAATTAATTTTACATTTTTTAAAGTTGCACACACACCCATACACCATTTTAACCGTTAAGGTTAAAATGCCACAAATATGTTGTGCTGTTGCATCATGGGAAATGCAGTTTCCCCCATTTTTATCGTAATTTCTTGATTTATTTTTAATGATGTGTTTTATTTTGTACTTTTTCTGAAAGTTTATGCTCAGGGTGCTCTGATTGAGATTATCACTGTTTTGTTTACACTCACTGACTAAATGAGTTTTCTCAGTCAGACCACATTAACGCTGCTCTCTTCATTACTTCATTACTGCACCCCAAATAGCTGCAGGCTGCGCCGACATTAAACTATAATGCCTTGATGAGCGGTGACAGCGAGCGGGCTGCCGCCTCTGATTAAAACACACACACACACACACACACACACACACCTCAGAGCTGACAGGCAGTGATGCGAGCACTGTCTAATGAAGTACGGCTCCATATTTAATATGTCAGCTGGTTGTGTGTCAGTGTGACGCTGATACAGAAGCAGTGCTACACTGACACCCCGAGGCCTCTGTGTCACTCTCCTTCTACACCATCAGGTCAGAAATACAGCTGCTGCTTCCTAATATCTGCATTTATCAGAAATGAGTGTAACATTCTGAGATTATGGTGCAAAAAAAGCAGCAAAACAAGTGTATTTACAGACAGAAAGCAGCCTTATCATCACTTTACAGTCTGCAGAGTGTTGGCTCTGTGAGATATCATTTTCAGCTTCCTGCAGGGAATATGCCACTGTTCATTTAATCTGCGGCTTCCCTCAAAGAGATGGAAAACAAAGGAGGCATGCACGGCTCATATTTCATTAAATCAGTGGGAGACCAGAAAGCAATCAATGCAAATCGCCACTTTGCCGCTCCCTTATCCTTCAGACCCAGAAATGTAGGGACAGAGATCAGACCGTGTGACTGACAGCTGCGAGCGGTGAAGGACGAAGCTCCTCTCCTCTCCTCTATAAGGGTTTCTGTGCATCATCCATAATGTTTCAAAGACGTCTCTGCTGTGCAGCATCCAATGAGTGTCACAGGATGTGACAGCAGGCTGTGGAGACCACTGTGCTCTGCACTGACACACTGTCCACTCGCATCAGCAGCACCGGCCCCCACTGTGGGCCTGTCACTATTCCGCCTTTAACCACCTGCTCGGAGGGGGGAAATAAAGCAGCTATGGCAACACCTGCCCACATCTGGAGCCTCTGTTGCCACCCAGTCGCTGTTTTTATGGGTCACAGGATCATTTTTCTGATGGTCGGCTGCAGCAGCTCTGTTATTCTCAGGAGAGGAGGGAACCAATGTGTTTTTTAAACGTTCATTTTAGCATCTTTCATCTTGTTGTTTGGATTTATGGCTTAGATGTTTTGGTTAAAAATTGAGCACATCTACAGTCTACACAGGTACAGTAATGCTACAGAGCCACCACCTCCTGTAACGATAATGCAGAGATCAGCCTCTGTGATGAAATCACAGCAGTTATCTCTTTCTTGGTCACAGTTTTCATCACCAAATGAAATAAAGTGGAGCATGTTGTGATGTGAGCTCTGCAGAGATCACAAGCTGGGAGATAAAACGCTGAAAATGAGCTGATTTAACAGACACTGAGTATACACAGGACCCACTTTGTGACTTTTTTTACTGAAATTCTGTGATTGTTTTCTCATAGTTTTTCTGGGACACACTGTATCTTCCAATTTTCTGCAAAATGTCAAAAGTGGTGTTGAGGTGTGAAAGCTGCGGCTGCCTTTTCATTGCTTTGGTAATAAGATTTGGAAATCAAGCACCTCAAAGAGCAGAACAAACGTCTGAAAAATCATAAAAGTCAAACAGTATGTTTAATTTAAAACTTTTCCATTTGCAGAGCCACAGTGCAAACAAGGAGAGCAGAGCAGGCAGAAGCACGCGTCCCACCGAATGCAGCCGTGTTTGCAGGACAAAGTGAACAAGTGGAGCGTCTGATGCTGCACTTTTATAATTGTTTCAAAGAGAAATTCTCATTTTCTCCTCACAGCGGTTAACATGCTGCCAATGAGACCAGATTAGATGGAGCAAAAAGCAGACGTACAGAAAACAGAGAGGATTCAATTTCCTCTTAATGCTCCCCAAATGACTGTAACATCTCATTGAAATTGTACTTTAAAATTCATTTACCACAGCAGATCCTTATTGTTGTGCTTTGAATTAGTCCTAATGATCCTACAGTGAAATATTCTGCCGGTGTGTGATGCTAAATATACCATTAAATGACAGCTATGGTGTTTAAGGGATCATAATGCAGCGACTAGTCGTTGACGTGGAGCCTCATCCTGCTAATGACTTGGTCATTTAAGGACCACTCACTTTTTTTAAGTGCAGCCCTGCAGGACGTTGATGACCCCCCCCCCCCCCCCCCCCCCCAGACAGCAGCCTGCTGCCTCTGCAGAGCTCAGCCTGACTCAGCAGCAGCCCCACCGAGCTACATGTCACCACGTTTTAAGAGAAACTGCTCCAATGCACATGCATGCAGCCATGTTAGGGAGCTCCAGGTGCCAAAAAACCTGGAGGTGACCCCAGCACATCATGTAAAACGTGTAAGACGCTGCACTCCCACACAGCAGCTGCTCCTCCAGCCTGCGACTCAGACAATCTGCTGCTCACTCACATCTTCTATATGTGAGGAGATGTAAAGGTGCATATATATATATACACCCGACACACACACACACACACAGAAAGAGTGAGGCCAAGCCTCTCTCGTGACTTAATCCTGATTCGCTCGTCTTCCAGGAAACAAGCCACTCTAACGACTCTGCACATGAGAGATATGCCGCCTGCAACTACAAAACAAAGCACAACACAGAAAGCACAAAGAGCCTGGAGCCTCAGTCTGGATGCTTTTATCATGAAAGAGCTGCAGCTGGACTTCAAACTGACTGCAGACACCAGAACTTGTTTTTTTTTTTTTTTACTTTTGGGTGACATAGTACAACTCCTGTGTGTGTGTGTTGTGTTTGTTTTCTTGTAATTATACACAGAAAAGAACAAATGCTTCACTGTAACAGCGCCTTATTGTCATTCTAATCTAAATCAACTCAACACAAAGCATCATCACAAAGCTAATCACCCCTCCGAGAGCCAACAAGTTACACTTAAGCAGTCCCAAAGCATCCATTACAAAACATCACATTTACAGAGAATGCCACATCTGCTGCTAACGGGTGGATTATGAAACCCGGGCGCAGACTCAGACATCGCCCTCAGTTGTTTTGTGGCTTTTTTTTGTGTCACTGTTCAGCTCCACACTTGATAAAAACACAAATATCGTGGCTGTGTAATATTATCTGAACCCTCAGCAGTTTCAGGGGGGGTTTCCACTCCTGTCACAGTTTTAATCACTGTGGGCTCAGTGTCGGCTGCACCACTACACCTCTATGGAAACAACACAGAGAATGAGAACATTGTTTTCTGCCTGTTTTTACATGCAAAACAATAAAAGTTTCATCATGGACTCACATGACTAAAAAACATCCATCTTCTCACATACATGAACACACACTGTAACACTGACATCTCAGGTCCTCCCAAGGACTTTGTCTACCGTCACCAGAGGGCAAAGTGTGTTTACGCATGTGTGCGAGTCGAGGAGGACGTCATGTTTACACAATCTGACAAGCAAATCTATAGCGCAGGAGAGAAACGCTCAGCCACTGGAGTAAAAGTCTGCAGCCTCAGAATGTGAAAAGATAAGTCTTCAGTAAAAAAAGCGTCTCAGATGTGACAGATCTGGGTCTCCACCAGCGTGGAAAAATCGTCTCAGACTCGTACAAGTGAAGTCACAACAACTCGCTGTCGTATTCCTGCTCTGTGCCGCCGTCAGCGTTCAGGATTTCAGGTTTAAATAAGTCAAGCTGCTTCTGCTGCGTGTAGCACAAACACACACTAAGACTGTTTCTAGACTTTCACACTCACACACTCCCCTGCTTCAATGTTTTCCTTCTAAGATGTTTACAACTTCAAACATGCCAAACCTTCCTCTCACACACACATTATAAGCAACATCATCACCCACCATGCTACAATGTCATCACTGCCACAGGATGTGTGTGTGTGATGCACAGTGACTGTGCTCCCAAGGACACAGAGACCATAGAAGTGGTGACATATTTGGGTTATTTGGGGGGAAACCAGAGCAGGAAACATGATTTCAGGGCTGGTTTGTGATTCTGGAGCAGGATGACACATAAAGTTAAAAAAAGCTGTCATTTTTGTGTCATTTATTAAAATACCTGAACTAGAAACCCCTCATTAGTGTGAAAATCAGTAATAAGTGTAAAAGTAATCATGCTTTTGTCCATAGCAACAGTCCACTAGACTTAGCAACGGTCAGTTCTTTCAAAATAACACACTGTAATCAGCACAGCGCTCCAAGAACGAATAATAACAGCCATTTAATGGGACAATAACATTGGAATAAGATGAGCAAGTTGAATATTTTTTACCAGATTGGACAAAATTGTGCTTAATGATCAGAACTGCATCCCTAGCAACGGCTTGGTTTACATAGCAACCGGCTGTTAATTGCCAGGAAGTCCTTGAACTCATCAGTCCTGCCCTGTGTTAACACCAAACATCTAATACACTGACTCTTCTCTTCGGTGTGTCCTTTTGCTTATTCATCTCTGCTACACTTTCCCAACATGTCAGCAGCTTAGCTCGTCGCTCCTCTTTGGAGAATCACTTGAAAGCAGCGTCTGACACTGCTGGTTACACTCCCACTGCCGTCGCCCAGGCTCTCACAGTGGGTAGGAAAACACAGGAGATAATAACTACCGTGTCAAACCTGGAGCGAGATCAAAGCAGCAGCGCTGACAGAACCCCTCTCACCAACACAGCAGCATTACACACATAATTTACATGTTATGCAATGTGGTGGCTGGCATGTCACCACAGTCCCAAAGGTTCTCAAGGAAATGTTGTTGTTTGCTTTGCCTGACAAGTAAAGGCTGAATCACCTCCAGCTGCAGAGTTTGGACTTAATAGATCTTCTGTGGTGCAGAGTGATTCTTAAAAAGCTTTTCAGTCAGTTCTCTGCAAGCTGAAGACAAATTGTGTTTTCATCAGCGGTAAAGAGATGCACCTGAAGCGTTTTTTAATTAGTCATATTTCTGAGGCAGAGCACTCCACGCAGGAGCGTCTCCTGTGTTTATCTCCTCACCCACACACACACACACATGTGTGTGTTCACATTAGGAAATCTGCCATCAGTTGTGTTTTAAAGGGAAGTGAGGATGTTTAGAGAGCTCGGCCTTCTCTGCTTTATATTTTGAACTTGAAGTGGGAAAAAGGGGAGCGGTGCTGGTGGGAGGAGGAGATGCACTTCCTGTGAACCTGGAAGGATGTGAGAGGCGCTTTACACACACACACACACACACACACACTCATTTTGATTGTTGTATGACACGTATTGATCACATGAAGACGAAATGAGCAGGATGTGGTCAAATGTCTGTCATCTGATGCTGAGCTGCAGGAGGAGGAGGAGGCAGCCATATTGATCACTGCAAGTGTCTCTTTAGCTTTACACATCATATCCATTAGCTTAGAAAGCTTCACAACATGCCCTCCTTTGATCCATTATTAATGACTGTATTGCTTTTTATGTGTGTGTGTGTGAGGATTTTTTTGTGGCTGCAGCTTTAAATTGTAACATCTCAACTTGCTTTGGAGCCTCAAGTGGCCACACGAGGAACTGCAGCAGCTGTGATAATGAGTGTGGCAAATGCTCTCAGGTTTTTTTTGTGGGTATTGTAGTCAATAATCACTGATTAAAAATGGACACAAACCTGTGTTTTAATCTCTGAGAACACATGCGTCTGTTTGTCAGGGTACATGTGAGGGTTTTTGATATAAAAATCCTCTTTTGTTCTGCACTGTTTTGGAATACAGGCATTGATAGCGCAGCCAATCACCAAGGGACACAAGGTAACAAGACAGAAAAGACATTTTTCATTTTAATGGGACTATTAAGGGATCTCTTAGGGGACCTCTTTGAATGTCTGACATTAAAGCAACGCAAAGCAATTTCACATGCTGGCAGTGGCAAATGGAAGCCAGAGATAAGTGCTGGGAATGTAATGAGTTTAGAAATACAGCAGCAAGACTTCAGTGAATTGGGTTTATACCCAATCTAGGCAAAAGGTCAGAATATTGGTATTTTCTGGAACACAGAACCACCAGCAATCATGTAATATTAAATCTCATATTTGGGCCCAGCTTCCTTCTTTACAACCTGAGGGAGCGGAGACAGATTTCTCCTCAGCGTCCATTTGTTTCATCCAGAATGACCTACAAGTGATCTTCCAGGTGTTGTCCCAGCACCTGATGTTCAAGCGCGCCTGCAGGATTTCGCGAGGGGTAACTTCCTAATTTTCCAGATGGTTGGGGAAATCCCGAGAGTTTCCTCTGAAATATGCAGAGTGACAGTCCTCCCCTTGTTTAATTGAGTTTCAGTTTTTGGGCCCCACCTCACGGGGACTTTGAGTCATCCATAACCTCGCTGAGTTTTAATTGCTTCTGGCTGTGGAGCACCTCGGGGAGGAAACTGGCAGCCGTACAGGATTCCTGCGTTAGGAGGTACTCGCAGCGCTAAAAGGCTTCATTTCACCCATAATGCAGAGAATAAGCGTGTTTATAAACGTTCTGAGCGCCTCTTTACAACGTCAGAGTGTCAAATGTGTTTCTGCAGGTTTAGAGGGCGCACTCAGGCCTGTGTGTGTCTGTTATCCCACAAATTAACAAGGCAATTATGCCCCATTTCCAGCTTGTGTAATCCATCATGATTGCACAGCAGAGAAGCCTTTCCAATGGCATATAAACATGTCTGAAGTGAGAGGCTGCTTCACTCCTTTGTTGAAAGAGGGGCCTTGATTTTTTGATTTTTTCTCTCTGGTGGCTTTTGTGCTGCGTTCTGCACTGATACCATCAGCAGAGGAGTCTCCTCGAGCGCACAAAGCACCGCTGCAGCTTTTCACCTTGAGTCCAGGCAGCGTAACGCAGAGTTTGTTGCCTGTGCTACAGTCACATGTGCATGTGAATGTTCTGGAGACGGTTTCTAATAATAGTGTTGCTCCTTCCATCTGTGATCCATCCTCAATCTGCAGCTTTGCTCATAGATGACTGATAGGTGAAGAGTCAGTAGGCTGCACGCCGCTGATAAGCCAAGTCCGCACAACCCAATGGACTCACCTCTAATCTCCACTCACAGTTTGATTCTGCTGGTTTCTCTCTGTGTGTGTGTGTGTGTTGAGTTTTCTAACCTTGACATTTTTTTCTCAGAAAGAGGAGCTGGCGCAAAGGCAGAGCGACTGTTTACACGCTGACCCTGTAATAAGTTGTAACACTGCAAAACACACATTTTTAGGCCTTTAAACAACACACAGTGAACACATCAGGCGCCCCCTGTGGTCGTATATAAATAACATTTAAAATGTGTTTATCAGGTGGGATTTGTCACCATGGTAGCTGAAAAAGAAGCAGAGAGATGAGAAAATGTTCTCTCTCTAAAATAAACAGCCGCCATCTTCCTCACTTCCTCCTCCTGCACATCAGCTCAACATGCCCGGCCCTACAATTTATGAGGAAACACTGTACCAGTACCTGGTTGCACCACTTGGTGGCATCTTGCTGTTAATACCATAAAGTTAAAGGCGTGTTTGGTGAGAGCCAGTGATCAGACAGCACAGCTTCTACCCTGATCCATCCCTCTTGGCAGATGCTAATGATGGACTCCACTTGGGCAGCAGTGGCTCAGTGGTAGAGCAGGGTTGTCCAATAACTGGAAGGTTGGCGGTTCGACCCCAGCTCCTCCCTAGTCATTGTTGTGTGTCCTTGGGCAAGGCACTTCACCCACATTGCCTCCAGTGCACTCACTGGTGTATGAATGCGTATGAATGGATCGGCAGTGGTCGGAGAGGCCGTAGGCGCACCTTGGCAGCCACGTCTCCGTCAGTCTCCCCCTGGGGAGCTGTGGCTACCACTGGTAGCTTACCACTGCCACTGTGTGAATGTGGTGTGAAAGAATAATGCATCTCAATGTAAGCGCTTTGAGTGCCTGCCCAACAGAGCAGAAAAGCGCAATATAAGACCAATGCATTATTATTATTATTATTATTATTCCACTGAAAATATATCTCCAGCATTGTTGTTGTTAAACTAAAGCATCTGAACACATTACCGGTCCATTACCAAGAGGCCGCAGCAGGGATGTCAGTGTGGTTTAATAGCTGCAGACAGGAGACGAGCCAAATGGATGTTTGATTAAGAAGGTGCACACAAACAAGATGTTAAGATGTGGCTTTATCTGAGCGTTATTCAACAACAATGTGCTTGTTAGCAAATGATGTCAACTGCTGACAATGAAGCAGAATTATCCCAGCATCCTTTTCAGGAGCATCAGAAGAAAAAATTAAGCAAATTGAGTTAAAGCTCAGCAAAACAAACGCACCACGGGGATCCTGCAGTGCACCAGGAGCAGCTGACAACTGATAAGTGTCTTTGGCTCAGTGCAGCTTCAGTGGCACAGTGGGGGAGGGTTTGGGTGGGGAACTCTGTGTGTGTGTGTGTGTCAGGGCATTGATGGGTGGCGGGCATGCCAGAGACTCATTCGGAGCTGATTCATGCAAATCAGGGCAGGTGGGAGTCCTGCATGCTTTTTTTGAGTATTGGTGAAGTAAACATACACAGTGGGAGGCAGTGGGAGTTCTTCTTTCACACACACAGACACACACACACACACACACACACACACACACACACACACACACAGTGATGCTCCATTTTCTTTAATCTTTAAGGGTCTTCGATGCAGGGAGATACTGTAAATTAGGAAATAAACAAACACTGGTGTTCACTGAGAAGGGCTGGGATTTGTGTCTGCCAGGAAGTGGCGATGGCTGAGGTTAATGAGGTTAAAGCTCGGAGGAGAAGCTGACCTGATGATGGCGCTAGAGGCAGCACTAAGCAGTGCTCTGAGAGCTTCGAAGCAGCAACATGTTCAGACATGTGTCGAGTCAACGTTTGGCCCCTGACTAAAAAGGGACCAGGCGAGGTGCAGATGGCAAGGAGAGGAGAGAGGCAGGAGGTCAGTGGTCGGGCTGGAGCCCACTGAGAGTGTGGGGCATATGGCGAAGCAGACCAGAGAGGAGGCTGGGAAAAAGGCTGCCAGAATCACAGAAATCTGCTGCAGAGAAAATCAAATATTTAAACGCTGTTAAATGTCAAACTGGTTTTGAGCTTTGCCAAAATCCACTGCAGAACCTGGCTCGAGCTCTGCTGCTGGATGAACCCGACTAACACATGAGTCAGGAACTTTCTCCACAAAAACATTCCAGCGAGCAGCCTGAAAAGGTTTCTCTGTTGTTCCCACAGTCCTCCTCCAAACACAATCCCCCACGGAGAGCTGCCCACAGCCCAACAGGTCTGAAACATGAGCTGATCGGTGCGCTGCAGGCGGGCTGAGTGGAAAGACCCCAACAACAAGCTGACCAGGTTTTAAACATGGACAAAGACGAAGAAATAAAACACATCAGCCCTTAATGTGTAAGAAGAGAAGCTGTTTCCTCATGTTTCTATCACTGGAGCACAAAGGCCTGCACAGCTACCAGCACAGGAGCTATTCTACGGGTTAACTATAAAATAGGAGCTCCACATATGAAACACTTTTAACTATTTACATACATCACTGCCTCTACACACCTGTGTTTCTCTCCAGTCTGCATGGCTGTAGTGCAGATTACCTAAAAAAACCCAATGATGATCCGTCACAAGTGAGTCAATCATGGCTTCTTAATTTTCTCCAGTGTGAACAGGGCCTAAGGAGAAAAAAGTGCAGTTTTGAATGTGAGTTTCACACACATCATGACAGTCAACATTCTAACATTTAGCTGACAAACCAGCCGTGTGCTGCCAGCTTTCTCGCTGTCACCATCCTGAGTCTGTGTCAGCATTTCAGACTAAGCCCCGCGTTGCACCACTTCATAATCAACTCAACGCTTGTCATTAAGCCCAAGCCTCCTCTTCATCCTCTTTTCCCAAGACCTTCAGCAGCTTTTTTTTCTGCTAGAAAAATGCCCATTGTTTGTCTTTCAGTGCGTCTCCATATTACAGCTGTGCATGACTGATTGTGTGAGGCAGGAGGAACAATGCTCCTCCGGGTTAGACCTATTGATCTGCACGTTCTCAGTCTGTGTCCGTCCCAGCTGGCAAAATAGAGGGGGGGGGGGGGGGGGTGTCTCACACACACACACTCACACACACTCTCACTAAGCAGATTTAGATTCAGTGTGTGTGAAAGTTCACATTTATTGGACCCACTTCCACCTCAGCCTTGGCTTCAATATCAGACATAGCACTGCACATGTAAAAAGCAATATCTGGCTGATCGATAGTCGCACCAGCTCCATCCAGTCGCTGCTTTTGGCGTTTTATTTCTTCATCAAGATGAAAAAAGAAGCTTCCCTGCCCTAAGAAAGATAGAGATGAACTGTGTCCTTCGCTCAGGAACCCTGTTACTGCTGACAGATTAAGACATGCATTCTGTTTTGCAGGGGAGAGTCGGGAAGAGGATCATATTAAAACTATTCATCAAAGGCACAGCAAAGCCAGAGCGCTGCTTTACAAACACTCTTTGGATCCTATATTCTACAATCAAACTGCTAAAAAGTAAGACAAATGCCTGATAAAGAATCGCTCAGTTTGTCACCTGTCAGATTAACAGATTAGCAAAAAATAAAATAAAAAAAAACCACGACAAAGAATCTCTTCTTTCTGTCTTTTGGGACAGACTCGACCTTTTCACATGTGCCAGATAGGAGCAGTTCAATTGTCACATTTCTCACAGTTAAATGCCACCATTGTGTGTGTTTATATATGTGTGTGTGAGAGAGAGAGACATGGCTGTGTCAGTGTGAGCCTTACAGGTATAATGGCTCATCGTGCATTAGCTTGTTAATATAGAGCTATATTATCCTCTCTGTTATCCCTTACACACAAACTAACTTTTTATTCATCATCATTAAAAAAAACGAATCATTATTCAAGTCCCAAAAACTGCAGTTCCACAAATGGCCACTAGATGCTGCCTCCACAAATCTTTACGCTCCAAGCTATTATTATTATTTTAAGGCTTAAAATCAAACATGAATCAGGGTGTGCTTCGAAGCTGCCCTGTCTGGATCCCCGCGGATGATGTCACGGACGCCACGCTCGCCTGCACCTTCCAATAAATGTAGACATGTTCTTTTGGAGCCAGCTGTGGAGGATAGGGGGAGTTCTGAGGATTAGCTCACCTCTCCTCCTGTCCTTATACAACATGTCTGTGTAAAATGAGCCGCTGTGGGACGCACGCGGCTCAGGACAGACTCATTTTCTGCCAGCTCAGTCCACCCATCAGGAGAGCGAGCAGGCCATCAGACGGATTCCACACTTATTACAGTATCTGGGTCAGACCAGACTAGAAGCCGGGACAATCGGGGCCTGGCTGCAGAATTAGGGTTAAACACCGTGAGGGTCAGTCTGCCATAGGTGTAAACAGTTGTGCTCCTTTGTTTGTGATTTAAAAGAAAACACACCTCCATTTCTTACAGAAATAATGGGTCAAAGTGCTGAAACACCGCCTGCGGTTTTTCTCCACCCTGACTTATTCTACCCACAATGCATTCCTGTGTTTTGTTGGGCCCTGACATTACTTCTCCTGTACCGTTTAAGAGATTTACGAGCGTTAGTGATAGTTGTTTTTTCAATGACTCTGCATCCATTCTATGTTAATCTATCAAAGCTATGGGAGGATTTATGGTCCATTAATCAAATAAAACATACATGAAAAGATGCTCCATTTATCCTGCAAAGATTTTGCAAGCGTTCCAAAAGTCTGGACACATTCAGTGCCGAGGCTGTAGAGCCAGACTACTCCCTTATGTGACTAAAACCCTTCATCATACATTACGAATGCTTAATAGACTGTATAGGGACCCATGGAGGCCAGCAGACACACATGGTGTCCACATACTAAAGCAGGTTTAGTGAAGCTACGGTGGCTCTTTTGAGGCACAAAGTCTGAAACACAAAACTTTCCGAATGAGCCTCAAATGGAGCGCTATCGCACGTTAGCTGGAAAACTCTTTGCAGCTCTGGCATGTTTTTTTTCAGGGACAGGCCTGTTTTCAGCCTCATACATCTCCGTCCCTCATGTCCGTGATGAAGTCACTGTGTGATATATGTGCTGGCTGTGTGAAGCAGAGCAGTTTGCATGCTTGGCGGCCCCTGGGGGAGGGAATTGAGCACGGCCTGCACAATGCTGTCTGCTCACACAGTGATACTGTAGCTGTCTGACTCACAGAGAGCTTTTTGTTGCTTTCCACTGAGATGTC
Source organism: Parambassis ranga (assembly GCF_900634625.1). Taxonomy (NCBI): domain Eukaryota; kingdom Metazoa; phylum Chordata; class Actinopteri; family Ambassidae; genus Parambassis; species Parambassis ranga. The sequence goes on from NC_041023.1 coordinate 42,869,492, forward strand.
GAGGCAGTCAAGGACTCGAGTCCAACTTGTTTTCCTGAAAGAAGAGCTGCAAAGCTTTTTGCTAACATGGCTGAGTAAATACTGAACTATTTTAACCCATTAAAGCCTCTCCAGTATTTTGTTATTTACACACTTGTTGTGGTTATAAATCCACCACAGCCATAAAACTGGCTATTGTGGCTAGAAGAGAATTTCATTGTTAATATATTGCGAAGTTATTTACAGCTGGGGAAGCATCCTAACTAGAATAATATAAGGTTTGTTACAAATGAATGCAACAAAGCTTTATTTTAACCTCATAAATAAACAACAAAAACACTTCTTTTCAACTCCATTTGCATTTATTCTAAAGGGAAAATATATAATTCAATAAATATCGTGGCAACAACATTGGCAAGGACATTTTTGAAGGTGACATCAACATTCAAGAAAACATAATAGTGTACACACAGGGGAGAGACGACAGATTAGAAAATGGAGATAAGACTGTCAAACCTGACAGCTATGACATTTGAACAGGCTAATTGGTACGATCCACAGTTTACATTAAAAGTGCATCAATGTCTTTGATATTTAAACAGCTTCTTTAATTGCACCGTTGTTCCAGGAAAAAAAAAAAACACTGCTAATTTCTGAGGCCGACGTCCTTAATCATGTAAGAAAAACACAATCATCCGATTTGAGTTAGGAAACGGCACAGTGAGCTTTATCAGCGCAGGTTAGTGAAGTATCTGCTGATGTAACTTGATATTACAGCTGCAGAGGACAATTTTGTTGCATTAAACAGTTATTGAAGATGAGCTAGTGCCAGTTAGCTAGACTAGCGTATTAGTGTAGGGGCCATCACTCCTTTTTTGGGGGCCTTTTACACTCGGAGAAGGATAAATGAGGTGGTGCAACTGTGATAAGCCACACATAGCGTCCTCTATTCTGGGTTATTTCTGTTTGTTAATCGTGCGTTTTTTTCAGAATTTCCACCAGCTCCACATTCTGAGGACTATTTTAGAGTCAGTGCAACAAAGCAGGGAGCTCTGAGCCTAATAAACAAGTCTGGAAAAGGGATTCAGGCTCCAGCAGCCTGTCAAGTTGTCCTTATTTCACACAATTAGCAACTTTTTCACATGTTAAACTGGTGTGTGGCCCATCCAGACAAAAATGTGTTCTTCCTCAAATGGACTGCAGGAAGCACAGAAGCTGAATATGTTTGTATGGAGTCCATACAGTTGCTATGATCTGCATTCAGGGAGTCACTACGTGCTCCTCGGATCAGCCGTATCTCATCAGGATGAGGCTAAAACAAAACATTGACGCAACTACACACCAATGACTTCACATTATACCGACAACAAATCTGACACGGGGACACACAGCATCAGGTCTCCTCTGCACACACACTAACAGGGCTGAGGGAGGATCCGTTCCAAACCACAGTGACAAGTGGCCCTCCGCCGCCCCCCCCCCCCCCATCATCACCGGCTTTGGCTCTCATTCAGAATATCGTATGATGAGCGACTCCTAATGACATCACTCCTCCTTCTCATTTCCTGTTGGTGTAGAAAGCCTCGGCTGCATCCGCTCTGTCCTCCTGCAGGAAGCAGATCACTTCCCCGGGCAGGTAGTCAGCTGACAGATAGCTTCCTGGTCTGGTGGGGCGGTGGTTGAGGGGGGGCCACACTGATTGGGACGCATTGAGTTTTCATTGGTGCAGAATATTCCAGTAACATGAACATAAACTGATGCTTATAAACCCCCCTTCCAGACAAATAAGGGGCCTGTAGCATGCAGGAGAGAGCGCTGCCCCTTAGCTTCCTGCCTGCATGGTGCTCTGTCCTCATTCTCCTCAGACTCCTCAGACTGGTCAGTCACATGACCGAGCAGCTTTTGGCTTTGTCCTTCCGCAGGTCCGAGGCCACGGCGGCGAGGTCGGGCCTACCGGGCATGTGTGAAATCCTCTTGTTGGCGCGGGTGGCCTTGCTGCGCTTCATGTTTTTGTTGTTTTTGTTGATGCAGGCCAGCGTGGCCACGTGGAAAATGTCTCTGACGCTGTTCTCAGACTGCTGAGCTGAACACTCGATGTAGGGCGCCGAGATCTGCTTGGCCATGCTGGAGCCCTGAGAAGGAGGAGGAGGAAGACAAGGTCAAATATGGTCATCAGCAGGAAGCGGGAGATTGAGGGAGGTTAACGCAAAGTTTTAAGCACTCGCGTCAACAATGACAAAAGGATTTCCTCTGGAAGGGATCAGTTAAACATGGCTTTAGGTTGAGTACAATGAGCAGTTGTTCATGACAGATTACGGCCATAAAACTCACATATCCAGCATTTGTCACGTCTAATCTGCATACCTGGTCGTAAGAAACCGGCGTCTGTCGATGGTTGGAAAGCTCCACAAGTGTGCTGAGATCAGTGCGCAGGTCTGATTTACAGCCGACCAGAAGCATCTTGGTGTTAGGACAGAACTCCTGGATCTCCCCTTTCCACTGCAGAAAAACACAAAAATGTTAAAATGTTAAAGTGCATGGTGCAACGACCTGACACCCCCTCACCTACCCTTTAAGCACAAAGGTTAAAGCTGGCACTTCCTGGAACCCCCTCATGCTTTGAACCCTGGAAGGGAACTACAAATAATCCCCATGTTTCCTCCCTGACAACAATAAATGCTCTGTGATCAATGGCATTTCCCTCGGGGCTTTAATCTGAGGCTAATGTGCCTCAGGGCTGGCTGGGTGGCTGGTTGGCTGCTAAGGGGATCAAGTTCGTAGACCACTGAAGAGGAAGTTGTTTTGCACAAAGTGTCTGCACAAACATCACCAGACCAGGAGCCTGGAGACCAGCGCTTAACCTAATGATCATTGTCTGGAGCACAGCAGACACAACACTGACCCCAAATACATGGAGCCAACTTCTGCAGCAGTTAGACATGAATACAACAGAAATTACTGCTGAATGAGCAAAAAGATGCAGAAGGTCTCTTCCTGTGACAGTTTCTCCACTGCACTTTTTAAGAACTACTACTGAAGTCATCTTCACAATTGAGATAAAACCTACATCTGTCTGTGTCGTATTTTATTTAACTCCATCATGGCTGGTTTTTGGGTCTAACTCGTGACAGATGTGAGCAGGACAGCTAAACAAATAAAAACAGGAAGTGAGCTCATGTCAGGTGTGATGTAGACTCATAAAACAATGTTCTTTACATCAAAGGCTGCCTACTGTACACAATAAGACACATGTGATTCAGCCAACGCGACCAAAGTCATCCAGTGTTAACCACCGAGCTGCTTCATGTGAGCGGCTGGCGGTTCAGCCACACTTCCTTCTTCCGCCCGTTGCAGGGATTTAACCCAATGACCTCGCAGTCACATTACGGCTTTACAACCTCACATCACAAGACCCGACGTGACACAGACGGCAGAAGTCCCTTTAACTTTTGATCCAGTAAAACCTAACATGGCCTTTAAAGCAGAAGGCTGAGCAGCGACAAACCTTTTTCAGCACGCTGTCCAGGGTTTCAGGGCGGCTGATGTCGAAACAGATAAGGACGGCGTCGGAGTCTGGATAGGAGAGGGGTCTCACGTTGTCATAGTATGGAGATCCTGAAACAAAAGGAGAAAAATATGTATTTACAAGCTGTTACACAAAAAACATCTACACAACCAGTGCAGCCAGAGGAGAGGTGAGCAGCTGAGGCTGAGAACTTTTCCTGATTCAGTTTGCAGTTTTGCTATTTTGGGATTGATGTAGCTGCAGGCACAGAAAATTAGATCGCAAATCTGGTTAGCACAGGCTTCCTGTCTGATCAAGAGAGACCTCAACATTCATGAAACATTTGTGGTTTTGCAGCAAAGGAAATACCAATACTGACGGGGAGGGCAGTGAGCACATCTACAGAAAGGCCTCTAACACGAATAAGTCCAAACCAATCATCACTTTACACTCTTAAGCATTTCTGACAGGTATTCTCATATGACATGATTGCAGCTCTGCCATAATCCATAGCAACCAGGCGAGAAAAACAAATATCGCTGCATCAGTAGAAAAAATGTGCTGACTACAACAAAGATCAGTGAGTGAAAAAAAAACTCCTCTGTGGAGGAATGGAGAACTTCAGAGTGAGGAAATGACTCCCTCCTCAAATTGAAACCATGTGCGAGGGAGACGCCCATCGCTCTGCCAGACTCCAACATCTCCGGAGAGGAAGGAGGAGGAGGAGGAGGAGAAGGGAGGAGGAAGAGGGTGGCGTCATGTCAAGGTAAGTCAAGATCACATGACAAGCAAGAGGTGACCACACACAAGCAGCTGCCAAGAATCTGCAGAATGTTGTTTTTGGTAACTGAAGGCTCCTCTGGGAGGTCTTCTCTAAACACTGCTGTAGAGAAAAGCCAGGAATGCACAGTCACGTGCACATAAACACACACACACACACACACACACACACACACAGCTAATCTAAACAGTCTGGATGTGAGACGACAACATTTTAAACAACGCTCCTGAGCCGGGGCCTCATTCGCCAAAAGCACAACACAGAGAGAAATCTGAAGTGTTACTACGCTCTCTGTGAAAGCAACAATATGAAAGTTACACAGGTAATCATGTTACACACACATCACTGCAGGACTGGACTTACAAAAAACTTACTTACATTTACTGTCATATTAACAAATTCAAAAGCAAAATAGTAGCTTTAAAATGACATGAGGCAGCTGAGCTGAGCTCAAACTTCACAGGCTAAGCTAAAGTTAGCAAATAAAATACTTCTCTATGTTGTTTTTCCCTCAAAGGCGACAGTGACAGCCGATGTTTCGGAACATTTTAGGTCTCAATGGCGTGCTTGGCTCAGACTCCACATTCCACAGTATCACTTTTCCAAATGTTCATGTCCACAGGCTCATGTGTGTGTGTCTTAATGGTTTCAAAAGCTGCATGAATTCCAGGAACTACAAAGAATCGGTTATTTTGATGGCTAAACAAAATGTGTTTCAGTTTCTTTCTCATCTCGCTCCCTGAGAATCTGCCGTCTGAAAGGTGACACCACCCAAACAAAAGGCCAACACAATACAGGAAGTCTGAGGTGAGGGGGGGAACATGGGAGAATTTATTCCCCATTTTTCATGGCTGTCCCACGATCAATCACAGCCCTCACCGCCTGGAACAAATCAGCCTGCGACTGAGAGGGTAAGCTGTGGATTCAGAATTGTCACCATCAACGCAATGAAAGGAAACACACACACACACACACCGGGGTGCAGTGTGTGAGGTCTCCTGTTAGGTTACCTACAGATTAAAGTATTTATAGCAGCTGCATCGTCTGAGACCAACCTCTGCTTCCAGGTCATCTCTCTGCCAAGCGGAAAGATAAGAGGAAGCTCCACACACACACACACACACACAGAGACCTGGTGACTGTCATCTAATTAGCTCCTGTCATTGTTCTCCCACAGGATCTCTAAATCTAGGAGAAGACGTGCACCCTGTGCTCCCTCTATCACAGAAAGACACCAGAGGATGCATCATGAAAAGGTTTAACAAGACTTTACCACAGCAGCTGGGATGAAAGGCACCACTTAATGCATGAATATACATGGAAATTCTAATTTCCAGATGTTTCCTGACCAAGAGAAGACAAAAAACATCCCACATTTTTACATGGGAACGTAACTTCATCTGTGAGGTGAGCCAGCTGTGACCGACAGTCTGCCCATTTACTGCATAGCTCACATAGCTGAGCTGATGGGTGGTGTGTGTGTGTGTGTGGAGAGGAGCTAAGCCTTTGGGGACACCTGTGGAAACAACACACAGTGTCAGGCAGCTTAAATATATATATATCACATCTCCTCAGCTCGGCACACTAAACACAAACAGACCTGAGGACAAAGAGAAAATGAAGCAGGCGCTAGCTGCTGTTGTTGCTGTGGTTACCAAGATATCCCAGCGTAAACACTGCAGTGTGAAATGTGAACAGGTATCATGCTAAAGCTGTGCAGCAGGCTCATGTTCCTCGGTGATGAGCTGGAAGCGCAGCTCAAAGACATTTTAACACCACAAAGTCCTTCCATGACTCCAGCAGACAGGAAGTCCATTAATGCCTGCCAGGATCACACTGTCCTTCACACTGTATCAGTCCCACTCTGCAAATTCCTCTCAGATTCAACCCCCACCCCACCCCACCCCACCCCGCCCTCAGAACTTTGGAAACGAGGTAGTGATCCACACCGGGCCTCTCTCACTGGCTGAGGATCTGGGCCTGCTGGGTACAATGGGGCTCTTTGTGGAGGAGGAAGTAGGAACCTTTAGTCTGAGGAATGCCAGACATGCGGCTTCAATTCGCTCAGCCCAGAAATGTGATCCAGTGCAACAATGGCCGCCGACAGGAGAATGGAGAAGGGGGGGGGGGGGGTGCGTTCACTGTGTGAGCTTACTGAATGCATGAAAAGTTCCACAGCTAAGCCGTCCAGCATTACAGGGGGAGGTGGCACATGCAGCACGCTCTGTGTGTCTTCCATTACAACAGTGTTTCTCATAAGGCTGCGTGGGATTATTTTAAAGCTGCTTTCATCCATAGTTTAATTGAAACAATAGCTCTTAAAATGACCAAAGTCTGCAGCTCCCCTCACATCTGCTGAGCACTTTACCTCCTTCTTTCGCTCTTTGTTTTGCATCAACCTAAAACATCTCAATTTAAAATTAACTGCTCGCACAAACAAAACTCTTCTTCAGTCCTCACTGCAACTAGGAGGTCATGACTGATTCACTTGTGACAGAGTCATGTGACGCACAATTTATAAGTCTACAATACATTAGAATCACTTGTGGAGCATCTTGAGCTTGTGGACCCCAAAAAATGACAAGTACATCAAAGAAACTATGCTAATAATGTCAATATAAGCTGACAAACTCTGTGATGATGTGATGACAGTTTATTTACTGATTAAAGTGCAAACATTGCTGTCATTAATGAATCTTACAGCCCTGCCTGAGATTACCCGCATGCAGGTTTAGCGTTGCGTTTGAGGTCTCAGCCCTGCCTGCAGGTACTGTTTACCTTCCTATCTTCCTGTCTGACTCTTAACACCTTGGCAGACAACGTAAACCACTTCCTCTGCTGCTGAAAGGAGTGAGAGGCATCAAAGGCTGCGCCCGGCGGACCTCACCCTGAGCCGTGAGGCTCAGACAGGCAGGGTGTGTGTGTGTGTGGGGAACAAATGGAGGGCTGTAGAACAGTCAGGCATTTACCTTAATGACCTGAATTACTTCCATCACGCTCCCTTTTAAGAGTCACACAAACACACAGCAGGCTGCTCATTAGACCACTCATCACTGCAGAACAAAGACCACCTCAGTGAGTGGAGGTGTGTGTTTGTGGTAAAGGAGGAGGTGTGTTTGTTTCCAGCTCTGCCGGCTGGTCTTTGTCCGAGGGCGTGCATGGGTCTCTCTCACACACACACACACACACACACACACCTCAGGAGATAAGGAATCGATTGGATTGGCTGTGGCCAGTGGGGGCCTCTACAAAGAGACCGGTCAAGCCGAAAGCTCTATCAATCGGTCACTGAGGGTGTGTGGTGTGTGTGTGTGTGTGTGTGTGTGTGTATGTTGGGTGGGGGTTATGATTGAAGGAAAGGGGGAAGGGGGGTTGGGGTATCTGGCTCCATCTCTGATCCACTGATCTAATAGGAACCGTACCCCAACCTCCTCCTTTCTGTGTTTTATGAAGCGGAGAGAGAAAAAGAAAAATGGCTCCAGGCGTCCGGCCAACACATAGCAATAAAACTAAATTCTCACTGTGGCTGGCTTTCATTTCTCCTCCACACACACACACACACCAGGGGTGCTTAGAGGAATTTTAAATGTGAGCTCTGCTTCTTCCACAGCCTGTAAAATTAACAAAAATCTAACTTTTAACACAAGTTTTGTCCTGAAGGTTACTCAAACATCACTCAGGAATGCCAGGCCAGGGACCCGCAACAGCTGTCTGTCGGCTTGTCCCCACCCTGCGCTCCCACTGACACACACACACACCACATGCTCACACATGCAACATACGCCTCACTCACGCCTCACTGCTGTGCTATTCAGTGCTCGGGCATTGATGGATGGGAAGAGTGGGTTTGTTTACACACACACACACACACACACACAGGATGCAGCAGCTGGTTTGAACCCTGAACACAAAGTCCAACCAAAAACTGATAAAAAGCTGAAGTGTTGCACAACTTTTCTTAAAAACAGAGTCAGCAGGATGACTGTGAGTGTGCAGGCCAGATGTTGGAGTATGAGTTGCGTTACATTTCCTTTCCTCATAAATCAGACCTGCTCCTCTGAGGCATTCTCTGGGTAAGAGGTGAACAGGATTAACCCAACTGATTAAAATCAGGTCACAGATTCATTTCATTAAAAAAAAAAACCCACACACATACAGCTAACATGTGGTCCCTGTGCATGCTGGGACATGTGAGGGTTGGTGGAGGTCAGGTCTTACCTGAGGTGTCCCACAGACTCAGCTCGATCCTCTGCGTGTCTATTTCAAAACTGGCCGTGTAGTTTTCAAAGACTGTGGGGACGTAGCTCTGCGGGGACAGAGGACACAGCGTGAGGCACTCATCACAATGCACGTCCTTCATCATCACACATCACACTGCATCAGTTTCACCATAAATGTTATTATCAGTGTTATCCAGCACGGTGCAGGGTCTCACCTCGGGGAAACAGTCCTTGGCGAACACGTGAAGCAGCGCAGTCTTCCCGCACTGGCTGTCCCCCACCACCACTATCTTACACTTCACACTCTGACTGGGATCCATGCTGGATTTCAGAGATAACTTCTGACACGACCGTCTCTCCTTCATTGATTAAATATAGATTCAAAAATAGATCCAATTCCTGCGAGCGAAAGAGGCGTCGGGATGGAAAGATGCAGTGGCGGTGTCTACGCAGCCTGAAGCCCGCCTGCCTGCTATGTCTCCCCGGTGTCTCCGCCTGCTCTGAGCCGGTAAATGCCATTTGGCTGTATATATAACGTCGGAGGAGCGAATGGCAGCGGCTCTCCTCCTGTCCGGAACAGACACGTCCCTCCCCCTCAGCGAGCCTCCACACACAGAAGCCTGCCAGCATGGCGCCCCCCGCTGGACCGCAGGCGCAACAGCACTTTGCAATAAATAATAAAATGTGACAAACGAATCAATAAAAGTGTCACTACACTGTAATGCTGCAAGATGGCGCGGTGTAATTAAAAACACAAAAACATGAATCATAATTAATTAGCTAATTGTCTCAAACACTTACCTAAAGGTTTAAAAAATACTTGTCAGAATCCCTGGTCTACTTAGCTAGTTTTTTAGCATAGCTTAGCTTAGCAGGCTCAGCTAAACTACTAGCTGCATTTAGCATCAAGCTAAAATCTTAAATCATTTAGCTTACCAGCGTAATATTATGTTTTTGACCAGATGTCGAATGTAGTAAAATATATATCACAAGCTGACTTGATAAAGAAGATTTCGAGAAGCATCATTTCTTCTATTAGCTTAGCTTAGCAATTTAAGCCAAGCCAAGCTAGTTAGCATTAAGCAGAAAAAAATCAGTTATCTTAAGTTTGGACCCGATCTACCTTGTTAGCAGCTAGCTTGCTCAAATCTCAAAAGAAAACAAACAAAATGCTAAGTTATTAGTAATGGCTTACTTAATTAAACCATGTTAGTAACTGCAGCTAGCACCAAGCTAAGAACATAAACAGATTTTACCTTTAAAACTTTATATAGTGTACACTGTCAAATAGTCTAGCTTAGCAGTTTAGCCTTGTAATTAGGCTTTTCATTTAATTTTGTAAATGTAATAAATTGTTATATTCTTCCAATTTTATATAACAAATGATGACTTTGTAATAGGCTACTGAAATGCTGTGTAGGTCTATATAATGCCACAACAGACATAATCTTTATTATTATCATTATTATCATCATCATCATCATCATCATTATTATTATTATTATTATTATTATTATTATTATTATTATTATTATTATTACCAGTAGCAGCTGAGGTGCAGCTCATTTCCAGTGAGGATTCCTCTCATTATCTGTGAGTGATACATGATGCAAACACAGGCAGAGAAAAATCGACATCATTACAAGAACTCAGAGAGAAATAGCAAAATAGAGACTACACCTCCCAACGGGATCAACAATGCAGCACCTTCATATTCTTTTTCAGAACAGGACCCCTTCTGGCCTCGTCTCTCTGCCTTCAGGCTACCAGCTCCCCAACGTGGCTAATTTTCACAAAAATGGGGAACACAGCAGCGTTCTGCATCAGCTCTCCCCTCTGCAACAGAGTGACTGGAGTTGCTGGCAGCACTTTAGCAGTGAGACAGCTCCACCCTGCAGGCTGTGTGCTGGGGAGTCCCGTCTGTTGTGTGGGAGCTCTGCCTCCAGGACGCAGCTCTGCCAGGAGAGAGGGGATGGCGGGGGGGCTGTTTTACACAGTCTCCTGCTTGGCTGCTGTCTCTCTACCATATGCATTTGACCTCATTCAGATTCTGTGGGAATCAGTAGATTACATGGCTGCTTTTTAGATATTCTGTGTTCCTTCCTGTGGTCTTTCTCAGCTCTATAAGTCTAAATAAAAGCAGCCTGCAGAGACTGAAGCAGCCACAGCAGAGCAGACGGTGGACAGAACCACTACACACCGCGTCCCTGTGCCCTCCACAGTTTTTTTAATCAGGCTGCCTGTATGTGTGTGTGTGCTGCTATAGCCTGCGGCGTTGCCAGTGTCGCTCGGCTGCATCCACACATTCAGGCCACAGTGAGCAGAATGACATCACACAGGAGCGCCTTAAAGGAAAGCAGCACAGAGGAAAGCAGGCGGCTACAGTTGCCTAAATACTGTACATGGCTTCCAAGAATAGAAATGAGGGTACCACCTGTCTGTGGACACATGGTGCCGTCAACATCCTGCAGACCTGGTAAACTTCTATTAAAGACAATTAAGAGGGAAAAGAAAGCAGCAGAGTTGTTTCGGGGACGGCGATCAATGAGCTGGAATACCTCACAAAATAATGATCTACTGAGAAGGCTAATTAATACATCCTGGATAAATATGATGACCTTAATGCTTTATTGCACAACCAGGTCAGCACATGCCTGCCTCACAGTCCTGCTAACATTCTATTTTCATAGTAATAAATAATGTTGGATTAAAAAAAAATCCCTGAAAGCAGCAAGTCTGTAGTTTCCACTGATAGAACAGAGGTCAGGTCTGGGACGCGCTCCATCGCTCTTCCTGTTAGCTCTGGGAGGGATTTACCGTACTGCTGCAAACACTTCCAGAAACATGGAGCAACCACAGGTCGGAAAATAAAGGATGAAAACAGAATGATGAAGAGGCTGTGAGCCAGGTCTGAGCGGCGGCGCTGGAGGTGTGTGGCGAGTCTGGGTCAGTGGGCCTGCCTCCCTCTGCCCCACAGTTATCTCTGTCCACGTGCATTCAATCAGAGGGGCACTGACATTTACTGTGGGGCCTAACACATGCACTGGTTTCAGGCAGAGAGGGGTTTCCTCCATGGTTAGTCACCGTGATGGGAAATCAGGGGCAGAAAAGGAGAAACAGGGGCGGACGACTGTGGTGCAGTGAATAATAAATAAAGATAACTTTACATCAGCACTGACATCACCTTTACATCAACTTTTATGCTTAAGGCCTGAATAAAAATCTTCAAAGCGCCTCTGTAAAATAAAATACACTCAGTCCAACATGGCTGGGCTGACCTCTCCCACAGTCTCCAGTGTAACAGCCTTGATCTTTGGCTGACAGCAGCGGGGGGCCTCGTGCCCAAAGTGCTCCAGTTTCAGCACGAGGAGGGATGTTATTTCACACCAGCTGTGCGGGTGAGTGACCCTTAATGACATGTGAGTGTGTGTGTGGGTTCACACACACATATTTATTTTCCTAGAGGAGATAAGTATCAAGAAGGAAAGGGGTTGTTATTCATTGGTTTGTAGCTGAGGTTATGCAGCAGATTTGATGTGAATTAGCTAATGTTTATAGCTTCAGCGGCACAGACGTCCAAGTCTAAAATTACAAAGTAGTTTAATCACTGTCAGCCTTTATTAAAGCTGGAAATACTCGTTACCTTATGAGCTAACAAGACAAAAGAGGGGCCGTGCACCTAATGTATCAACAAATAAATCCATTCTGCTTTGAACAAACTGTTGCTATGACCGTGTGACATCACACAGAGTGAGACATTTCTATATTTAGAAGATAACATGGCTGTTTGGTGAATTCACTGTACTGGAACATGGAGAACATCACTGAAGACCGCTGGGAAATCTTCCAAAATTCCTCTTCTCTTCTAAAAATGCCTCCTCCTCATCCTCCACCTCCTGTTTTTATAAGTTTCGTCTGAAGTGCTGATGCATGATAATGAAATATATAACAGTAACTGCTCTGTGTCCTTTTCCTTAAGGGATAACTTTTCTAGGATCAGCCTGTTGAATCCACAGGGAGTGCACATATTTAACAAATACTGTGAGTCACCTGCTACCACTCAACATTACATCATCTAACACACCAGCACGGAGCCTCACACACACACACACACACACCGCTAACCTGCCGGAACACTGCATGAAAATCCACAGAATGACAAAACAGTCACATTCCTGCAGTCTGAGAGGTTTTAGTGCGTGAACAGTGTAACTGACTGGAACCGCCTGATGAATCCGAACAGGCCTCTGCTCCCATTAGGCTTACAAACACAGGACATCTTCAGTTTAATAAATCATTAGCTTAATATCTTCTGCAGAGTCGGGCAAGGACACACACACACACACACACACACACAGAATACAGTAAGTCTATCCAGTCATGTCAGTCATTAGGTCTGTTCAGGCATGGATACACACACTGATGTAATGTGTGTGTGTGTTCAACCCATGTTTAATAGATTGAAGCATGAATCATTCCAGGGATGACCCGATTCTTCAGGGAAGTGTGTGTGTGTGTGTTGTAAGGGTTAATGGTGTGTGAAATGATGTCTTCATTAGCATAAGCCAAATGACGGGAAAATAATCCTGTCTGTCTGTTACATGAGATGAACAACAGATACGCGAGTTTGTCATTAAATTATTACAGTGAAAATACTGTTATGATGTCACATATTGGTTTTTAATCACACCTGTATTGTTTTGAGTACACATAATACTGACGTGTGCCGATGTGCTGTTTTGGTTGTTGTCTTTTCATAGAAAATATTGACTTTTTTCCTCCTATGAGGAGCTAACATCAGCAGGGATGCGCACTGATCATTGTCCTGATCAAGCTGTGGTTATTTTATGTTCACCTTTGTTCATTCTGAATGAACCAAACAAATATTTGTTATTGTTGTTTTCAGCTGGGACTGTGTCCTGCAGCCATCCAGTCTTAGATCCAAACACTCCCTCGGAAACGTGCGGCTGCTTTGCGAGGATGTGGGTTCTATTTTATTGTGTGTGAGACCCACCACAGCCACTTCGATGACTCCCATCACATCACAGGGCCGTGCAGATCTGACGCGGCGTGTGTGTGTGTGGATGTGTGTGATGTGTGAGGTGGAGATGAGGTTGACAGCTATGAAACAGCCGCTGGTGTCGTCCAAGTCTTTATGGATGTAACGATAAATGAGGAGCTCCATATGTGTGGCAGGGATTTTAATGTCAGGCCTGAAATCTGCCCTCACACAAGAACTAGATAATACAGCTGCTACTGTCACACAGAAGCCTGTAAGATTAGCTTAGCATAGACACCACCCCAGTGTGCTACAATGTCGTGTTTTTCCACCCTCTTGTAGCACCAAGTGCTAACATTTTTTAGCATTATTAGAAGCATGCTCGCCAACTGTTAATAAAACGTATCACTGACACATTGAAAGGACCCTGATTCTCTAAATAGGAACTCTCCATCCTCCATCTTGCTAAATATAGCTAACAACCAGGCCACCTCTCTGGCCCATATACTGTACCAGCAGACCTATATGAAACATGGCTGCCGGGAGCTCTGAGAGTCTCCACAGGGCAGAGATGTGCAAAAGCACCCACTGTCGTGTTAACGCGTTTCTGGTGATGATGATGATGATGATGCATCACATGAGCAGAGTCACACCTCAGGTTCAGAGGCATGGATGGTGTCAGGCTTTACACAGGAATCAGTTCTTTAACTCACAGTTTCAGCTCTCAGATTAGAGCCTTTACTGTCAGCATCACCGTGGTGATGTTCATTCGATCTCTGGAGATCCCCCTCCCTTTCCCTCCCCCCTTCTCTTTTTTCCCTCCCCCGTCCTGGCAAGCTTCTGCACTGTGGCCTGGAAATAAGCAGCAGAGATGGCGAGGATGCTGCGCGGCGAGTGCTGCCCAAAACTGATGGGAGGGGAGCTAACAGGAGGGGGATGGGAGGTGCGACTGTGTCAGCATCTGCCAGTGCTGCTCGTTTATCCGTCTCTCCCTCACAGATACGAGTCTCTGGACATCCCAGACAGGAATGAAAGAAGCAGCAGCGGGGGGTGTGCAGCCAGCCAAAGGTGAGGCCCTTTGGGCTCTCCCCTGATAGTGAGAGTTAGAAAGAGGTGTGCCGCTCTGAGCCAGCGGAGTGATGTTGGTGGGTTTTGAAGGAGGCAGGGGTCCATACCAATGCTTCTTTGATGTGCTGAAGTGGCCTGAGGTCTGAGCAGCCTGCTGTGAGGCAGAGGGGGGTGCAGTGCATGGCACCACATTGTTTAAAGGAGACAAATATGAGAGGCAGAGGAGCAGTGTGTGTGTGTGTGTGTGTGACCACAGTTATGATGCAAGTGAGATGAAGAGGATGTCAAAAAAAAAAATACAGTTTCCTGACTACACACTACACAATGACCGCCTTATGTGCTGATGATGAGCCACACCATCATCTCCATGTAAAGGAATTCCCCAAAAATATGATTTTATTTACTATATTAAATATTGATATTATTAATTGATATTTTTGTAACAAATGTACGATGGCTGAGAAGACTCACTACCACAACAAAATACACAGCCAGACGACATCACTTCCTCTGTGCTTCTGTTAGTGCACACCAAAGCACCACACCTAATTTATTCTATTCTATACAAACATGTAACGTGAGCAGGGCGGGGCTGCTGGTACAAACAGGGATGATAACACACAGACTACATGTGACATATTAGCAAATGCAGCAGGGAGCTGGTCCTGGTGGGCCGGCGGTGTCGCTCGGAGGGGGAAGTGTCACTTATCTCTGCTGCTTTCGGTCTGTCTCCACTTATAAAACTCCCATAAAACCAATAATGCGGTGCAGATGCAGACGTTGTGCCCGTTAGCTAACTACAGGAGCAGTATGCTGAGAATGCCTTTGATCAGGGCTTTATGAAGGAGACGGCCACTTTGATGATTCTGCTGACATTTCCAGGAGCCTTTAAAGACTGGAGTGGGGCTAATTAAATCAGTGTGCTCCCTGTGTGTGTGTGAGGTTAGGTGGCATGTACGCGGTCAGCCTCTGTGTCTGAGATGAGGGGATGTTGTGTCCTTGATGGATGCATGGAAACATGTTTGCATTTTCCATCCATCCATCCACAAATCGCACTCACCTGCATGTGCACACACACCCACACTGCTGGCTCTTCCTCTTCATGGACGCTGTCACCTCTCCGCTCTGCATCCGTCCCCGCTCCTCTCACCTTTCAGTCTAGACAAAGAAGGACGCAGAAATTCAATTTTCTGAGCATTATTAATTATCAAGGAGGATTTCTTGCCTTCACAGTGTCGCTGAATTTATCGGTGTTTAATGGCAGACGCGTCTGTTTCAGTGGAGACTTCAATTACAAATATGTACAGGTCACCAATTCAAACACAAAACTTTAAAAGAAGACTCACATATTATGTGACAGCTCGGACAGTTCATTTCTACATATTATTCTTCAAGTGCGGCATGGTTATTAAACTAGGATAGGTAGCTAAAAGCCTGGTGGAGTGACATCTTTTTATTTACATTATTTGCAACAACAGCCAACAGATGCCTCTGAGGTTCCTCATTTATTTTGTGCATACATGGTTTCATCATTAGTAATCTTTACTGTCTTATGGGGATGATCAAAGCTCCTTTCCACATGCATCCTGCTCTTTAGCATCTATAATGTGTCCTCCTGGGTCCTTACAGTGTAACAATGCTGCAGCCTTGACTGCAGGATCCTTCACAAAGGATTCTGGGACTTTTGTCAGCAGCCTATAATGAACTGTTTCACAGAACACACACATGTAGAATATAAATGGGTTGTGTGAATGAAAACGTGTCGTTTAAAATCAGGCAGTCTGTCTTAGTGGTTCTAAATTGAGAGGATCCCACATGTGGCGCCCGTGTGTGGAGCGCTGTGGTGCTGCGGGCCTGCGGCGGCGAGCTTTAACAGGCAATCACGTTTCTTCTTCACACCCGGCCTACTGCAAGCTATTTGAAGCGGTCAGACTGATAAACACACTTCCTGCATCGCTGGGAGTGGAGAGGAGGGAGATGATGTGCAGATCAACATACAGCGTGCACTGTAGACGGTACTGAGACTTGATGACATAACACAGACTCAAACTGAACAAAATCTAATTAAACGACACCATCATCAAATTATCTGGACTTGAAAGAAAGATCAATACCTGCAGGGACGCCAAGGAGGTCTGAGCGAGCGCACCACAAACCGCCTTCATTTAAAAAAACACTGCTGTGGACACACTGACTGTGTGAGTGTGTGTGAGGCTGATGAGGTAATCAGCGGCAGGTATGTTTGATTGACATTAGGGACAGCTGCACACACACACACACACCCACACACACACACCATGGCCTCTTGCTTTCAGTTGCTCCAATAGGCCTCCTCCATCACAGCGCTCTGATCGGGTGGGTGGGGCTACATGTCACATCCACCCCTTCTCCCGGGCGGGGTGATGATCTGTAAAAAGAATCATTAAGACACAATTTGTGACACACATGCTGCCTGGAAACGGCTATCCATCACCAGAATGCACTGAGAGGATGATCGATGCGGAAGCTTGTGTGTCTGACCTTTGACCTTCAGGATCTCTGCATTAAAACAACAGATACATACCATCCAGCCTGTGTCACTTTGTCGTTGGTTTGTCTCATTTTGTGTGTTATTATAATCCTTATGAATCTCTCTGCTGCCATTTTGCCTGTGTGTAATTGTTCTATGTCTCTTTGTGTGTCTTTACAGCATGTGTAGCGTTTGCATGTGTGCTCAGGGAGTGTGGGTTGCTATGACGACAACACCAACGACCTGGTACGTCACATAGACAGACAGACAGACACAGCCAGAAGAAGCTTCTCCTCTACTTTCCTGGTTACCAGGGCAACAAGCATATGTTTTGTGTAGATTTGTTGCTGTTGTTTGTTTGTTGTGGTCGTACGCAGGAGCATGGACACGAACATGAGACTCAGGCAGAGGCCTGCGGTCCTCCAGCTTCAGTAATCCATCCATCCGCCGCCCAATTACAGGTCTGATCCCCTGCAGACGATGAAAGTGTCCTTGAGAGAGCATCCTGCTGCTGTTTCTGACCTCCATCATCAAAGTCATACATGTAATATATTCAAAAATGCTGCTGCCTAATTATGCTCTCTGCATAATGAAGGGGTGCACTGACTCCACCCTGATAATGGCTGATCAGAGCGCTGAGGTGTTCGTCTTCTCCTCCGTCCTCCTGGATGTTTTCATTGTGTTGGAGAGCTTCCCCTAACGACGCCCCGCGCTGCCACCTCTCCCACTACGTTCCTATGGTAACAAGTCAGGGTGAGGGTGTCTGGGAGACGACTGAGCGTCTGTGTTTGTGTAGTGTGGCTTATTTTTTACATAATGAATCAATTACTGGGGCTGTGAGCGAGTTCATTTCAATAATCGGACAAAAAAAAATGCACTGAGAGCATCCTCACACAGCACATGGACCGAAACAGTGTGTGTGTGTGTGTGTGTAGAGGGGAGGGTGTATAATGGGACATCCTACTGACATCATTTTTTTGCCAATCTGCACCCTGCTTGCCAAACCTGGCCTCCATATATGCTTCACTGAGGCGAGTCATGGCAGCTACAGCGTCTCTATTTTTAAAAGGTTCACCAAGTGGTGGGAAGTGATACAGCACCCCCTGCTGAACGTAGATGGCATAGGCAGGCACACAAACACAGAAAAGGGTTAAAAACAGATATCAAAGGCTACATTAAAGTCTACCAGCACACAGAACGGTAGAAAATGTTTGATTTTTTACCAGAAAACAAGAAAAAATAGTTTTTAAAGCCTCACTGCTACTTGTTTGTCTCTGTTGACATGTGTTTTAAATAATAAAAGGAATTTAATGTTACTAGACATCTTTTGGCATTGTTCTCATTTTAATTTGGTAATTAAGACACAAGGGGTTAATTACAATAAGACTAATGCCTGCTGCTTTGACAGCATCATGTAGATTAAGGCCTGCTGTTCAATGAATGATGTGTATAGTGTTTATTTTAAATATTAAAGTACCTAAACACTGGTACAATGAGAGTTTCAGTGGAGGTTTTGTGAAGGTGCAGCAGCTCCACCTGGTGGCCCCTGATGGAACTGCACCCACATTCCTTCATAGCTTTAAAGGACTGTCTCAAAGTCTTTGAATCCGCTCCTCCACCCACTTATAGAACAGGAAGCTGGAGGCTGGGGGACCGATGACTTTAATACAAGAACCTTCAAACATGTAGAGGACGTCCTTGAACAGGAGCCCCACGTCCTCGCAGACCTGCGTCACCTTCTGCTCATCAGGGTGTTCTGCTTTGTCATAGCAAATCTCATGAACTCTCAACATGGACTGCCAATACTCCATCAGAGTCTGGAGGTTTTCTGAGGCCTTCTGGATCCTCCTGGAAGCCTCAGACTTTTGTTTCTTGGAGAAGGATAAACGCACAAGGTCCCTTCCGTCAACACACTCGACTGACAAGTCAACGCCCCGCAGACATCTGTCCAACTCCTTCTTTTCACAGTGTTTGACATATCTGAATGTGTACAAGTCGACCCACATGTCCTCCTGATCCTGCGTACAGACAGCTTCCAGCCCAGCCTGGAGGAACGTCAGATCCGTCCGACAGCCTGAATGGTTCTCTCTCTCTCCTCTGGTGGAGGGTTTCAGTGAAACGTGCCCATCTTTCCCTGCAGGGAGGTCCCGGGCTGAGAACCTGACCTCCTCAGCTCTCACTTCTTTCTTCTTGTCAGAGTTCCCCACATCCTCACAGAAAGCTTTCTGCTTCGAGGAAGTGTTTATCGCATTTGAGTGCAGGCTCTGGACTTCAGTGGGCTCACCTGTGCTGTGCAGTGATAAGCTGCTGGAGCCCACTGGTTCCTGCTCAGCTTCACTGCTGCTGCAGCTTACAGAGCTGACAGACCTCTGATGAGATATTACCCTTGGATTAAGAGTAGTTTCACTCAGTTTGACGGTGGATTTAAGCTGGCTGGCTCTGAGCATGAGGTCCTCTCTCAGGGCGAGGACGGCGGATAACGGTCCCTCAATGAAGGCTTTCCTCTGCTCTGGAATAGTTTGGAAACGTAGCGATCTGTGAGCAGACCGCAGACTCTCAACCAGAGATGCCTGCTTGTTGCCAAATACGAAGAGATCGACTGTGGCACTGCGCACGTACAGAAACACCTGCAGCACACAAACACACCTGAGTCAGGATCTCATTCATGTGCACCTTTACAGTTTGTTACAGGTACTTACATCTCTGCTGAAGGGAAACACAGTCAGCCTGTAGTCCTCAGGGAACTCACTGTCCGTCATGACCTGCTGCTCCTTCATCAGCACCCTCTCTGCATCTGCCAACAGTTGGAACAGTTTGGTCTCTGCTCAGGTCGACATTATAATGAAGCTTCATAACCCCACACAGTGTCACCACCCCCCCCCCCGAGCCTGACACTGACACTCAGACATGATAATATGACAAATTGAACCATTCATCAGTCAGCATACATCCAAGCTGCTCTTCATGTAAATGTAAAATGTTTCATTTATATGTCATCCTCTCCACAAAGCAGAGCCTAGGTGGTTCCCTGGGGAACTGAAACCGGTTCCCATGGGGACCAATTATGGTGTGAAATAGGAGATATGTTGTGTGAGAGTACTGGAACATTTGGCATAATGACGGTACCTGAAATGTTTTCACATCAAGTGGTCATGTATTATTGTTATACTCAGAGCTACAGTAACAACAGTAACACCTAATTCATTTAAATAGTGTTTTAATAAAACAAATAAGTTATTTTTGCTGTATTAAAGCCCAAAAATACAAAGAAAATGTATTTTTTTTTTATGCAAAACGTGTCACAAATGAACACTGTTGTGATTTTTGACCCATCACCCATTATAAGCTAGTAACAAAAGCAGCAAGCTAACTAGAATAACACAGTTTTAAAAGTCAATGGAGAATTCCTAAATATGATTTGATTTAGACACAAATTTAGGTAAAGCAAAACATAAATAAACAAATAATAATAATAACAAAATGCTGTTCGGTTTTTGTTTAGATCGTACAAATATGTCACTTCCGGCCACCATCTTCGTTTGGATTGGCCAAAAGTGGTGCATCTTGGGAAGGTATTTTTTTTTTTTTATATATATATATATTTTTCTGTTTTGACTTTTCAAAGACAACCTTAACACACAGACAGCAGCTACACGGTAGCAGCTAGCATGAGTTTAGCTGACCTAAAGTGCTAATTTACCTTCCTGGTTAACAAAAGTGATGAACGCGACTCCCTCCATGTTCGTGGGGTACTTGACCATCTTCACGTCCCCTCCGTGACTCCTCCGGCTGCTTTGGAAGTGAATAGTCAGCTTATCAGCCATCCTGCTGCAGGGCAACACGGAGGGCACACCGGAGACAACCACCGTCCTGCGGTGGTTTTCTTCGGATTCGGCCTCCATATCTCAGCTAATCGTTACCGAGTCTCCTGAAGACAAACCACCGCGCCGTTGCTACACAGTCACCCTGACAGCGTCTAAGTTTCACTTTCAGCCTGGAAGTGAGGGGGGCTGCAGTCCTAATATTTGTCCACAAGAGGTCGCTATTTCACTACATTTAACTCAAAGGATGGCTCATTAGAAATAGCTCATTTATTGCTGCTAAATAAATAAATAAATAATAAATAGCATTATAGGTGTTAAAAGTATTAATCTAAGAAAAAATATAATCATATTTCAGCTAGTAGGGGGAAAAAGCTCTGTCAACACGTGTGGTGCAAACATTTATTAGAGTCAAACAAAAGAAAAAAAAAAGAGCCACACCTCTTATGATTCACTCAAACAGAAATGAAGATTGCATTTTCTTGTGCATATAAACATTTTAATTTAATATATAAAACAAAGTGGCCTGGCTGAGTGCAACAAACGGGGGGTTATTAGGAGGGGTTATAATAAAAGAAAATCCAGGCTCTCTCCATCATGATCTTCACTTCAGTGCAAATGCAACATTCACTGTGTTCAATGGTGACATTAAATAACTCAGGTAGTACACGTCTGTTATTCAGTGTTCCTTACTGTACAGACACTCACGTGCGCGCACACACACACACCCACACACACACACGTCTGCTGCTGCTGTGTGTTGTTTATGGAGGAGAACCCACTCAGGAACATGAGATAAATGCTGCTCTGATTTACAGAATTATCGATCCAACTAAAACAGGAGGTTTGATATGAACGTTCAATTTAAACGTAAAAAAAAAAAACGAGTAGATCCCAACTTCGAACAATATAGATCTCTAGGACAGAGATTCTGCCCTGCATGGCCTGAAAAAATAAGAAACAAAAGTGAACATTCATTCTTCAAACGTTAGATACAGTTTTTGGACTGAGGCAGCAGAGGCAGGTGGTTGGATGTGCGTTGGAGGTCGTAGCAGCTATGAGCCAGCCCTGTCCGAGTCACGCAGCTCCCCTTTGTGTCTGGTGCTAGTTGGGAGTTTGAAGGTGGTGCTCGGGGCGGTGTGTCTGAAGGTGAGCGTGGCAGAAACAGAGTCTGTACCGGGAGTGTTGCACAGCCGGGCTAATGGTCCGACTGCTGCTGGATCAGTCCGCTCCCTCTGCCGAGATCTGCCAGGAGGTGGTGGGACTCTGTACAGCTGATCCCCTCTGGAGGAGGTGCCACATCCAGGATCGGACTGCTCACTGCACACACACACACACATAACAGCTCTGTAAGTGGTGGAGCCAGTAAATTAGGGAGAAAAATCAGACCATCGAGAGGCTTCAGTAAACTGCTGCTGTCAGCGGGAAAGCTCGGAGCTGGAGGACGGTCAGAAGTATCGCGCTTTAAATTTGCACAATTGTCAATCTTAATTTCTCTGAGAAAAGGGCTGCAGACGGTGCTGCGTACAAGCCCCCTCCTTGCACATTGTCCTCATGGGATTGTTGACAAGAGCACCTGAATAATGCAAAATAAAATATCTGGGCGAGCGCGATATTTGAGATAATCAGCACATTTCTGTGTGCCGGGGCTGAGGGTTCCACTGCCAGGTGTGAATTCTGCCCCGTCTGTGATTTATTCTGCTTACATTCACAAACAGACACTTCTTCCACAGCTACGGAAGCACATTCTGACACAATAAAAACGCCCGTGTTATTTCGCCTAATCTGCTAAATAGACGACACAGCAGCTGGATTTATCATGTGATGAATTTCTGATTGACGTTTCAGTCAGCAGATTTAAATTTGGTGTTCCTCTCTGTAGGTCAGCCTCCCTCTGGACTTCCTATTACCTGCTGTACCTACACTGAAATCTGAAGAGAGCGACTTCCTGCTTGCCTTCCTCCCGTGACCGCTACGCCAAACCCCGAGTGGACCCTGAGGAGACAGAGAACCGCAGCTTTGTTTTGAGGCTGGACATAAGAGAGAAATTGGCTTAGAAAAACGTGCTGTATGTGTCTCACCTGGTGCTTGGCCATCATGTGTGCAGTGTGGATCAGTGGAGGTCTGATGGAGGGTTTGTACTGCAGAGGCTGGCCCAGTAGAGAGTAGTGTGCTTCACCTGCAACAAGAACAGTTACTAAATCAATAACAGGTTTAGTTAAAGAAATTATGTTTTGAATCATTTTAATTAGTTAATTGAGTCTCTTGTTAGCCAGCTAGCATAACATAAGGCAGCTAGAAAAATTAGCATGAACAGTGAACACATTTATTTAGCAGAAAACACAGTCTATACTCTGACCTTGTCCACTGTGGCAGAAGGCTGTAGGGAGCTGTGGGTGGTGGTGGTGGTGGGGGTGGGCCATGACAGGGATGGCCGAGATGCCTGATGAGAGGCCCTTGATGCTGTGCGGCTGCCCTGGCGAGGGAGTGAGCGCCGGAGACGAAGGCAGGCTGCTCTACACACAACATGCCGGCGGTGCAAAGGAAGAGGAGGAGGAAGAGGAACACAAAACACTTTCATTCAAAAAAAAAAAGTAGCCAAGTAGCTGCTTTAATGTAGCGTTCCATCGACATTAGTCCCACTAATGTAGCATCACGCCCTGATGCTAAGGACTATTTTCTCCTCATTTTCAGCTTATAGCCACTCTGACTTCATTTGCAGAGCCTGTTTACTCCGACATTTAAGGCTGGTTCAGGGCGACACTCCTCAACGCTCTCAGCTAATTAAAGCTACAAGACAAACTCGTATTTTACAAGGTGGCAAATGCAGAAAATAATCATCTCCTCCGTTTGTACCTGGATGCCGTCTGGAGGCGGAGGCAGCTCTGCGGGCCTGCGGCTGCGCTGGTGCTCAGGGCCCAACTGTTTGTGGCTGGGCTGCTTCCTCTGGCAAGGGGAGGGGGCCCGGGGCTGCTGGCAGGGGGGCGCTGTCATTTGCAGCATCACCATGCTGCCGCCGGGAGCCGGGGGTAACAACCCTGCACAAGAACACACACAGACACACAAAACCCAAAATGTTGACGAGAGGCGAATCAGGTCGACCTGAAATCATCACATCAGCTCATCATTTATGCAGCGTGTTTTGCCCTAAAGCTCTTTTTCTGCACTTGTGTGCAGCTACACACCTCAGTGCAAACACCAGGCTCACACTGAGCAATTACGTCTTAAGTGCCTGGATTGTGAGGGCACGTTGACAATAACACAGTCCATCCCCATTCCTTGCTAAATCCTCTGCAATGATCCACCAGACCCAATTATCCCATTATGAAAAAAAAACATACAATTAATGTTTTGTTTACATTAATGGAAATCAAACTTTGCACAGATGATTTATGAATTATCGACAGAAGCAAGGACGATGCATGTTAGGGCTTAATCTGCAGATTATTCCAGGCCAATTAAAAGTGTTTACTGGTCACGCTGCAGGTAACGCCGCCGCAGCCAGACCTTCATCTGACCTCATTACTGACATGAGCTGGAAATGATGGCTCCCTCCGTTGAAAAATAAAGGTCATTAGTAAGGAGAGCGTCACACCTGGGCCTGTGGACGGCCATTCAGGACAGGATATATACATGCAGAAGTCTACTTTAATTTCTATATTTTTACAGACTGATGTTAGTTTATTGCTAAAGCTACAATAGGTTTCCAGTAGAGCTCAGTGTGGCCATGTCAGCCTTATGTTAAAATAAATACGGACATTTAAACTCGCTATTGAGGCTGCCTCGAGTGGCTGTTTGAGGAACTGCAGTTCATTTTTGAACAATACATAAATTAAACATGACAAGAGACTAACATCAATATTTACATTTATACAAGCAGGACTGATGGTGAGCAGATACTTAAAGGTAAATTGACATATCAATCTATGCATATACAGATTTTCTTCATTTCCAATAAAGCAAACAATAGATGCAAAAGACAAATTAAGCAGAAAATTTACACTTAACATTACGACTGCTGGGAAATAAGCAGGATTATTAGTTTTAATGTTAGATATCCTCCAGTGCCACCACTGGAGCAAAGCAACAATTTGTGATTTCTTACTTGAATACTTCCTCGCACAGCATTTTGACTAAATGTAACATCTGCAGCCCTCGACCTAATCACCGTTTATTCTCTGGCCGGCCTGCAGAAGGAAGGCCTGTGCGTGCATCATTTTTACTTATCCAAATTCCAGAGAGTCTGTCATGCCTTGTTCTTTTATTTAAAAAAAAATCTGGAGTTTAAATTTAATCATGTGGCCGACACACATACAATGGTAAAGTAAAATGTGGGAAGATTATTTCGTTATGAGGAGCGGGTCGCGGCCGGTGGAGGAATCTATTCTGCAGTTATTGACACCGAGAGATGGGAAAAATATAGAAAGTCGGAGTGCTGGCAGTGATGGGGAATCTCCAGGGCGGATAATCTCGGCGGGGGAAAAAAAAAGAGAATATTTTCTGTGCAAATGACGCCATGTGTGAATCCAGACTCTGATTGGACAATTTACCTGCATACTGCTGGCCTGGGTGCTGCTGGGAGATGCAGGGCGACGGTGTCTGGGGGAACTGGAGCTGCTCCATCATCGGGGCGGGCAGGAAACTCACTGTTGAACTGTGGAGGAAGACAGACACACAAAAATCAATGCTTGACATTCTGATACATGAATCACTTTCAGTAAAAAAAGGTTTTAAAGCTGCAAGTCTAAGGAAAGTGGGCGCTCTGGTCTGTAAGCAGCTTGCCTGCAGGGACTCGTCTCCAGCTGGTGAAAAAGCAGGCTGCAGGTGGACAGTCGGCCCTCGTGGGAGACGACGGAGCCATTCCAACGCTGCCGCATAAATCATTTCCGCGCTGACTGCCCTACTAACGCAGCCTCATTTTACAGCTGGGACAATGAGAAAGTGACCTCTCATTGTGTGCGTGTGTCTTTGCATTGTTCTCCTGCAGGTGATGACTGCGTACATGTCTGGTGTTTGTTATGTATACGAGCGCGCGCACACTGGTCCCAGTAGTGCTCCTCTCACCAGTATCCAGATTGATTGGGTCCGTGGAGGTAGAAACTAATTACATGTTTTGCTTTCTGTGAACTAGTTCTATCAATCAGCTATAATGAGAGACGCTCCACACCAGCAGAGCGAGCGGCGGAAAACCGGCTGAAGCTCTTTGAGGGGGCGTCAGAGTCGACATTCATCAGCCATGCGCGGACACAGTTCTACAAAAGAATGGTGGCGATTGCTTCATTTTTTCCCGCCCCACAGTGAACAAAGATGACCTTGGCTCAGAGGCGCATTGGGGATATAAATAGGAGGAGTGAGAAACAGCTTCCAGTACCTGCAAACTGGTTTCAGGGACAGACACCTAATTATTTCATCTAAACCAGATTAAAGTATTAGAATATGTTATTAGCAAAAGCAGGATCATAAATCAAGAGTTTATTCTGAGTGTGAACATGACTTTAGTTAATTTAGGAGCAAAATGCAGCACTTTGAAAATACAATTAGCAGATTAACAGATCAATGGAAACTGAGTTATTACATACAACGCTATTAAAAATTAACTGAGAGTGATTACACCCAATTATCAGTAAAGATATCCATGCACACTTCTGGCTTTAGGCCATCAGATGCAGAAGGTTCGTCCAGCAAAGGCCACTGATGAGTTAATGTGACATTGTGAAAAATGAAGATGAAGCACAAGGCAGTTCCATGAGTGGCCACTTGAGGTTGGCTCCACACTTTGAGCTCAACTGGCTGCTCCACAATCCAGACAAATGCTAACAGCATGCCATGCCGTAAATTAAATAACAAACATGGATGTTTGTTTGGTCGGATCCCATGAGACCATTCCTTCCTCTGCTCTCATCTAAAGAACATTTTTTAAAGAACAAATGGAGTGAAACTGTACCTCATGGTGGTGTGCTGGTTAGGAGGGAGCAGGCTGTAGCAGGGCTGCATGCCAGTGACGGCCATGGCTCCCTGTCCCGGCTGGCAGGACACAAACACTGGCTGCTGGTATGTCTGCTGAGGAACAGAAACCTGCTGCAGGACAAAAGGACAAAAAAATGTTGTAATATGTGGTGCTCATAAGTTTCATTCATAACACAAACTGAATGCTGCTTGATATTACTCTCAGCTCTCCGAGTACCTGATAAGACTGCATTGGAGGGTACTGGACCATCATGCCTTGCATCTGGTTGCCCATATTGCTTTGCTGGTTGCCAGTGAGAGCGAGGTTGGGTGTTGGCTGCACGCCCACTACGGTCTGGTAGCTGGACGCTGGGTTTGGCATCACGGCTTGGTGCACTGAGGCAAAATGAGAAAAAGCACAGTGCTGTGACCGAATGAAAAGAATTTAATATTTATGACGCCGTCAAAGATTTCACATAACAATTGTCAGACTGAAATATTTGTAACAACAAACACAACAAAGGAGAGCGGACATACAGCAGAGAACAATAGAAGAGGCTCGGGGAGTTGAGCTGTTACAGCTAAGCAGGTTTGGAATAAATGAGAAAGTCAATATATCGGATTTAGCCTGCGGTGGCCTGAACCTGCAACCTGCAAAAAAACACTTCACAGAGACGTCTCATTTCTATGGTACTTGTTAAAAAACCCATTAAGAGTGGACGATGCAAAGTCACACGAATCCGACTATTTTCCTCGACGGCCTAAAATGGCGGACGCTTAAATGTCAAGGTGACAAAAAGAGACATTTGAAAATACTGTCCCTCGTGACACACACACAGGCACAGTAATCCAGGTGACAAAGGAGAGGACGTCCTTTTGTGAAGGTGTCTTTACAGTCTGCCACCCCGGGAGAAAAGTACAGCTAGACAATGAAAGCACTCCGTGAGGAACAGAGCAGGGAAGGACTATTTTTATCCACCCTCGCCTCCCACCTTCACTTACAAACCAAGCATGAAATGACCATAATATCAAACGCTTTTTATTCCATTCCAGTGGGCAGCAGATGATTCTGACTTCCATCAGATAATGACCGACTGTCCTGATGCGGTGCAGGTCTGAGGGATTAAAAGGCAGCAGTAAGGAGAAGCCACAGGACCTGACGCACTCATGTTGACGGTGTAGCTGCAGGTGAGGGGCTGAAAAAGAGACCGGTTCACTGTGAGATTCATAGAGGCCTCTCAGACAGCGTCCCGGCCCCGCATCCCGCCTCTCAGGTAACACGTTGGAAAAATGTAATTCTAAAATATTTAATTATTTAAATTACTAATCCAATAATTTTTTTGTAATACTGCTCAAAAACATGTTTAAATTCTTAATTCTGCTAGCCACGAGTCTTTACTTGCAGTGGAAAATGAGCCCATGTGCTCAGAGTTCAGAGGGTGAACATTAATTTCACTGAAAAAGAAGGTACACTATTGAATTCCCCCTTTTAATAAGCTGTGCCACTGTCAGACTTTACAGAAGAAACAAAACAAATGTTTACGTCCCTTCACATATTTTCCTACACAATGACCCTGTCTGAAGCTGAAGCCCTGTGGTGACTGTCTGATGCAAGCATGTGGAAACGCTGACAGGTTTCTCCGTGGACACTGACTGGGCCATCCGAGAATTTCCAGGGATGGCTTATTTATTATGTGTGCAAGCCCGGCTGCAGCATCCTCCCCTTTCTATGTGTATTTTTTTTTAATTAATGCAAAAACTGAAGGGAAGCGAGGCGTCGTAGTCATTTTTTTTTTCACCTTTTCCATGAGAAATAATTGCTGTCCTTTGCCTTTGTAGGTCAGCTTCATTTGTCCGCCGTCTATTCCCCGGTTCCCCAGCAGGGAAGCCACATTTGCAGCCTACAGATGACAGAACAGTGCCGCAGCCACTTACAGAGATATGTGTGTGCGAGTGTGTCTGCGCAATTCACCAACATTAAATCCAGTTAAGTAATAGTGTGTGTGTGTGTGTGTGTGTGTGTGTGTTGTGAGGGAGAGGCTGAGCAGGAGCTAACAATCTCAACTCCTGTGGTGAAGGGGAAAAAAACAGAATAATCTAGTGAATGACTCCTGGGGAGACATTTGAACTCGTAGAAACAAACCGAGAGAAAAGGAAGGGAGGAATATTTGTCCTTCGCCAGAGCCGTCGGACTGCGGCGGGCGGAGAAACAAAAGGAAAAACAAACAACAGAAGAGCTCAAAGCGGGAAGTTGACAAAGACTTGTGAGTTTGAAACCTGTTAAAACATCCTTTGATTTGACTTTAGATGTACTGAGCAGCTTTATCAAAGCTTTATTTGATTAACCTCACAAGAGGGACCTGCTGCTTTGAAGGAGAATCAGAAGAAAAAATGTTTGTACCTTGCTGCTGGGGCAGGTTTTGGCTCTGAGGGCAGTTATAGGGCAGCGCACTGACAGGAGGTCGGTAGTGCTGCTGCGGCTGCTGATGCTGCTGGCTGGAGCAGTGTGGGTGGTGGGCTGAGGAGCAGTAACATGTAGACATCTGCAAGAGACACATAACACCAGAGTGACGCATTCACACATTTATATCAGGCGGAGAAAATAGGGATTAGTCATAAAGCTGCAGAAGTGACTCATGATAACCAAACTGTGAAGCCCCACCTGCTGGACCGCCTGCTGGACGTAGGTGTGTTGCTGAAGGAGCGGTTGGTTCATTCCTGGGTATGCAGCAGCGGCGGCAGGGCCTTGACTGGAGCTCGGGTATGTGTGGGTGGAGCCTGGGTTCGGGAGCTGGACATGCTGACCCTGCAGCATCCCTGGGTGTCCTCCCGATGGCCCGGCCACCACATAACTAGCCACCTGCTGTGGAGGAGCTCCCTGCAACATCATGGGGGATGAGTGGTGGTGGTGGTATACAGAGGAATAGTGGCGGCCATCTGGAGCAGGAGGTCCACTGTCATTGGGTGGCTGCTGTGCCAGAGTCATGTGACTGAACTGGGCATTAAGGGCATCAGGCTGCAGAGACATTCGTATATGTTACCAAGCAATAAAAGAAATGAATCAGACATGTTTATTTGCAGCAAGAAGCTGAGAGAACCTGCATCTCAAGCTAACATGACTTTTAGATCATGCAGAGAATCTCAGGTCTGCAGGGACCTAAAAGTCAGCCATTCATCTCTATCACCAGTCCAGGTCACTTCTGACATGTTGTTGGAAAAGTAGTGTTTTTAGTCATGGATTATTCAGCGCTAACATCTGGTGATGAATTAAATATTAATGGAACTTTCCACAGGCATAATTAGTCACAGAGGCATGTCTTTCACTAAAACCAGGTCAAAAATGAGGTTAAATAAATGCATGATCTACATATGTGGGTAATGGCTCCAGCTAGATTTAGACACACCTATTCATTAAACAGAGCAGCTAACTGGGAGGCTAATAAGGTCTGTTTTGATATGCTGAAAGGTCAAATAATGCTTTTAAACTACATTTTAACTACATATAGAAACGTAAGTCAGTAGGTTTTTGTGACTTTCTGGAACGATCCAACTGAAAATTCGATGCAGGTCTGACAGGAGATGAAGCGTAAAGGTGGAGAAGATTAATAAAAATGGAAGAAAAGAGGTTCTGTACCACAGTGTACTGTTGGTTAGGACAGATGGGCAGGAACTGAGAAGGAGGAAGAGGAGGAGGAGGGAGAGGATAGGAGATCGTTGAGTTGTGAAGAAGCTCAGAGGACGACTGGAGAGGAGGACAGATCGGCTGGGAAAGCAAAGGGACATGTGGTGAGACTGGAGGACTAGTACAATGAGCTGCTAACTGAGCTCCTCTTTCTTAGCATGTAGCAGGTCATTTCATACTTTGATTGATCACAGAAACTATTTCTGCACTTAGTGAACATGCTGACATGGAGATGTGGGGAAATTCTACACTACGATTGGAGCATCACTGATTGTGGGCGGGGCTTAGCAGGCTCAGAGACGCTCCAACCATCCCACAATTAAAAAAGTTACTGAGGTTAAGAAAAAGTTGGAAAAACACACTGTAGTCTTTACACTAGGTTAATCTGGATGAGGGGGGGGGGCTTCGCTCACTGACCTGAGAGTGAATGTGATTGGCTGGCGGTTGCTGGGAAGCAGCAGGGATTGGCTGCTGCAGGGTTTTCCCCTGCTGTGGGATCCTGCCAGCGGCGGGGGCGATGCTGGCTGGGTTATAAACTACAGCGCTGCCATCGGGATGGATGAAAGGCTTGCCTGTCAGATTGGATTCATAAGAGACACAAACACACACACATTGATGTCACAGCTTCATACAAAAGGAAACACTTGAACGACAGCGAAGGACACACCCAGAGACGTGGTCCATGAGAGGACAGAAATTAACAACCTTGGCAGCGTTTGCAGCCCAAAAGTACACAACTGTGTGCTACAGGCCCATGATGCATATTTACAGATTTCTCCCATCTGTTCGCTGCATTTTGATCAGCATGCTTTAGTCTGACTGCTAATTTGACAGACAAACCGAGTGCAGCTCCATGCCAACCTGTGAGTCCGTCCCAAATTCATAAATATTCATCAGGATTTTACAAGATGAGGAAATGTATTTTTTCTCTTTGATTTGTTGCAGCAGACTGGGACCATTTCACCCACCTGTGTGTGGATGGACCAGAACGCTGCCAGGTGGCATCCCTGAGGCATCCAGCGGCAACACATAGTAGTTAGCTGCGTCTGTGGCTGGTGGTGGCTGTGAGGGGACACTCTTGGTCATCTCAGAGTGTCCGGGGCCTCTCGTGTCGGGGATGGTGGATCGGGAGGAGGCTGAAACCGGAAGAGGCAGCTGTGGGCGGGACAGCGAGCTGGATGAGGAGCCGACGCTACTGCAGGACTCTGAACCTGCAGGAGAAACAGAACAAAGCGTGAGTGACCTGAAGACAGACACTGAGCATGGCATTAACTCATTGCTTTCGGTCTGTTAGTTATTCACGGGGGTGGAGAGAGTTGATGGTGATAATGAAGCAGGAGAAGATATTCACAGCTCTCCTGTTGCTGCATTGCATTCTGGTCTCTTGAGGCAACTGTTGATGAAGAAATTGGTATCTCTGCACCGTCTGTGATGGATATCTCCCTGTATAATTAACGAATGTCAAGCAAAATGGCGAGCGGGCAAAGAAGTCCTCGTTCTTTGGGGGAGGGACGGACATGGCAATCTGGTGTTTAGGATTTCAGATGGCTTCTGAGTTTAATAGTTGTTAAGAGAACTTTCCAGCGAAGTAGAACATTGAGAATACAATTACCCTGCAATTTCAACTCTGAACTTTCTGCACTTGAATGCATCTTGTGTGTCCCCTCCAGTAAAATGTGACCATATTTCATCCATAACCTCAGTTAAAATCTACCTTTTACACTGACTAGATTTGCTATAAAGCAAAACCTCTGAACTCCAGGAGCCATCGCTGACAGGATTTTGACCTGCAGCCACTTGTTGGCAAAGAAGTGTGAAAACTTCTAATCATGATTCCAGCAGTGGGGAAAGACTTTGGACCCCTCTGAAAAATGAGGCTACAGTGATTAAAAATGTGAAAAACCACCAGACTACTCTACATATTAGAGGTGAAGTGCCTCTAATATGTGCACTACATGAGTCAGTTTTGTCACCACTTGAGTCAAAAAATGAATCATTAATAATAAATCGTGCTCATTACTTTGACCAAAAATTAAGTCATTATTAAATAAGGTTGTAAATATGACTTTAATTATGCCATTATTATACTAAAAAATCTTTTATTTTGAAAGGGATCATTAATCAGCTCTTGTTTTTAGGTAAAGGTGGAGTGTGGGCTTCTGCAACAAACACTTGTTTACCAGCTGAGGAGAAGGACAAACACAAAACAACATGGCAGCACAGACAAGATGTCTCCTCGACTTATGCCGGCCTCAAAGTGAGGGCAGCCAGCTGCCGTGTAAACAACTTACAAAAATGTTCAGGCAAGAAGCTCACACACACATTCACACACAGGGGATTTGGCAAAAATAGAAATAAAATGCCGACAGCAACAGTGGCAGCAACAAAAGAGAGAGCTGAGGATTTCTACGCTGCGTCGGAGTGATGTATAAAAGACAGCATCATAATGCTGAACATCAAATCTCAGCCAATCAACTTACAAAGGTATCATTTTGTGGAGTAAGCACTTAGTTGTGGAGCAGCCCTAACTTCATCTCAGTGAAATGTGTGGCACTTCCCAGTGCTTACACTTATACATTATGCAGTAACTCCTTACTGTTAGTTTTATACTGCTGCAGCTACAACACTTTTTAAGAGCCTCCTCCATCACCATGCTGCTGCCTGGTAATTAGTTTTGACAGCTGTCCGGCTATGGGGCGGCTCACAGACTTTTATCGACCACACTGGGACAACAAACATTTGTTCTGATAAGACCTCAGGTGCCCAAAACGCTGGAGGATTTTTGCTTGAAGCTCAATATGCTAAATTTTATTTCCATCACACGTTTGCCATCTAATTAGAGGATTTTTCCTGCTCATGCTGTGACAGTTTCTTCTTTCTTGTCTGTGTGACTGAATGAATAAATTACATCCCCACTTGCTAATGAGACAAATCCTAATCTATATTCAGAATTTACCTGCATGTTTAGGACAATGCAATCAGAACAAAAGCTGTCAATCACAGAAATGACTGAATCACAAAATCAACACTGTGTGCTGTGCAGGTTTGATTTAAGGATGTACTGAAGACACCGTCCTAAACATTGTTTCTTACAACTTTAATTCTCCTCTCTGTCTGTCCTTGCCTGTTTTGGAGAGCCTCCCGGTGCTCTTACTGCTGGCCGTGCTGTCCCCTCGGATGAGGCCAGGGGAGATGCCGCTGAAGCTGCTGGCCTTTGTGATGGCGGGCCGTGTGGCGAGCCGGTTGGAGCTGTCTGAGCTGTCGGTGCTGCTCCATGGCCGAGGCTCACCGTGCCGTGGGAGCGTCTCCGTCTCTGAGCTGCTCTGCCGGCTGGCGCCGGACTGGCCGGCCCGTAACCTGGACAGCAAGAGAGTCATCAACACTCTATAATGTGTTATCATCTTTTATTCTGAAATAATCTGAAAAAAACATCTGTTAAACTGAATCACATACCAAATTTAAGCTAAAAATCATTATATTTATTCTGTCTCAATTTTTTGAAATTACAAAAATTGGTGCAATCATGGAGCTATAATTAATTGCACTCTGTACTGCAGTCATGTCACATTATTTCTGTGATTTACAGACTGTTTACACAGAGCAGAAAGGAAGTGATAAGAGAGACTGAGAAGATTTGTGACTTTAAAACTGTGTTTTTCTGCACAAAACAACAATTTACTTGTTGAACAGCAAGTAAAAAAATATGCATTTGTTTATTATTACTGTGGTTGACATGTTACAGCCTGAAGTCATTTTGTGAGTCCATAAAACAAGACTGCATCTTCTCCCTACAAACACTGCCTTCATGTGTTCCTCAGTGTGTGATCAATAAAAGATATGATTTCTTTTTTCACGGTTTAATTGGTAAGCTTTGGTCTGAATAGGCCGTCCCACATGAGGAAGCCTGGGCAGAAAATCCTATTTAAGAGAAGCAGCAAAAACAAATCCTCAGATCAGCAGTCCTGTTCCTGAGCGAGCCGATTAAGACAGACGGCGATTCAAAAGGTTTTCTCTCTGCCTGCGGTTCAGCCTCTGAAAGGAGCTGAATGATGTGTGACGGGGGTGGACCCACCTGAACATTTGCCGCCTCTGTTGGGTGCTCATGCATGCGTCTTCATCCTGCGCACTGGAGAGACGAGAGAGGGAGAGAGGGAGGCATTACAGGAGAGGCACTGACAAAATGAGATATTTTAAAACATGGTAGAGCTGACTGTCATTGTGTGATTATTTCAATTTCACTACATACCTTCTATCTAGCAGGAAGTGATCTCCCTGTGGGTGAAAAGAAAAGTTACAATCAATTACAAATATTTAATTTATCAGTAAACATCATGATGCATTTGAGTCAGGGCTCCAAATCTGTCCTTAAATTCATAAATCCTACAGATGCAATTGGTAGCAAGGATTCTACTGAATTTGCACATGAATAGAAATGACACAAAGATTTGTGCAACATGCCCCCCTCCTCCTCCTCACCCCCCCCTTTCCATCCCGCCCCCCCACTCCGCCTACACAAACAGCTCTCTCACATCATGTGCAAATATCCTTTCTCTGGCTCGCTGGTACTCCTCCTCCCTCTCCTCCATCGATTTGCTCCTCTTGTCAGCTTTCAAACGCATTCGAATCTGGCAAGGACACACCAACCACACACACACACACACAAACACGCTTCTTTAGCTGCTATGTCAGGGACGCCAGATTGTCCCACTCTTACCAACATGTCAGAAATGAAAGTGACAGCTTGGTGAAGAAGAAAAAAAAAACACCTACCGTGCTGTCTTCGCGATCAAAGCTGGAGTTGTCTCGTTTGAGAATGTAGCGTTTCTGAAAATCGTCCGCCCTGTCATCCTTGATGTGCTCTGAGAATTTCTGATCGGGTCTGTCGGTGGGGGGAAATTCACAAGAGTTTTAGTGGCAGCTTAATTTCAGGCAGATGCTGACAGCAACATATGTTAACCAAAGTATCTGTCGATTGATTTCAACAGCTTACGGTTGCAGAAAAAAAAAATCACCACCAATTAAAAAGCACTGAGTGTCTATATAGAGCAGTAAGAGGGCAGCTCACATTCTAGTGTTGGTGGTTTTGTTGATCACCACTGACTTCCCACTTGGGTCCACATTGTGGTCCATGCCGAAGTAGGCTGCCACTCGGTGTAACAGCATCCTGTGGTAGGAGGACATGGGCGGGAACTTTCTCTTTTGGCTTCTGCAGGTAAACAAAGAAGATTTCAATGTGGACAATTCCCCAAAAACTGACGCTGACTCTGACTGGTAAGCTGGTGCAAACAGAGCTACAGACCACACACACACACACACAAACAGCTGACAAACAGCTGCTCATCTTAATTGTGTGACATCAAGCACAACTCGGAGAAGACAACTGGAAGAATATTTCAACTACGTGAAAGCTTGTAGCAGCTGGGTAAGCTAATTAAGATCTCTGGTTAAATGTGTTTCGATGTTTGCTTAGCAAAAAAATCCTAAGAATATCTTACTCATTATTGCTGATGAAATCCAAGATGTCTTGTTCCAACTTCAGCAGCATGATTCGATCCCTAAAGAAGACGAATAAAAAATTATCTTTGGTCCTGTATACTCAAATCAAATCAAATTGTCATCATCAGAGCATTTTCAAAGGAAGCTTAATGATGAAGCAGCTTACAGGGTAAATACTGTAGTTCACATGCTGGAAAAAGGAAGTTGCACATTTTAAGCTAGTTAGCTCAAACTAGGAAGCCTGTTTGCTTATGAGACATTCATTTTCCTTCAATAATATTAGGGATGCACCGGTCTGTCTGTCATGTGACTTTTTTTCTGACTGTGCAAGTAGCTGATGAACCTGCTGGTGTGTCAAATACCTCCCTTCAGCTGGCAAATTTAGCACGAATGCTAATGATGTTAGGGTGAGATAATCTCCTTGTGTGTGTGTGTGTGTGCTGAGCTTACCTAGGGTTTCCCTTCAATGTGTTGACCAGGAACTCATGGAGATCTATACCAGTTGAGTCTGTGTAGTCTTGACTGGAATCTGATCAAAACAAAAACACACGTCCACTCAGAGATCGTGTTAAAACTGAGACTTTAAAAACACCATTTATAGTCCTTAAGCCCACCTGCATGTCTTTTCTTAATATAATTTATAACAAAGCAACATTAACTGTTCTGCTACGTTAACTCTCCCCAATTAATGACAAACACATTGATATGCAAATCAATCATCTTGTCATTCAGCTCTCAGTGAGGGAAAAGTCAAAATGAAGGGGAAAGAAAAATCCTTCACATGTATCAGCAGCTGTGAAGCACCTCTAAGAAATGAAGTGGTCAGACAACACAGCTGACAATGAAGAACCTGTTCCTGTGCACTAACAAAAGGATAGAACCCATCAGAGGGAGGCAGGGGGGACACCGGAGCTTGTTCCCCTCGGTGGGTGTCTGGTTTCTATAATTGGAGCCTGCCTCATCAATGGTGTTGCTCCAGAGGGAAGCAGACACCTTTATACGCCTGTGGGAATCCATATAATTGCTTCACACCTTGAGCTTGTCGCAATTAACTGAATCACGCCAATTATCGGTCCATAATGAGATATCATTGAAAATGGAGAAGAGCTTTTGGACAAACTGGAGGACGACGAGGCAGAAAAAAAATGTTTAGGACTGCTGTGACACGGTAAAGGATATAATTATTAGAAGGCCGTAATTTGGCTGAGTGACATGGATTGTGTGATAAGTATCATTAACGCATTTGGCTTCATTTCAACACCGCCACTGACACGCTGCCACCACTCACACACAGACACACACATGTATGTGTTTTCTTTGGTTGGTTGGTTTCTAAATTTAAATTCTAAGTTTTGATGGAAAAAAAAGCAAGCACATATTTCCAGCTCCTTTTTTTAACGGAGGTAAGCAATGTTTATAAATGAGGCCACAGGTGTTAATAGAAATATTTCAGCTGCTGTGACGGGCAGATTTCTTTCATATCACGCAGGTTTATAAGTAAAACTTTACATTAAATATGATATAAAGAACATCCTGTGCAGAGTTCATTTCAATTTAAAAGAAGCTTCTTAGATTTAATTGCATCTCCCACCTCTTGACAGCATTTTTCTCTGCGTTTTCTCAGGTTTGTCCACCTTGCAGCTGTCTTCTTTCTCAGCTTGGTCCTGTGTGGATCGTTCTTCCTTTTCAAAGGTCTGGAGAAGGAATCCATCCTGTTTAGAGAGGGAGAAAAAATATAACTGAAAAACTCATCCAGGAGGTTTGTGCGTGTAATCATTTTAGCGTGTGTGTTGGCTTCAGTTTAACCATTAACCCAAAGTATAGACACACACACACAAAAGTGTGATGGTGTCAACATTTTATGACACTAAATGTGACCTCGGTCTCTTCTGAATGACGATCTTAATTTAGGTATTTAATTCTCTGATCTTCCCCGAGGTTCTGGGTTAATTAGAGAATAGCACAGGCAACAGAGGCCACTGTACCCCACTCAAACTCTCATCATTGAAACCCGTTTGCTCGCCAGTAATAATGCGCCTGCGTCCATGAATTCCAAATCACTATGGCAATTAATCTACCAGATTAGCTTGTTTTTATTAAGCCACCTGAATAAAACATGAATTTGAGCCTGAAATTAAACAACACAGCACATTTCTTTGCTTAAAAATTCAACAGAATGAGGGGTTAGCTGTAATCCCCTGCCAACTGTAATAAAATAAAATTTAAAAAAAAATCTCAAAAATCGACATGTTGCAATCTGGCTGGAAGTCCGGTGTGGCTTTTTATTGTGAAATCTATTAAAACTGTCCTTTCTTTACCTCATTCTTCCTCACTCACCCACCCACACACATCCACACTCACACTCCGGAGTATCTGATTTGCTTTTCAGGCAATTCTACAAAGGTTGAAAGGGAACGCTGAACAGTGCAGAGAGGCTGCCAGTGCATCGTAAATGGATTAAACACAACTCTGGAAAACTAACATCAGAGAGTCGGTGTGAGAGAGAATTGAATGAATGAGAGAGCGTTGGGAGAGCAGCTCATAACCTGAGAAAGGTCACGAGTTTGATCCTTGTAACAGCTGCAGAGCATGATAATGAGATGCCGCGTCCTCCTGCGTTTTAAGTCGCTCTGAATATATGTGAAAATGTAATATGCTAATGAAAAACGTGACTGACTAATTGCCAGAGCGAGACTGGAGAAAGCGAAAATGAGTCTCGGATTGTGCGTTGTATAAGTGACAGCGAGTTCATGTGTGTATGTGTGCGTCAAAGCCAAGGGATTTTTTTTTTTCTTTTCCTGGCAAGGAGCGCTGATGTTTGCTACTTAATGCCACCCTCAGCATCACATGGAAGCAGCCTGGTTGATGTGCAGCTGTTGCGAGCTGCCTCATTTGTTTCCTGACATCCATTTACCTCCAGATAAAAGAAAAACAGCGTGAAAATGATGGTCTTGTGAATATGTAATGAATGTGCTGTCAGTCTAAAACAAAAACTGCGGCGTGCATTCAGAGGCCCCTGACTGTCGTCCTTTGATTGGAGCTGACAATGTGAGGGCGACGGTAGTGTTTCGGGAAGCCTCGGACAGTCTATACATCCATATAGCCCCTTTGTTAATGCTTATCATGTGACAGTAAAATGGTGAACAATGATGATCATAAGGGTGCTGTTCCACTAATGTGTTCCTTTATTGCTTTAGCTCGCCCCTCAAGGGTTAGTTTGCCGCAGAAGGAGTCTTGACTCCGGGGCAAATAACAGGAGCGGGGGAAATATCAGGAGTATTCAATTAGATCGCTCCACAGCTCTCTGTAGCTGACGTGTGGAAATTGTAATTTCCCCGACATGATTGATGGCAGTAATACACGACGTCGTGTGAGTGCAGACGATGCGAGACTGTTGTGGGAATAACACCGCCCTCTGGTTATGGAGCTCAGTGCTGACTGGCTGAAATGCCTGGGACAGATACACCTGTGTGTGTGTGTGGAAAGATGCCAGGAGCTGTGCAGAGCGGCATGTAATGGAGAAAGTTTGATCATGGGGGGGGCTTTGCCCGGAGATACGGCGTCGATTTAGCAAACCAACAGCCACCTCCCTGCTGGAGCTTGACACTTTGTGTTTTGATGATGTGATGTTTTCATCAGGCGGCCACGTCCAGGTATTTAATCATAGCTGTCATATGAAGGCCACTAATCATGCATCAGAGGTCTCTGTTCAGTTGTAAATGAGCTGATCCCAGGTCAGCACTTTCAGCAGTTTATGGGTTTTACACACTGGGCTGTGGCATCAGAGGACAGCCTGCATAACACTGATGGGATGACTGAGATGAATTTGGCAGTCTTTAAAAAGAACACTTCATGAGTGTGGTTGTAATTAGGGATGTGCTGGTATCAGTGATATCACCATACTATTTGGATCCTTAAACTTCTACTGCTGCTTTATTGAATCATATTCACCCTTCAATAAAAGCTTAGGACTGAGAAAATGTAGCCTTTTGTTAACAAAAACTGAATTTTGACTAATTATATCAACGGCAGCAGTCATGGTTGCTAGGCGACAGCTAGGAAATCCACTGCAGGTCAATTTCAGAGACGTTCTTTTTTTTTTTTCCCCCAATTTCTAAGCCTTCTTAGACTGCATCCTTCAATGGATCTAAACACATCCAAATATTTCTTATAATAAGTAAAATAATTCTCTGGGAATAAGACTAGAATGCAGATAAAATAGTAAAGTAGACATTACTCTTATAGCCTTACTGTGTTTAAGCTGAAGTTTGCATAGCAAGTTGGAAGCTAGGTGGAGAAGCTATACAGAAAAAAAGCCTGTGTCTCTGATTGACTGGTAAAAGGTGACGTCACTCAAGTTCATTACCGGCACATCTCTAATGTAAAAACACTCCGAGAGTCTGTTTTTTTTTTTGTTTTTTTGTTTTTTACCTGAGGTGCAGCTGAAGGCTCAGGAATAGGGCAAAAGGACTCTTCACACACCGCCAGGCTCCGCACAAGCTTTAGCCTGGTGTTGGACTAAGACGGGTGGGGAGGGAGGTAGGTGGGCACAGTTAAAACCATGCACACACATAACTGCATCAATATCATCACAGTGACAAGCCAAAAAAACAGTACAACAGCCAGCGAGCACAATCAATT
Organism: Parambassis ranga; assembly: GCF_900634625.1. Classification (NCBI taxonomy): domain Eukaryota; kingdom Metazoa; phylum Chordata; class Actinopteri; family Ambassidae; genus Parambassis; species Parambassis ranga. The sequence continues at coordinate 42,910,139 of NC_041023.1, forward strand.
CCTGCAAGCACAATCATAGAGTTTCAATAATTCACATTTCAGCTTACGTAGCTTTCTCTGCCCGAGCTTCACTGCTAACGTGATTGCAGTAAATTCTCAAATAACTTGATAAAACTAAAAAAAAATCCAAACTCTCATATGTTTCCTGAGGGAACATCAATGCAGCAAGCACAACAGAAACGTCCAAACCAGCTGTATATTCCCATCATAGCCTCCATCATCATTCACATAATTCACATCCCAACACACTGGAGTAACTGTATAGAGACAGACACAGGTACCAACTCCATCCAAGCAAACAATGTAATCCAAGTGCACATGACAGAGGTCTGTGTACAACATGCATGTCAAGCGTACCCTACCTTAGAGTACTTCACAGGCTGTCCATAGGTAAAGGAAGGGTGCAGGAAAAAAAGTGCACAGGGAAGAAAAATCAAACAAACCACACACACGTTTGAAGAGGATTGTGACTTTAAAACAACGTGAAGAATTTTGAATTAAATATGACTGGCCTACATTTTGTGCTAACGTGAGCTCAAAGCTCAGCAAAGGAGCAAAACAATTCATACCAACAACCTCTTCTCTCTTGCAAAACTGAAATATTTAAGAGCACGGGGAAAAAAATAATAAAAATCAGCAGCATTGATCTGCAAAAGTAAAATTGACGTCTACCTACAATATGAACATTTACCATTTCCTGGGAGCAGAAATTAATTTATGCAGAGCATACTTTACTTCTCACATAGACACACACATACGCTGCAAAAAAAAAACAAAAGGCAGACATTTGGCTGCGAGGGATTCGGGTCAGTTTTATGCGTTGCTCCCAGCTCCATTTAGCTGTCATGTGAAGCAGGCGCTGGAAGTGAGGTGCAGAAAGCAGAGAGAGGCCGGCCACCCAACAGTGTGTGAGACAGCTCGGTGCCTCTGCGCTTCACGCGCTAGTGGCTGTGTGTGCGTTTGTGTGTGTATGTATAAACAGAAGGTCTCTCAGTAGCACGCATAGGGGAGCGGAGGAGGGCAAGGAGGGGGGAGACCTGCTTCCTAATCCCAACATGCATCCACACACACGGACAGACACACACACAGCTCTGTCCTTTCCACCTGTCCTCTAAAAATCAAAAGGACAACCCCTCCTTTTCCTCATTGAGCTTCAGGGCCAAATAACACCTTTAAAAAATTGAAATGGGCTACTGTTCGCCCATCTCCAATGCCTGTGACCTGCCGCGCCCCTTTTCTATATCAGGTAATATGGATGTGGAGGAGGGGTGATGGAGGGAAGGGGGGAGGAGAGAGCTGGGACTGTGAGCGCACCGCTACACCAGCTAATTGAGCAGCGTGGGGCCGGTGGGGAATGAACAATGCCGGCAGGAGATAAAGGAATGAGAAAGGGGGAGAGGGAAAGGGCTGAAGTCAGCAGAAGTAGGGCGGCCACCAGCCACCTGTCCTGCCGCAGAGGACGGAGCGGGAGAGCTGGAGGCAGATGGTGGCAATGTCACCCGGTCTTTCCTCCCCCCACTTTTACCTCTGTTGGAATGCTTTTCTGCACCCCACCACTCCTCCTCCCTTGTTTAAGTTACCACCCCCTCCCTTGTTTCTTATGCCCATTCTCCACCTCCTCTATTTTAACATTTCAGGCCTTTAACCAATGCCCTTACACAGAGCGACAGAATTAGCTTCACCTCTTCCACTGCTGGAAATCAGGAGCGGAAAGGTGACAGCGCCGTCAGCGTGTCTTGGCCTTCCCATGGCCATCAATGATAAATAAACTTTGGTTATTTTAAGAGAGAAAAAGGAGTAGTATGAGGCGTAACCTACATTTGCAAACATGCAAAGTCAATTTAAGGTAAAGCATGAAAGGAGGGCAACAAAAACTCAGAAGAAGATAACAGCGGCCTCTGTGGCCACTTTTGGTAACTACAAGATAAACGAACTTTTCGTGTCATGTAAACATGCTAAAAAAAAGAACCTGATACTTTTCTCATTGGTAGCAGAAGAACCTTCATGCACATTTGTAGATTCGGAGGCTGTGTTTCTATGGTTACTTTATCGTAACTTTTACTTCAGTCAGCGCTAAACTAACAATGCTTGAGTGCTACTTGAGTGGAAACACGTGGACATTGTGTCTTAAATGGCCGGAGAGAGACGCAAAAATCAGCCTGGCCTTTCCGCCTTGCTATAATCCCTCCTCCTTACACCCTCTCAACCTCTCCTCGTCCTGCGGCTCCCACCACGCTGGTGTCATTCTGTTCCTCAGGGTAACATCGACGCAGGAAGTTGGTAGATAAGCCAGGATTTGAGCTCCGATTATCTGCCTGCCTGACTCCCTCGCTCTCCCTGGCTCCAACCACAAGGCCAGATTGGCCTGAATCCTATTTTTAGGTTGCAGCCAAAGAGACAATCATTTTCCTTTCTTGGATTTTGTTTTTTGACCACACTCAAGGAGATTTCACTTTTTACTGCCCATTTTTCTATGAGTACAAACCAGTCAGCGCCAGTTTTTCTTTTTTAAAAATGTACTTTTTCTGCAGTCCCACAGCACAATGCTGCGATGACACAGAGACCTAATTAATTAGCAGTTTATCTGAAAGAGATCTCAGCAGTCCTGAATCCCCGGTAGATCACTGCTTTAATGTCTCCCATGGAAGAGACAGGACTACTTTCTACTTGGTACAGCAGTGGTGAGGCAGAAGAAAAAAAAACTGCATTATTATTATTATTGCATTGTCTGTGCAGATAACACTCTTCTGGATTCAGGAAGAATTCTTTTCTTGCTGAAGCAGCTGAGAAATTTATGTTGAATGCCGCAGGTGACAGGAGATCCCCGGGGCAGATGGTGTTTTGACGCTGACTGTTAGTGAATTCTCATGGAAATGAGTGCAATAAAAGAGTGAAAATGTTTGGTGAGGCTGTCAGGTGTCCTCAGTTTCTTCCTGGACTGGTCAGGCTGCTATGAGACTGTCGGCAACTGACACTTCCTTTCATTATAAGGCTCAATCATTCAATCTATAAGTTCAGCTGGTATGTATTGGATGACCTGCTGCTGGAGGGTGGACATGTATTCCAGTCTTTACCTGCATGTCCCTCTTATTGTTGCTGCCGTGTTCCTCTCTGTTGCTCTGGCTCTGCTCGGAGGCCTCAGATTTGGCAGCGTTGTCTTTTGTGGGTGACACTGTGTCAGCAGCCTCGGAAACCTTCATTGTTTCAGTGTCGACGGTATCGGACATTCTCATTGCCAAGTCTTACAGGGAGATGCTGGCAAATACAGAAAACCTGAAAGACAGGAATGTGACTGTAAGTGGTGGTTTTATGATAGTATATTAAGGTAACACACAGATTCAAGGCTGGAATTTAGTTCTTGAGCTTTTTATTTTGTGCACTTTAATTGAATCAGATTTATCTGCCCAGAAATATGAATCCAGAATGTTAAACATGGCATGTCTGAGTTGCATTTAGCCATAATTATGTTGTTAGGGACCCCTGCGTTTGACAGCTGTGTAATAACAAAGGTTTATGCAGTAGCAGGCAGGAAAAAGAGGAAAGGAGGCAGCCGGTGTCACCAGCACAGTGTGTGGTCATCAGTCACTGCTTCCTGTCTGCGCTGCCTCACAACTCTGCAGCTGTTCAGCTTCACATGGTGGACATGATTGGACCGAACGCAGCAGGAGCATTGTTTGCTCCTGTGAGGAAAACAGGACATTTTAGATCCAGTGGAGAAACCTACTTACTGTATAAGAGGCATCGATTTACATTTGATTTATTGAAAAAATTGAAGAAATACTGTCAAAAGAAGATGTTCAAAATTGAAGAAGCCCACGTTTGCCCATCCTGGGACCTAAATTGCCTTGCACCTATGGTCCGAGGTAGGATATATCTGTGTTATGCCATGACCTCCCTGTGTTAAACTCATGGTGTGAGTTCATCCTGCTGATATGGCCTAATTATGCAGCCAGGCCCCATGCAGCGTAACATACACGCATCCGTAAAAGAAGGGAGGGCAGACATCTGGTACATGAGAGCTATGATTAATAGGTTAATTAGAAACGGGCTCATCAAATTCACTTTGTACGTCAAAACTGGATCCACACATGACAGCACTTAGCTTGGGTGTGTACGTGACTGGCTGCGTGTGTGTTCTAGCCTTCAACCAATCAGCGGGGGCCTCAACCTATTTGCCCGGCAGTGAGTCATTTTCCTATCTGATCGCCGAGCAGCAAAGTGGCTGCCTGAGACTTGATTGTTTAGCTCCATCCCAGAAGAGCTGAGACAGCGAGCAGGAGCCGCTCACTTAAAAAATAAATAAATAAAATACATTTTTAAAAAAAGGTGGCATCCAATTCCTCTATGACAGAGTAATTGACTTCTAGTGAGGTCTGCAGAGATTCTCTGCTGGGTTAATGTATCGCTAACCCAATGCTAAAAGGTTAGCTAAAATTTAGCTGGGCACTGGAGAGTTGAATAAGCTGAATTTCAATGACCTGTCAGAGGTTTGACAAAAGCAACGCCGGCTGCTGCTTTACATTATTTTTACATTCTGAAGAAAAACAGCGTAATACTCTAGAGTGCCGTGCACGCCTTTGAATATTTAGTGTCTGTTCCTGACATTTTGATGAGTGAAGTCTCTTTGAGATTTGCAATATTGGACAGATATTTTCAAGAGCTGGGGTTGTGATGGATAGCCATTTTGTCCCTCACCGAATTCTTCATTCTCCCACACACATTTTATCATGGGACTCAAGTGTTGGGCTAAATTTGGCTTCAGACTTTGATGCCTTTGAGTCTCTCATGGTTGAGGTAATTGCACTGTGTGTCTGTTTAAAATCCCTGATGTCTCAACTGAATAAGTAATATGGATCATCATTCAGTCCTCAGTGTTACATTATGGAATTCAGGGAGTAGCAAATTGGTCTCTAATGGGCACACATCATATTTCTCCTCATATATATGTAACATTTTGAAATATATACAACTCCCTATAATGCCTTTTAAAGCCATTTCTGTTAAGGAATTCTGGAAAAAAAAACTCCCTCAACGGCTCTGCATATAATCTGAAATCTGTAAAAGTTACTACTACTATCAGTTTAAGTCACTGCAGTCTGAAGGACATAATGTAAATGGAAAAAAAGGTGACATCACTAGCGGCAACTAGCGTTTGGGCTTTGTAATTACAGAGTGACACAGTTAAGGGACAAGAGTATAAATTGTCATAAATCTTAGCTTGTCCTATAAAATAATCTAATCTGACGTCATAAATTACCTCAAATAAACACATACTCCTCATATTTCTATCATCTTCTTCACCAATTTAGTTACATCATTACATTAAGACCATCGGATTGGACAAATGGCACCACTTTCTGTCAAAGACTAAAAAACACATTCTCTGAGATATAAAACTGTGGGACGTACTTGTTGCGTAGCCAGTGGTGGTTGTGGCAAAGGAGGATGTGGCTGGTGAAGTCGCTGAGGCTGAGCCTACCGATGCCATCCGAGACTTCTTTGGCCATGTCTGCTTCAGCTTCTCTGAACAGCGAGCGGGGCCTCCGACACCCTCATGACCCCTGCTGACCTGCAATCGAGGGAGGCACAGGGTTAGTGCATTGGAGAGAGAAGGAGAGGGCAGAGGTCAGGAGCAGTGCTGTCACTGAGGTCATGTGGATTGACAACAGTCAGGATGTCAGCAACTCTGAAATATTTGTGTGTCGGAGCAAAAAGTAAAAAGCGTGTTGAGTGTGTATTTCTGAGCCTGTGCGTGCCTGTGCGCCATAAATAATGGATGAGCACAAAGATTGGGAGTGCGGCGAAGGCAACAGGAGAAGGCACCCCTGCCAGCTCGTAAAAACCAAGCATTAGGAATTCAGAGAGCAGCGGGGGAAGATAGCATTTCTCCACTCAAAATCCTCTGCCATTTGGTGCCACATAAATATCTGATCATACAATCTGTATTTTCCAGCAAATTCCCTGTCTGGCTGGAGTACAGGGCAACACTAGCTGGACAGGGCAGACATCTGAAAACAGCAACAACAACAAATCTCGACAATATTGGATTAGAACGGCTGCAGTTGGGTGTGGATGCCAAATGAGGCTGTTAAACATCAGCTCAGGGCTACAGCTAATGATTATTTATGTTTGCACTATTACTCAACTGATATAAATGTCATAGAATGGCATTGAATGGCCATTATAGTTTCCTAAAGCCTAAGATTGCGTCTTTAAATGTCTACCACCCAAACAACAAAGAACAACATAGACACCAATTAATTTTATGTCCACAACTAATCAATAAACCAGCTCAGGTCTCCATCAGATCACTTAATGCTGTATATTCTATAGCATCTGATTCTGCATCCTCCTCATCTCCCTGCTACTAATCTCCATCTCAGTGAGTGGCTGAGCCACACGGTGCCAAGGTGTGGCTGCTGCACCCAATATGCTCTCGGTGTGACCTCAATGCCAGCCAAAAAAAAAGGTCAAGTGGATTCCCCGCTCACTTCATAATCTTTCCTCTCATGACACCTTTGCCCAGAGCCAGAGGCACAGTCTGACATGATATACGACCTGGGAGACACATGCCGTGGAGCTTTTGATCACATCTGCCTGTAAAGGCTACTTTATATTTGTTTTTACAATCTGAGATTTATAATAAAAGATCATCATTTCTGTTTCTTCAGAAGAGTGCACAACAGAATCACCTCTACCCTCTGAATAACCTGTATCTTCCCTGCGAGATGCTCTTATCTGAACCCTTTTGCTGTTTTTCTCGCTGCTTATCTCTTCTTAACGCGCCCAGCACTTTTTTCCATGGTTGTTCATGTGTGACAGGAGAACCACCTCGAGCTGTGGATCTAAATTTTGCCCTCTTTGCTCCAGGATGAAAGCAAAAGTGGTGCCAATTCAAGCCGCTGCAAATAAGAGTGCCAGCTAAATGTCTGAAATGGAAAAATGTGGAGCCTGCTCTGTAACTCAGTCCTGGAGCTCACACACACACACACAAAGTTGCTCTGATAGTGGTCGCTCCAGGTTTTTATGTCTAGAGAAACAGTGCAGCCGTGGCTTAGCTGGCTGGCTGCAGGTCTTCACTCCGAGACGTGTGTGTGTATATGTAGTACACACAGAATACTAATGGTGCACACAATGCACATACCTCCCCTTAAAACTGTTTTGACACACAAACCGAGAAGCATCCCTATTTGACAGGTGCTTTGCTTTGCAAAGCGCTCACACACACACACATTATTCTGGCACAGCGGTGAACTTGCAGAGGCGCTCCGCCTGCCTTTGCGTCCTCCAGTTTTGTGCTGTCGCTGGCAGGGAGTGGTTCATTGGTATTACAGTCGCCGCAGAGTGCAGCAACCTTAAAGAGGCTCCCTCAGGCATCATTCAGTGTCACACCGCCTCTTCACACTGCCTTTATCGCCACGGCTGACGGCATATCGGCAGTCTCTCTCTCTCTCTCTCTCACACACAAAGCACAGATGCATCAAATCTTCCCATCTGCACACAAACTCATGAATGTATTAAAATGCAGTTACGCTCAATTAGAAGGCTCGGAATACAAGCAACATGGAATTGATTGTAGTCACAAATACGAAATGTATGTAAAATCTGATTATTCCAAATACAGCCTGGAGCACAACACGTACACACTCTCCTCTGCACATATATTCTTGATGAAAATTAAATCTTGAAAAACCTACAGTGGGGTCACAGGGGTGGCCATCAACTGAGCCGAGTTAATCACACACCGGGCTCTTAACGGACCACTCTCACGGACAATTATGTTCGATGGCAAGCTAATGAGAAATTTCTCAATCACTGTGAGGCGTATAAGAGCCTGCCAGTGATGGCACGCACACACAGGAACAGGCGAGCAAGCACACTCCAGCGTACTTATTTTCTTTCCCTTTCACACACACACTCACCTGCCTCTCTCTTGTATAGGCTGACCTTTTCCTCCCACACCTCCGCTCTGCTCTATTCTGTTCTGTTCTGTGTGGATCTGGGCTCTTGTCTGGGATATAACCAGCTCAACTGGGGTTGAAGGACCCTCAATCCCTCCTTCTATCTGCTACTCTATCCCCAGCACTATTCTCAGTAGATGATGGGGAGAGGAGTCAAAGTTTCTGTGTGAGCACAAAGAAAATCTTCAGATGATTTGTAGCACTGTTCTGCATGCAGGCGCAGATTACGCATTGACAAAAAATTATTCAGGCTTTATTGCTGCTGACGAGCTTTCGCAAGTGTCACATAAAAGGGACAACTGTAGGAGTAGTGCCAAACAGCTGGGATATTGTCTGCAGCGATGTAGAATACTAAACAGAGCTCTATTCAGTGAAGCATTGTGAGACAAAAGCAGAGACATGGCTACAAAGGTAATGCCATGTCTGCTTTATGTCACCTGCCTGCTATATCTGGATAAAAAATTGCTCCTTATGTTTGGCTGATTTCTCAACCAGAGGAGAAGCAGCCTGATGCTCCCTGGCTGTGGGATGAATTGCCGACTTAGAAAACAGATTAAAAACAAAAAAAGAGACTCAGCTTCTGAAGACTGCCGGACATGCACGTTGACTAATAAAATCAGGCATCAAATAAACAGTTAATTAGGTTACTAATACTGGCTTAAATTCATGGTGCAGCAATAAAATTGATTTCAGTGTTTTGCTTAACTGAGTAACTAATCTTCCATTTTCTAGTCATTTCTGCTAATTGCAAAGCAAGAAAAGCTCTGGCAGGGGAGCTATATAATTGGACCAGAAACGATTAGGGTAAAGCCTATGAAATTATATCACTTTCATACACTGCTCGCCTCAATTTCAGGGTGACCAAGGCAGTGTCAGTTTAAGGAACAGCTTGTAATAGCTCAGACTAAATTAACAGAAAAAACAAAAACAGGCACAAATGAAGCTCTAATTGCGCTGTTCGCTTTGCCTCCAGGTCATATAAGGTGGTGCAGCGCAGCAGAGGCGCAGCCAGCCAGCATTAATAAATTAAATCCACAGCAGAGCATGTAGGTAATCCATTACCTATCCCACAGGAGAGCTTCCACGGAATATAAATCTAGGCAATTAGAGGAGAAACAATAAACACCAAAAACTAACATGCAAGTCCAGCAGTTTTAACCTGTGAAACCTTACGAGAAATAACTGGAAAAGTCTGTGAGAGTCATTAAAAGTCCATTTGCAGACAACACCTGCAGAACAAACAGAGGAAGCAGGGGATATGCAACACGAGCTTTGGCTGGAGAACAATGTGGAGCGAAGCCTCTTATTGGCTGATCTTGGTTAATTATCCTCCTAATGAAAAGCAGAAGCAGCCCCAGCAAACCAGCCAGGAGATTTGGAAAGCCCTGGCTCAGCTCAGTGAGCAGCACGCCTCTGACAGCACACACCAAATCTCATGTTGCGCTTAGTTTAACAAGCTGGAGAAAAAAGACGGCACACTTGCTCACTGACTTGATGCGCATGCAATGATAAAAGACAGAGACAGAGAAGCTGACGCTGAGGGGATCTTGAAAAGAACATGCATTCACCTAATCTGACAGAAACTTCAGAAAAACCTTAAATGCAAAACAACAAAAATAACATAACAAACAAAAATGCAGGGAATTATCAAAATAAATAACAGTATATTCAGTGACTGTTTAAATGGAAGAAGCAGGACGTACCTGCCCGGCAGCTCTGCCCTCCATCCCTTCTGCTACGCGACCGTTTAGTTTCCATTGTACAGGAGGCACAATTTGCTGGAGAGGAGGCTGGAGTCCAGCTCGCTCCTCGGCAGCTGCCTGCTGCCTCCTGTACACTCGCTTGACTGAGTGAGAGTGTAAGACGGGGAGAGGAGAGTGTAAAGGGAGAGGGCGAGGGGGAGTGGGTGTCACAAAGAGAGAGAGAGAGAGAGAGACGGAGAGAGAGTACAGGACGGAGGGAGGGAGAGCACTGTGTGAGCACAAGTCTACCTGCCACAACCCATCAAGCCAGCCAGCCTTGGAGACAGCGCCAAATCAACAGCTGGCCCCTGTGTGATGTCAGAGCCTCAACAGCCAGTCACTGCAGCCGAGGCCGGCCGGCACTACGGAGCGCTGACTGAACCAAAGTCACCGGCTAAATGGGGCTCTTCATTAGCTACTCTGCTTTAGGATGGAGGAGGGGGTAGGAGAGAGAAGAAAGGGCAGCCAGGGACATGGGATGGATGGAAGGAGAGGAAGAGGAGAAAACAGAAGGGTGGGAGGCAGAGCGGCAAAGACAGGAGCACAGAGGAGGTGAAAGGAAAACGAAGGAGAAAGAAAGGCAACAAACAGGGAGGAGGAAAAAATAGGGGACAGGAGCGACATGTCTGCAGCCAGCTAGGTGCTCAAAGACCAGGTGGAGAGTCGGTGGGGAGGCGCTGGCTGCTGAGAGGCCGAGCTGTTCACCGGGCTACCTTCCCATTAAAGCTGGCACCCTGCTTTTCACACAAGAAGACAAGGCTACAGCTAATCCCACTGATTCAGAGAGAAAGACACCACCTGAAACACCACCTTTTACTGAAAGAAAAATACTGCATGAAGAGGCTTCGCTTTAGGCAAATCTATAATAAGCTTAGAAAACAAAAGTTTAAATGCATAAACCACACCCCTAACCTCCTCCATCTCATAGAAATCTGCCATTATTAAAAAAACAATCAGAAATGAGAGCCTCCTCCTGTAGTTACTCTGCCTGTTTATGTCATTAAAGACAATGAATTGTGTCTCCTTGCACACGAGTGACGTAAAAAAATCTACTTCATGAAGCACTTTAATCATCAAGAGACTGACAGGCTGTCAAAGACAGAGGAAGTCACAAACAGGTCCTATGCGCAGCCCGAGTCTAGACTGCCATAATGTGATTGAGTGACTGAAAGGACAAAAACAGACTTTAACAGCCAACACAGTGGGCGGAAAAGTTCCTGCTGTCACTTAGCAACCAACACCAGGCTGCGACAAACGATCCGATCCTGCCTCATAATTGTGCCATTCGTTATGCCATGTCTCTGAAGAATTTATTATTGTGCTTTCTTAATCCCATGAAAAGGTCACCAATTGAACAAACAATTTATGGATAGGTAGATGAATTATTTAATGGCCCAGACCAAATATTATCAGAATGAGAGATTTTTTCCCCCTGGAAGGCGATGAATTATTTAGTCATCGGGCCACATCTTTGGTGAAAGCTATTACACAGCAACCTCAACCTCAATATCTTGATAATGTCATCAGCTCCACATACGCTCTAACCCGTGCAATGAATGGTCAACAGAGCAGAGGCTGCAGTGGCCCGAGCAGCCACTGGGTTAAACTGTTTTAGGAAACAATTATTAGCATTTATTTTAGGCCTTGGAGGGGCGTGCTACTGAATGCAGGCAATCATAAGAGAGCATAGGAGAAATACTTTTTGCTGAAAAACATGCTAAATATATCACTTAAGCACATGCACAACCTCATGCATACGTTTACACTTAATTATGGTAATAATTCAGCAACATACAAATCAAGAGTGTGTTGCTGCACAGCAGAGATGGCAGCCTGTAAGATTAACACATCATCTGCACTCTCTATTAAAAAGAATATAATAAAAACACACAGCAGCCGCAGGGATTTAACCAGCATCCGCTCTCCACCCACCAGGTTCTGCTGGTACCGTAATGAAAATGATACTATCATGATTCTCAGCCTCATTGGTGGCAACTCGCAGGGCTTTTGCTGCCATTTCTGTCCCGTTTCTACCAAGTCAATGAGGCGATAATTGTCTGGGTTGGTGGATCTGAATTATGGTGGTTATGGCACCCTATTAAGCAAGCTCCAAATTGAGTTATTGGATGGAAGATTTATGACCTTTAACCAGGATAAATCCAGCTCAAGTCAGGCTTTAATGCCCTCGTTTATCATCTGACAACAGCAACAGAGCAGGACTACAATACTATATGTTAAATATTGAAAAATACAAGCTGCACTTCATATTTACAATTAATTTGACATAAATCTGAGGCGATTCTTTTTTCATAATATTTCAAAGGATGTTTTTTCCTTATATAGCTTGGGAAAACATGGTTGTGGTTATTATTCCTTAAGAGGAGCGTAACTAACTCCATAGCAAACCCGTAGCACCAAAGTCCATTAGAAACTTGTCGATTTTATATTCCTTGTGTACCGCTAAACCTTCAACCCTAACACATCATACACCTTCTTTAAATTACACTATGTATGTGTAACTACAATTCGGCTAATAAAATCATTAGCTAAAGTACGCAACAATGCGACTAAAAGCTCACCTTGTGTCCAGGCTAACATTGGTGCACCCTGTCCTTTGCGGCACACAGACGAACCAGGCCTAAAAGTTATTGAATTAACGTGTATCATTTAATAACTACAGTTTGGTTTTAAGGACGAATGCCGAATTAAAGTGTGTGTGCTTACAATTTTGACACAGTCATTCAGCTCGAGGTGTGTAAAGAGAGAATAAGAAGCTGCGTGTAACCGTGTCGTGTCGTGGCTAAGCTAACCACTCTTACCTGGCACCCTGGCTAGCTAGCTCCTGAACGCAGCCAAACACCGGCGCCCTGAGCTGTCACACGCTAGCAAATAGCGCTGTTTGCTGCTAACTAGCCTGTGTTACATGATTATAACTATTATATTTCGCTGCTGGGCAGGACACTCCAGATATGTGGTGTTGTCTTACCGCTTTGGGTTTACAGTTGGTGCACGGCCGTAGTCTCGGTGAAGTAGCCCGTGTTTGTAGCAGCAGCAGCGGCGGCGGCGGCGACGACGGCGGCGGCGGCAGCAGCAGCAGTCGGGCAGGGTGAGAGTGCGTCAGCTCCGCACGCTCCACACGCAGGCTGTTGAAAATATGTCACGTCGTGTTGTCGCAGTTTTTGCGTTACAGCTGCGCGAATGGTGTCACCTCATCCCACCACATCTCTAAACTATAATGTCATTATTTACACTATTTGTTGTGTTCGGACTAAATAAGCTCCCATAAACAGGAAGCTGCTTATGATTCCTCAGTGTTACATGAGTGCAGCGGGAGCTACGGTGATGTAAAACGAGTGTACCCTTAATTTGCCGGGAAACTATTATAGAACCAGAGTTCAGTCCGCAGTTTGAACTCATTTTGATCGCAGGGCTTCACTGCGCTCTTTCAGCAGGTAGGCACACAATGCATACACAAACAGAGACAACCATACCATCTTGCTTTGCTAAAACGATAGTAGCTTATGTTCGAGTGGCTCCTGACTGAGTCATAATGACAGAGAAATGCTGTTTGAGCGACTGCATTTGCTACAAAGAAGAGAGACAGCCATATATATGATATATTAACACATAAGAAGTACCATGTTTGTTTCTGTGCGCTGGTTTCATGATAAATAGCATAATTGTGCTTTTATTTCTAAAGGAAAGTTTATTTACTTCCGGTTTTTGTTGCTAGCCCTAGCTAGGGATGCTACTTCTACAGCTGCCTGATTTAGGGGTCTGTAATAACTGTAATAACTAGGCAATCAATCTATTGTTCTTCACCCTCTTTCATCTTCTTCTTCTTATTATTAGTTTGATTGCCGTTGCTAGGCAATCAAACTCTTGTTCTTCGCCCTCTTTCTTCTTCTATCTTCTTCTTCCGTACGTTGTCTGGCGCAGCGTATCTTCAGCATACATTGACCGATTTCAGCCAAGGAGGACATTTTCAAAAAAATTATTATTTTTCAAATATTAAGCAATTTCGGTGTCATTTTTAACATGGGAATCTATGAGAGAGCCCTTCAACGAGGGTCATCTGCCAAATGTATCTCCTCCTACAAATTTCAAGCTGCAGACTCCATTTTAATCTTAAAACGCTCATTCGATGCTGCTCTATCAAACTCCGATTTAGAATTTTCTAATTCCGAATCGTTTCCGCACGCCAGGCTCTCAAAGTTGGAGGAGTGGTTTTTGAGGTCTCCTCTGCTGTTACCATGGTGACAGGCTGACACACAGAGGCATACAAAGCTCTGAATTGCTCTGATTCTCCAGCAATTCAGAGCAATCCTTCACATCAGCGTTCAAAGCAATGCTTCAGCTGCGTTACATAATAATAAACGTCAATAACATCCATGCCTATGACACCTAATTGGAGTACTTTTACTTTTTGGCCACTGTAACAGTTTTGTTAAGCTGTTGTTGTTGTTGTGCTGTAGTCATCCGGTTTCTAATGATGGTAGTCATGGCACAGCAGAGAAGTGCTACTAACAGCAAATCATTTTAAAAACAACGGACACACTAAGAGAAGCTAGATGCTTACACCCAGAATTATATTTTTCCTCCAGTGACACCGGAAAAGTGATGAGGATTTTCTAAATGGAAATGGATGATAATGGCCTACAGACCTCTGACTGTGATACAAGATGGTCACAGCAACTGTCAGGCCTTCCTCACAAGCTCCTGCAGCGCCTGATGCCTTTCCAAAGGGAGGGAGTGGAGTTTGCTTTATCCAAGAATGGACGGTAAGATGTCAAAAATGTTGTGATTTTAAACCTACACACATTGCACATCAGTAATAACATGTTCTCTTATCGCAGAAATTAAGTACATGCAGTTCTCTCATTTTATACAAACTGAAGCTAAAAATGCCAGAAATGATGCTTTGATTTTTCACTTCATTTGAGCACACAAAGCAGACCTGCAGTGAAACACATTCTGCAGTGCAGCATCACTGTGTGATTTAGTCAAAAAGGAAGCCATTGTTACACAGATAATTTGCCTAATGGAGCTTTAAAGCAAGCAGTTCCACTCCACTTCTGTAGTGGCTGTAATATGTCATGGTGGCTGGAGAAGCAAGTAAAAAATTCAAAAAAGTATCATATATTCAGACAGTCAGCTATAAAAACAAAAAAGTGGGGAAGTTTTTCAGTCGCCTTTAAATTGTGCATTAACTGTAGGAACAGACCAGGGCTCAGTCGATGTGCGCTCAGGTTCTTGGGAAGGTCAGCGCAGGGGGAGCCGAACTGAGGGGGGGGGGGCACTGCTGTGATGCGGAGCGGCCATATTGATTCTGGGAACACTGGGAGGCAGTGCTTTGTTGCATGGGTGGGTCAGGAGTCAATTGGCTCTCGCTGCACTGTGTGGACAGCTACCTCAGTCAATTGGCATCAATGTGACAGGAAGAGCAGCGCGGGCGCTGCTTCTCTCTGGAGACAGGCAGAAGATGTTATAGGTAGAGGTAGGTCGGACACAATGCGCCTCGACATGATGTCTGAGGTTTAAGCTAGTTAGTTTGAAAAGGCAGAAATAACTGTATTCCTGCAGGTGGAGGTGTGCTGGCTTTTTAGAAAGGGCTGTAACAGCTCAGGAAAATGTAGGAAATGGAACCAAAAAAAATAAATAAATGGCAGCCCTTCATTATAAAATAAGTCCTGAATATCACAGATTGATGACAGTGTGGGAGGGTCTGTGGGCGTATTTTCCCTTTAAATCTCAGAGTCATTGTTTTTTTTTTAACATCCAGAGCATCAAGAGTAGCGAACCAAAAAACATCAAATGTTGGTGCAATTCAAATTCCGCTGCATCCGCCTGTGTGGGAGTGTGAGTGAGTTTTATGGGGGATAATGTGAGAAACTTGCAGTACAGTATGACATTAAAAAACCCATGAGATGTGGCTGATTGTACTGTTTATAAAGTTGGGCACAAGTTTGAGAGCCGTGTACATCTGTAAAATTCAGCTTTGAGTGGACCTAAAAAAAACATTAATTTGAAGTAACAGTCACTCTTCAGGCAGCTATGTGACACAGCGCACGTCCTGCCTGCTCTTTTTTCAACCACTCATTATTGTCAGTGACTGCCTGTGCTTTTATTAAATAAGGTGTGAGACGAGGGCAGCGCTGCGTTGTCTCTGCATGTAATAGTCCAGATTTTCTTTTTCTTTTTGAGTGAATACAACTGAATGTATTCAGTATTACTGCCGATACTAGACAGACAGATTAAAACGAAAGATATTGTAACTGTTTTTGTCTCACCTACATTTTAAAGGTGCCTTCTTAGGGCACTCTAAATCCCATTTCCTCTCTATAAGGCAAGAAATTTGTCACAAATGTTATAATAGGATATTTTGTTCATTGTGAAGTCAGCAGGAGATGCATTCTATTAAGCAGCGTGAAAAATCTCAATTGCTATTAGTAACCCGTTGGCTTAATGGGCAACTTTCCATTGTTTGGACAGTATCCATCTGGGATGTAAAGAAGAGGTTTTTATAGAAACAAAGCGAGGAGAATGCACCTCATAAATAAACCTTACAGCCTGCTGGGTTTGTTTTGTGAGTTAGAAGGAAAAATTGTCTTGTTGAGAAACTATTGCAGCATTAACACTATGTTTACTTAATCATTTGGAGAATTTTAAGTATATTCATACATCTTTATGAACTGTAACAGGCACAGGAGAGCAAAGGTGAGGATTAAACAAAGTGCAGAACTTAATCGACATGCGCACTCAGAAAAACAACAGCAGTGATCGCAGTTTTAAAGGCCACTAACCGTGCACCCTCCTGTGGCCGCGTGAAGAAGTGCATCTGCAAATCTGCACTCTCAGCTGCATATTTACAACCTCCTCCTGTTTTAATGTGATTAGTTGGACAATAATCGTTAGTATGAGCATCAAACTAAAGGCAAAGTGTTGTTAAACATATAAATCAGTCGCTGGTTTTAGGGATAGCATCTTGGTGTGAAACCACAAAGAGGACTGAGGGGTACAGCTAAGTTTTGTCTTTATTTATTTTTAGACTAAATAAAAAAGCTTCTTGATAGTTTCACAAAAAGCCCTGTAAGCGAAAGTTGAATGCCCCATTTAACTTAACTCTTCCTTTCAAAGTTACACACACGCTGTTGAAACATCCCTCTCACTTTACTATAAGTAGAAACAAGACCAAACCTTATATATTTTGCTTTAAGTCAATTCACAAAATAGAGCAAAACTGCCCTTTGAACCCACGACCGTGTGTGCCATCTGAGCACCCAGTCAGCCTTTTGTCCAGCATCCAACCTCTGAGCAGTTTTCTTACACTGACTACGGAGCACCGCAGGTCCAGTCCTCAGACGAGAGCCTAGAAGATTGGGGTTAGACGTGGGGCCGCACAACACATCAGTGTGCAGAGGTCAAAGCCATCAAATCATCTCAGCCAGCTTGGGAGGTAGCGGAGCCCATTTCCTGACACTTTGGGGCTTGTGGGTTTCAGAGATAACATTAGAAAGATGCGGCGACGGGGAGCGTGCTGTCGTCAGGCAACAGCACTGCAGCATGCTCGCAGTCTCAAACCGTCAAAACGACACTCAGGTTATTTAAAGGAGGATGATTAATGTGTTGAGAAATGGCAAGCACCTGCCCCAGCCGCACTCTCTCCCCACTTTGTGTGTGTGCAGGCACTTATACAGTAAGTGTGTGTGTGTGTGTGTGTACTCTTACATGTGTTTGTGCTTCCTTTTGTTCCTGTGTGTGCCATGAATTTTTGCATGTCTTTTGTGTGCATTTTTGACACACATGCTGGCCCAGTGTGACCGTCTGTGTGTGTGTGTGTGTGTGTATTGCGCTGACTGGGCCGGTGTGCTGGCAATTAGAAAAACCACCAGTGGCAAGGTGCACATTAATCATGTTCCTCAGCTGAAAGAGAGAAATGGGGCGGAGATGGGGGGAGGAAGAGGAGAAGGAGGAGGAAAAAGAATAATGAGAGGCTGTGTCTGAGGTATTCAGAGCTGCTCACTTGCACTGTTTGCTCTGACATGATGTTGGAAGCGTTTATGAATAAGCAGGGTCATGACAAAAATGGCCCAAACCCAGTGGGCCAGCTGCACTGTCCACAGGGACCACTTCAGCCTTAACATACAGGGAGAGCTTTGAGCTTCTGAAACACACATAAAGTCCAGTTTGAAGCATCAGATCCCTCACTGATAAAGTTTTCTCTTTTGCTTTACAGATGTATGATTGCTGATGAGGTAAGCACACACAACGCCAGCTCTTGAAAATCAATTTTCCCAAAAAAATGAACCTGAGACTTCGCTGCATGCCTTCCAAATTAATTTGTCATCCCTGGGCTGCACTCCCACGTGCCTAATCGGTTTTGACACTGGAATCATTCTGAGACCTTATTACTCTTGGGCCTCACATCAGCTCGGCCGTCATATGCAATTTGCCGCAGAGTCGGCGCACGATTGACTTGTTTTTCTGCCCCCTCTTTCGCCATGTGTTGATTTGGTCGGCCAGATGGGTCTCGGCAAGACGGTGCAGGCCATCGCCGTGGCGTACGCCTACAGACGGGAGTGGCCTCTCCTAGTGGTGGTGCCCTCGTCCCTCAAATACCCCTGGATCGAGGAGCTGGAGAGGTGGATCCCCGAGCTGCAGCCTGGAGACATCAATTTGGTGGAGAACAAGAGCCACACCATGTAGGTCACCTCACTGCGGTGCACCCCCCTCTTTACCCACACACCACCTCTGCCAGGCTCCACATACAGCACATGTTTTACAGTGACTTAATCAGAAGTTTATTGGCCATCAGTTGCTTGTTTAGCTGCAGTATTTACATATTTACTCTTCTTAGTTTGGTCTTCATCACTGAGCAGCGATTTGATGTTTAACTTTGTGCTTTAAATCCACAATAAATAAGTCATTTTATTCTTCATATCGGTTGTGGTCGGCTCTGACTGACCAAATATCTGCTTTCTTAATGGAAGGCTAATATTGGCAAAATGATAACGCCTGACAGCTAATTAAAACTGCAGTCTGAAAGAAATAAGAAACATTTTATAGTTATAAATGTCTTTTGATTTAAACAGACAAAAGACACAGTGAACTAACTAATGACACTTAATGTATCTTGACACTTTTAAATAACCTATAAATGCCTTTAAAACCAGCGAATATAAACATTTAGGAAACCATCAATATATTAAGTTTTAATTTAATTAAGGCAAATTTAAATATTGTGCAAACACCAACTTCTGACATCCATTATTTAAATGTGTAACAACCTCTTATATTTCCTTTTACAAGCCAATCTCTTCAGCCCTCTACTACTCTTACAAGTGATAATAATTTACCTAAAGCGATGCAATAAAAACGCAGGCACAGTGTGAAACGGAGGCAGCGTGACAGGCAGCAAAGTTTGAGCTGATAAATTAATCTCAAAGTGTCCCTCGGTGTCAGGAGCCAGCAGGGGCCGATGTTTGACAGAGCTGACAGACAAATCATGTCAAGGCGACGTCTGCAATATTGAACAAGAGCTGGTTTTTTTAGTCGTAGGAAGTGAAGAAAATGCTGTCCCAGAGAAATGTGGCTCATTTTCGCAGCATTTCAGGACTAATGTGGTGTATAAGCCTTGAAAAAACTACTTTTATTATCTTCTCAACTCTTTCCCAGTCCTCTTTTTTTTCTGTCTTTTTGAATGAAACAAACTTTCTATATTGGTGACTTGTTGGAGGGGGGAGGTGGTGGTGGTAGTGGGGCGGTGTTGCCCCCCCCTCCACATCACAGATGAGGTGCAAAGAGGTTGTGAAAGCCTTCTGGGGAAAACGTGTCCTTGAACTGGATGTGTTAATGACTGAACGGGGAAGCAGGAGAAAATTATGCAGCACCTCCTCTCAGTATTTTGACTCGCTTGTGCTTTTGTAGAACATGAATGGCACCTTAGGTTTATTTCTGTGTGTGAATGTGTGTGTGTGTGGTGACGGCCTCACAGAAGCTGGAAATGTTTTTGATTTCTCAGAGATGCTTATTGAGTTTCATGCAGCTGAATGTCGCCTCTGTGTTTGTTTGTTTATTTGTGTGTTTGTGCTGAAAAATATAGAAAATGCAATACAGCGCAGGAATGGATTTTATACGCGCTTCAATGAAGAGGGAGGATGATGTATGAGGAGTTTAACATATAGGTTTTTTCCTTTAAAAAGTAGTCAAGTAGAGGGCTCAGTTGCCAAGGCGACAAACACTGGAACAGATGTTGAGACATCTGTCCGTGTTAAAGGTGACGTATCTGCTGTCGACTCGTTCCAAATAATACATTGATAGTAGATGCACCAATTGTTTAATTGTTTTGTGCAAAAGCTGCAATTTGATTCATTCTAAAGACAACAACTTGCTTCTAAAGTATGTGTATTAATCCGCCTTAAAAATAGGTCCTAACAAATCGATATTAGATATGTACAAAAATAACTGTAGTTAGAAAACTGAACAAAATGTATAGACATACAAACAATGGATACTCGTTAGTGTATTCATGGCATTTGTTGACAACCTGCAACTAAAACTGCTGAATATTCATTTACGTAAATCAAACTGAAAATCTGTGCGCTCCTATTAAAGATTTACATTTACATTAGGAACCAGTGGCCTTTGAGCTGAGAGCAGAAAAGCTGTGACAAATAGATCATATTAATAATAAATAGAAGCTGAGCTAGCAAGGCTCTTTAGCATTTAGCAGGACAGGTTTAGCTGCTCATTGTGCTTTCTGTGTGTGTTCTTTCAGGGGCATCAGCAGCAGTAAGGTGACAGTGCTGGGTTACGGCCTACTCACCACAGATGCACGCCCCCTAGTGGAAGCTCTGAGTAGGCAGCACTTCTCCGTGGTCGTCGTGGACGAGTCCCATTACCTGAAATCCAGAAACGCAGCCCGGACCAAGATTCTGGTCCCGCTCATTCAGGGCGCTAAGAGGGCTGTCCTGCTCACCGGCACCCCGGCACTGGGTCGACCTGAGGAGGTGATGAAATCAGATTAAAGTGCAAACTGTTTGTGTATTCTGCAGGTTCAAACCAAACATGAGCAGATTGTAATGATTCATATGCTTCTAAAGGGGCTCTGAGATTAGCAGCTGCCTCACAAAGGTGTTCCAGACTGCAGTGCAGGTAGATCGCCATGGTAACTTCCTCCAGAGCAGGTTATGCTCAGATCCAACATTCGAAAAAGCCAATTAACTCTCTCCGGCGTCACTTATCCTCCTGGATCCTGTGGTCTTATTTCAATAACCTTTGTTGCAAAAACTTCATTTACAAAGGCCGATATGAACAGACACTGCACTGCAATAAATGAGACAAGTAATAAAAAGGAGCACAGGAGTGGGGACGGGGGGGGAGGACTATTGAATTTAGAGACAATAAGAAGGGCTGTTCACAGGACAGCGGTGTTTGGAGAGCGGCTGAGCCCTTTCCATAATGATTTATTATATCATTTTTATATATGTTATATTGAGGCTGTAGATTACAGCCGTATTCCATCACTGCAGCTGTGAATAGAACATCTTACACAGTACAGTATCAATAACAAGTATTGTACCATTTCTTCTCCAGCCAGATGAGCAGCCATGTTTTTTTTTCTGTTGCCTAAATAATCATAATGAAAGCTTCCTAAATAATTAACTATATTTATTCACATTATGCAGCTGATTTGAAGACATTTTCTCATGATCATCTGTAAAACTGTAGCCTTACTTCTCTTATTTTCTGCAGCAGTTACAATACATACCTTGCAGAATCATTACCTCATTAGGGGTTTTCACCTGAAGGTCTGTGTTGCATACCAAAATTAATGCAACTACATGTAAAAGATGCAGAAAATGAACGTGTGAAAAATATAGTCAACCAAAGTTTGTATCCCCCATTTATAATTAATTGTGTTTGGGGTCCACAGTTTCCTGCAGTGGATTAACATGCACCTTTGGCTCTATCCATAAGGGATTGACAGTCCTAATGAAGGAAGATGTCAGCTTATTGATGTGTTTTTAATCATTTATTGGATCGGTTACACACACACAGCAGTACTTGTGGGTCGCTTTGTTGACAATATGGCAGCTGGTTTAAAACAGTGATTATCCAGGAGTGACATCATAGCTTTCGGTTGGCTATGTTAAATTATTTATGTGGGACAGGACTCAGATCGTGCTGTCATCTATCTGCCACGCTGCTGTGAGGAAAACTTAATTATTGCCTCGACCTGATCATAATAATTAACTGATGAAATTCAGGCAGCTAATTAATTCCAAAAATGTGAAGTTGTAAGAAATTTCGAGTAGGTGTGTCATGGAGAAAGTGTGTGTTATATCTTTGGCACACGTGTGTGTGTGTGTGTGTTCCTGCCTGCAGTGGTGAGGTTTTAGATATCATCTTCCTCTCCCTCTCTCTGCCACTAGAATCTGAAACTGAATATAACATTTTATCATCCGCAGTATAAACCTGATAAGCCCTGTCCCTGCCTCTGTGCCAGTCTCCTCACTGCCATCATTACTCACTGTGGCTCTGACATCGAGTTAGCACACAGCTCAGGGCATGCTGCACCGTTCATGATGTGCCCTCATTCCTCCCACCTATTATATCAACAGTATGAGGGGGGGAAATGCAAAGCTCCTGTTGAACAAGCTGAATTTAGAATAGTGGAGCTCAATGTGGCTGCTCAGATCGCTGCGCTGATGATTACCTGTCATTACTTTGGAAATTGCTGCAAATACAGAAAATTGACAGGACAGGGATGCGTTCACACACACACACACATTCCCTGGGAGCTTGTGATGTAAACACACTTTACCTTCTAAAACGACATAAAGCACCAGCTCGTTATTTGCACAGGAGTGATATTTGTTAGTTCTTCTTTGTGTGCAGCGGTTTGACCTGTTTAATTGATGCTGACACAAATTACTTCTCAGCTGCACAACACAGGACTGGTAAACTAGGCGAAGGACAACAGGACCTTGAATAAACTGCACACAAGACACACACACACACACTGCATGACAGCAGAGTAATTGTGAGCAGTGCTGAGGTCTCTATTTAAAGACAAAAAGAAGCTGTGCAAGTCTCAGAAAGAAAAGTTGCACTCTGTGTGGTTATTAATTCCCTTCCTGTCTGGGTACTTCACAGCTGTTCATGCAGATCGATGCCCTCTATCCCAAGAGTTTCAGAACCTGGACTGACTACGCCAAAAAATACTGCAATGCCCACTACAGGTGACACTTTCAAAACAATTTTTGGATCAATTTTGTGGTTTAGATTGTCAGGAAGTTGACATTTTGTGTTGGCCTAAAAAGATGGTTCAGTAAATAGAGCTGGAGATGGCAGACTGTTAGCTTAGCTTAGCATAGCTTCACTGAAACTA
Source organism: Parambassis ranga (assembly GCF_900634625.1). Lineage (NCBI taxonomy): Eukaryota > Metazoa > Chordata > Actinopteri > Ambassidae > Parambassis > Parambassis ranga. The sequence goes on from NC_041023.1 coordinate 42,933,235, forward strand.
TGCATAGTGCATAGAGTTTTGCTGCTAAGCTAATGCTAAGCACCCTGTTGCAAATTCATATATACTGTAAGCATTTCCTCAAAATATCAGTTCACTCCTCCGCGTGCCTCTTCTTGTTCACCTCCTCTCTTTTTCTGGTGGAATTAGCCCACTTTCAGCACCACATGGTTTAATTGTGTCTGCTGGGATGAGGTGGACTGTACCTGAGACTGGAGCAGCCACACTGCTGAGATGAGGGTTTGTTGTCAGAGCCAGACCGCAGCTGAAGCCAAGCGTTAAATGCCAACTGGCTGCCGGTTGCCGGCGACGATCAGTTACATGTGTGAACAAACACATCAAATGCATTGTTTTGGATGTCCATCAGAGTCAGGGGATGGGCTCGGTGCCATTAATGATAACACTTTGAATATATAATAGCACTTAGAGTGGCTGGGGAAGGCCGTGTCAGCTTCCCACCTTTCAGGGGACAGAGAGTCGGTGGTTTCAATCCCTTATTTTAGAAGGAGTGAGTCAGTTTCTTGCTTTAGCAGCTCCAACTTTAAAGTGTGAAACAGCAGATTTTGGCAGTGCCTTGTTAAGTTTGTCCACACTTCTAGCCAATATGGCAGATACCCAGCCTTTGTGTGGAGGGCCAGTTCTATTCTAAAAATCCATTTGGCTGATATATTGTGAAAGTTGCTGGTAAGTTCTGGGATGAACCTGCTGCTATGGCCATTAGACAAAATAGTTTGTCTGCTTTGCAAAGTGCCCTTAAGCAAAACCTGGATCCCCCGACTGCTCCAGCAGAGCTGCTAAACCAAGGAAGGCTGCTGCAGCACCGGGCAGCTCCCAGGTGGGACTGTTTAAATGTGTTTAACTATTCCTTCAGGGCAGTGCTGTAAATAAGTGTGTTTAGAAGTGTGTGTGTGTGTGTGTGCATCAGCAGGCACCTCTCATTCAATCTCTTGCAGGTATTTCGGGCCTCGCAGGCAGTGGGACTGTCGCGGCGCCTCCAACCTGGAGGAGCTGCACCAGCGCCTGAGCCAGATCATGATCCGCCGTCTGAAGGCCGAGGTGCTCAGCCAGCTGCCCCCCAAAGTCCGCCAGCGGATCCCCTTCGACCTGCCCAAAGACGCTGCAAAGGTACAGACACATGCTGTCAGACACACCTCTGTCCAATCTTAAATCACAGACCACAGCTTATGTCAGCCCTCCTTGTTCCAGCAGCTGTGTTCATATGGTCAAATCATTTATTTTGTCAGTTTTTAAAGTGCTGCAGCATCCTCTGATTCACACAGACAGCTGCAGGGTTTTGTGAACCACAACAAGAAGGAAATAAAGGCAGTTTTAACCAATAGTTTGTTCTCACAGAGCAGCAGGTGAAAACTCTCTTTTAACACAAGATGCACTGATGAATGTGTGTGTTTGCTTCTGCTCCACCAGAATACCCGAGTATTTGTAGTGTAAATGTCATGTGTGCTGTGTGTAGGCGTTTGTTTCTCTTATAGCCTCCAAATAGTTGCCGCTTCTGCCTCCTACGCCGCGCTGACGTACATGTTAATGCTAATGTCGGCATCAACTCGGCCTGCCCGGTCACAGGTCTTAAGGTTACACTCGCTTACTTTTCCACTGGGAGCAACAACAAGAAGCTTTTGTTATATTTTATATCATATCAGCAGAAGTGGAGAAACACTGGAGGAGCTCTTGCAGTGCTAATTACGCACGGAGCTGCCATCCCGAGAAATGACACAACAATAAGAAGATGCAGAGAAAAGTGATGATGCAGGGTTTTAGCCAGTTCTCCCTAAATGTTAAGGGACGCTTTAATTGGGGGCTAAATATGGTCAGTGTTCCTACATAGCGGCGCCAATTAGGCCACAAGTTGGAAAAGTTCATGTCACATCTGGTAGCTCTGCTGCTGCTCTCTTATCTGAAGCTGGCTGAAACAGCAGCTCCTCAGAGGAACGCACCGCAGATCATTTGTCTTTGTTGAAAACCAAAAAAAAAAAAAAAAAAAAGTGTTCGGCTTTGTACTTTCTGCTTTTCATGAAGTGAATCTGAGTGTTTTTTTGTTTTTTTGTTTAAATAGGAATGAGAAGAATAGATGCAGCTAAATGGACTGGGTTTTTTAAGAGATGAGAAAGGGAGGTGTGAAGTGGCCAGTCACCCGAAACTGCAGCCATTGTACCTCCCACAGGCAGGGAAATATCAAACATAAAAGACTGGGTGGGCATTATTTTACTCCAAACAAAGTGTATTTTGCTAACTGACGATATGTACTGTACAGCAGTTCATTCCTCCTATCTCATTTTACTCCCTAATGACGGCTTTTATCTTCCACAGCCAGACACTTTTTATGCCCCTCCTGCCCTTTACGTTTTCAGGCCTGGCCTTTTGTCAGCGTGGATATCATGCAGGGTGGAGTGTTGAGCCACTTCTTCCCTCTGCAGATAATAAAGAAATGTACAATTTTTAATTAGAATAAAAAAAAAAAAACAACCAAACGCGGACAGCCGTAACTGTGTTTATGCAGGTGCTGCTGAGGGAAACATCTGAGGAAAAACATGAAGGAAGCTCCGCTTTGTGCTCCTGCAATATGATCCTATTTATTCATTCAGCCGTCCTTGACTTTGACGAGGTTTGAAGCCACTGAAATGCTAATTATTTCACTAAATGGTGCAAAGCTTTCATGTTTCACCAAGAAAACACAGATGCAGCCATGAAACTTGCTTGTAGAACAAAAAGAAGCTTCCATTCTGTATGCATATATACACACATATATACATACACAGTATATGCATTAATGAGGCTTCCCTGAGCTCCCTCCACTTCACTTATGTGTATGTATGTGCTTAATCAGGCAGGGCCCGCCTCCACCTTCCCTCAGCGTGCCATATGCTTCACACGTCTGGTCATTTTAAATGCTTTTTTTTTTTTTTTTTTAGCTCAGATCTCTCCATAAAATGCTCCGAGTGCTGTTTTTATCATAACCTACATGTCCACGGCAAACCCACGGCCTCCCTGTGTGTCTTGTTTATGAGCATATGCTGCTCCTTTCCCACCGCTCTCCTCTCTCCGCCTTAAATACTTCTCGCCAATCACCTTGAGAGCACGCGAGGCGTCTTTGATTTATTGTACCGGCCGGGCTGCTTCTCCATCTTCGACCCCAGCTTGTCACAAGGCGGCTATAATTGGGAGACGCTCATGACCCACCTAACATAGCAGCCCAGTCGGAGGGGGTGGCATCCTTGGGAATTCTCCATCTCTATCTCCCTCTGTCTCTCTCTCTCTCTCTCTAGTGTTTTTTTTCTTTCTTTCTTTCTTTCCCTTCCAGAGAAAGTAGGACACCCAGCAGCACCATTAATTGTTTTGCCCTTTATATCTCAAAAACAGAGGAGTACAAGAGAGAGGAATAAAGGACACAGCCACCTCAACGCTGTCTTTGCGCTCTCCTTGCTTGCAGGAGGCCTCCGCCAGCTTCGCCCAGTGGGAGAGGCTGATGAAAGGACAGGGGTCAGGGGTCGTCGCCATGGAGAACCCCTTCACTGAGGTCATGAGCCTGGTCACACAGATGTACAAGCAAACAGCTATCGCCAAGGTAACAGAAGAGTAGGTGGTGTCATTGGACAGTACAGTGCACCTTTGAAGCTACGTACAGTAGGACTCCTCTGCTGTCCCTGATGCTGCATCCACAGCAGAAAATAGTCCCTTCTGTTGTTACAGTAAATGAAACTATGCATTAATAGGTTATTTTTTTAATAGGAAATTTACGGTAATGGTTTTTACCCCTGCAATTTGATTTAGGCAGTAAGGATAATAATAGTTAAGAGTTAAAGTTAGTAAGCTAAAAGCCAGTTTGCCCAGTGTAGCCTAGCAGATAGAGTGGTTGGAAACTGTAAAAGCGCCCCCTGTGGACAAACACAATATGACACATTTAATTAGAGAGCTCTACAAAGTTTTAAACAGAAATCTTTCAACTTATGTTGTTACTAATCCTTAAAATAAATTAGCCTACAATGTTTACATTGCACAAACATTGTGCACACTATATTGCACATACAGTCAAGATTTGTAACTGATAGTTTCCCAGAAAAATAAACACAGATGTGTTCTGTGACTGTAATATATTCTTTAGAACAGTCTCGATGTCTGAATAATGACATTTTTTTATTCACTTTCATGGTTCAAGAAATGGTGAATTGATGGTACGGCATCATTCTCCGAGCGCTTGGCCAAACACTCGGTGAGATCTCATGGGAAAGCATCGCCATGGTAACGGAGCCTAATAGTTGCCAGTGAAAGGCACTTAGACAAAGTAGGGAGTTATAACTGAGGTATTATTTAGTTGCGTCCAGCCTGGCATGATTACATCTTATATCAAAGTTACACACTGCACTAAAATAGCATCTCTGTGATGTTGTTGCCATGGAAACTCGGCCGGGCTCTCAGCTTGAAGTGATGTTTTTTCTTTTAATGAGAAAAATAAGCAGTGAGGGAAGGTGATGAAGGAGTCCGGGGTCAGAGGAACTTCCTCACCAATCCTGATGCTGAGACAACAGGAAGTAACTTGTTTCAGTAGTTAAGTAAACAGTCCCTCCAAATATAGTATCCTTGTCCAACCATCTCCCGGCATTTCTCTCAATTAGCCCAGCGCCCTCAGCCATGAGGAGCGCGGTCCCGGGGTTAACGAAGACCGGAGATAACCAGAGAATGCAATCATCGACACGCCACTCGCTCAGCCTGCCTCCCAGCTTGGATCTTTTCTGCGCTTGGCGTTGTTTGCTGATTGGATTTCTGCTCAGTTTAGCCTAACACTGGACCTCCTTTCATTACAAAGCCCCCCACACCCACTCACCCACCTCAAAGCCGATACTGCCCAGTCTCATTTCCTCTCCTATCGGCTCTCAGACACACTTTAGGAAAAAAAAAAAAGCTTCTTTTTTTGGGTCAGAATGTTGTGATATTTTCACACATGTATGTCACTCTGACGAGCATCGTGGCCCCTGCCTGCCCGCCTGCCAGTCCGCCTGGTGACGGAGCTGCCAAACGCCTTTGGGGTATTTTTGTTGCTTTACCCGCCAAGCATCTGCTCCCAATTACCCAGAGAGGACAGCTCTGATGCTGGACTTTAAAGCAAGCTAACGGGCCGCTTCAGACAGCCGAGAAGTTTGTGCACTAATTAAACTCAGCGGAAGGAAGCCGGCAAAGCCAAGCCGTCAGTAATGAGGACCCCCCAGATCAGAACGGGGTCGGCAGGCCTGGCGGAGAGATTCATTATCAGGCGCATCGGCTAATTATCAGTAAGGCAAAGCAGAGGTTCTCCCACCAGAGCAGGTGTGATGGCTGGAGAGGTTGTCAGGTTGCAGGAGGTGTGGAGATTACAGGGGAGGGATTCACACCTCAGAGAGCGGCCTGTCTCCAAAACCGTCTAGTAAGGGCTCTGTTTGACTCAAATCAAACCTCAGTATTTCTCACTAGTTGGTGCTATTCTGGTCTGCTCCTCTGTCTCTCTTTTTTTTCTTGGCCCCAGGCTCTGAAATGAGCCGGATACTCAATGACACGCTCATACAGCACATCCACTCCAAGTTTGCAGAAGGTAGCGGCCGTGGTACATCTCAGTGTGATCGCTGGGCAGCAGATAGATACCTGGAGGGCGCAGTTACCTCCGTCACACTGCCTTTTTTTCCACACTGTCAATCAGGGTTGGACTCTTAAATGTGCACTGTGATTTTTTTAAGGCGTTGACTTCACAAAAAGTTAGATAAACAGAAATAAATGTGACAGCCTGATGTGGCTGGACTGTACATTTAGCTGTTCTCTGATGTTAATGTGTCTTTGTCACCAGAATAAAAAAAAAAAAAAAAAGAAAGCGTGCTCACACACCAATCATATCACCAAGTTGTGAGTTATAGATTTGCTCTCACTATCTGCGAGCTGACAAATGCGCCCCAGTCACTCTCTGTGCTCTCCCCTTTTAAGGTCTGGATCCTCTGCACTCAATAGAGAATCGATCACACAGAAAGGATGCCGCGGTGATTAATTGACTTCTTCACTGATCTAGCCGGTTCCTCTGTGTGTGGTCGACCAGTGAAGTGATGGATTCAGTGGTTCTCTTTCATCTGTGTCTACTTCTGTATGTGTGTGTGTGTGTGTGGTCAGGCGGGAGCTGTGAAGGACTACATTAAGATGATGCTGGAGGCAGAGCAGCTGAAGTTCCTGGTGTTCGCCCACCACCTCACTATGCTGCAGGCCTGCACTGAGGCCGCCATTGAGTCCAAGGTAAACCTGCTGCCATTATGTTTCTACAGTAGAAACCCAGAAAGGACAAAACCGATTCTTTCGTTTTTCTATATAAATGTACTGCTGCATGCTGGATGCTGCAATCTGACTTCGATGCGAAGCGCATGGCTAGCTGTAAATTATTCCACTTTTATTTAAAGGTAAATTTAAGTGTACAGTTTAATGCAGGTGCAACATTTTAATACTTAGATTATATGCTGAAACACAATAAAACAGTTTATAAGATTACACCGGAGAAAAAGTAAGAAAAGTAAACTTTGTTTCACAACTAATCTCCCAAGTTTTTTTTTTTCCCCCAAATCATCACGAGCAAATGTTATCTGGTTGTTCGACGCCGGCAACCTGTGAAAGAGCTCAGGCATGACGCGTGTGTCGCAGGGGTCGAGAAGGTGTTAGTTGACTGTAATGTAGCGGTGCAACGTGTGATAGCACATTCCTCTTTGAGACGCTCACTCTCGGTGCGTTCGCACTCACCAATTAACAGAGATGAGCTAAAAAAAGGAACGACACTGTGATGAGGAACCTGGTGGAGACGAGCGGCTGAGCTCCAACAACAACGTTATCACTGTTTTTTTTCTCACCTGGTGTCGAACTGGTTGGAGAGTTTGCTTGATATAATACAATTGTGACTTGTTTTAAACTTGTAAATTTGCTGCATTTACATCATGAGGTAAGTGATTAATGCTGTTTTAGAAAAAGTCAGACAAACCTCTGAGTTGTGTCTCAGTGAGTTTCTCCTTCATGTTCATGCAGGCACTGTTACATCAACATGTGGGAGCAGCACAGTCGGCAGCTCTGCAGGACTGATGGACCTGAATCAAAAGAGTGCAGTTGCCACAGCATGTTAGCACCTCAGTGAATGTCAGGCTCAAGTTCAGCCTCTCTTTGTTTGGTGTATATATACACATATCTACAGGAGGCATGCTTTATTTAAACATTGTTTGTACAACTAGTACCACTAGGAAGGCATGACCATCAGTCACATGTCGTTATTGCTCACGTCTTAATTACATATCCATGTATGCATGTATGTATCTGTGACGAGTGCAGCTTTCAGTATGGTGAAATTACCTCGTCTCTCCTGACAGGCTGGTTACATCCGAATCGACGGTAGCGTGCCATCATCAGAGCGGATCCAGCTGGTGCACAAGTTTCAGAGTGACCCAGACACCCGGGTGGCCATCCTCAGCATCCAGGCGGCCGGACAGGTACTGCAGATACACATAAAAACACAGACTGTAACACAACTTCTTAGAGAGTACCAAAACACAGCCATCACTGAGGCATATATCTCTGATAAGAATAAGGAAAATAAAAAGTGCTGCTCTATTTCCACAATAAGTAGCTGAAATAGTCAGCATTACTGATGAGAGTGGTTGGCTGAAGCACAATCATGGTTCGTCAGAATAAATGTTGAAATGTGTTGTACTGTTAATAATATGCATAATAAACTCTTGGACGTTAATTATTCAGAGTGACTGAATAAGTACAAAAAATCCATGTATTCCAATCAGAAGAAGTGGGTGCTTGAAGCTCTTGTGTGGCAATTAGCTGATAATGTTCTGTCATTAACAAGGATTTCATCATATTGTTGCATGTGGGCTATTTGAGAGGTATTTGTGGTGCTAAGTGAGTGTGTGTGTGTGTGTCCTCTCTAGGGTTTGACCTTCACCGCTGCCAGCCACGTGGTGTTCGCCGAGCTCTACTGGAACCCGGGTCACATCAAGCAGGCTGAAGACCGGGCCCACCGCATCGGGCAGACGTCCTCTGTCAATGTGCACTACCTCATCGCCAAGGGCACCTTTGACACCGTCATGTGGTCCATGCTCAACAGGAAGGTGACGTGACGGCAGCAGAAATTTATGCAAAGCTGCTTAATCGCTCACTGATGTTTTTTTTTTTATTGGAGTACGCTCTGACATATGCAAACGCAGGCTGCTTAAACCCCCATCACACAAGTTCTGAACATAAAAAATGAACCGACTTGTCCTTCAGGAAACTGTGACTGGCAGCACGCTGAACGGCAGGAAGGAGTACCTGAAGGCCGACGAGGGCGACAAGGACAAGTGGGAGTTCCTCAACTTTGCCAGCGCATGGACACCAAGCGAGATGCCATCGCCTCTGGAGCGAAGTGCAGGAAAAGACGACCTGTTCTTCACTCATGTGAGTCGGCTAGAAGAAAAATAAGAGATAAAACAAGTTGAATGTTCTGATGCTCTTATAAAGAATAAAGGCCTTTGAATGGGGGGCAGCATTACATGCAAATGAAAAAGATGTGTGTCTGTGGCTGTGACAAAGAGAAATGTATAAAAGTTAGACAATGATTGAGCCAAACATGATGTGATTTTGTGTAATTTCTTCTTGATTAGTTTCAAAAAGACAAGCAGCACGACATCCGCTCCTTCTTTTCCCCACCTGCCAGCAAGGAGAAGAAGAGGAAGAGGACAGAAGTTGTGGAAACACCACCTTCCATCTCCTTAGAGACTACTGAAAACAAGGAGGAGAGGAGAGAACCGTCCCCTGACACGCCTGACCTGGACTTCTCCCCGCAGCTGAAGAGGCTGAGGACCCCGCAGCCCGGCCCGAGCCCTGTGTCTAGTTTAGGGAAGGCGAGGAGGTCAACGACGGGGAGGTTGAGCTCCAGCTTCCCGCTCATGACACCGCGGAAGCTGTCAGAGCCTGATCCTGGTCTGATGTGGAGCTGTGGGTCCTGCACATACTCCAACAGCGGCCTGCTGCCTTACTGTGAGATGTGTGAGTTCCCGCGCTCCTCCTCCTCCTCCTCCTCCTCCTCCTCAGCTGTCAGATCAGGTAGGATTCTTTTTTTGTAATACACAAACTTCATTTTATTTGAATGGGTTTCATTAAGAAAAAAGCACTGTCTCTTGCTTGAAATGAAGCACCTGAAACTGAAATCCATTCATTGCTTTATTTTCCTTCCTGTCAATATCAATCGTAGCGGTCTGTTGACATAATACTTCTGAACAGCATTACAGATTTCACCAGATGGAGACTCGTGATAGCAAAAGATGGAGGCAGGCTTGCCAGAGTCTGAAATAGCTGCTCTGAGAATACTGTCTTGCTCTCTCTCTCTCTCTCTGCAGATGACAAGGACACAGTATAATTCTCACCTGTCAAGCTGAGAGAGAGAGATAGAGAGCAGGCGTCTGCTATTGCTGCAAACGTCTCACACAAAGTTGGGAAAGTTGAGCTGGCTCTAGCTGATATCTCTGACAGCCTATGATTGTATCTTGCAAAAGAGAGAGGAGGGAAGTCGTTATGACCTGGCAGGCAGCAGGTCCACGCTCTCTAAATGTCTAAGATGCATCAGAAACTGGGATCTGGTTCACTGGAGGTGATGTTCAGGCAGCCGCAGGGACGAATGATGAGGCCTGAGTCAATAACTGTGCACTGAAATGAGTTCACACACGAAGGCTTCATCAGTGATTCGATTATTTACAGCTACACTACATTAAGGCCTAATTCTGGATGATTAAGGATGTGTTTGCTTTGTATCGCAGGTCATAAATTGTGGTGCATGTGTTTGAACAAACCTCAGCCGTCCCTGCACCTCCTCTGTATACTGTTCAGTCCTCTAAACAGTACTAACAAGTCTGAGATGGCTTTTAAGTGCAGACAAAGAGTCCTGGAGTCAAAACCCTGTCAAGCTGTTGCTCACAGACAGCAATGTTTCCTTTTCATACATGACAATGTGTGTATCTTTGGCACCATATGCCACCAAAAAAAAACAGCTAAAATAGCGAGCAAGATGATACAAAGGTGGAAAAACCTTGCTGCAACACAATAAGTCAGAATGAGTGGGCTGCCTAACAACAGGCATGGATCAGGTGATTATTTTCTATAAAAAGCATCCTACATATGCAGCATGAGATCAGTTACATTTTCACAGGAATATTTATTCATAACACTTCCAGTGTCTCACCTGGTTGACACTGCATTAACTGTATGCTAATGCTGGATGTATGAGTGTACAGTAAATATTGGCTGTGCTGAAGGTCTGTTTGCAGCTCAATCCATTGCAAGTGAAGCTGCTGCACTTAAAACACACACAGAACAAACAAGCAGCACATCAGCATAGAACACACACACACACCTACACCTTTTTTTAACACAATTCACCCCCCATTTCATGCTCAGCTCAGCTGCAGCAGATGCTTGATAACTATTCAGCAATCACACTCTCTTCTTTGTCACAAGCGCCACTCTGCATTCACAGCAGCGGGCTGTGTCAGCTCGCTAGACAGGGAATTTAACAACCTGCTAAATTTGTAAATGACACACTGTGCTGAAAAATAACAACTGTATTTATGGAGATATCTCTCAACTTGGCACCGCCATCCTCAGCTCGTGAAAATGTAAGAAAATAATCAGGTCGGAGCCTATGGTGTGACATGATAAAGTGTTATCCCTTCAAAAGCAACAATTTTTCACAATGACTGCAAAGAAAGAAAGAAAGCAGGGACGCTGTGTATGAATCACAGGAGGACAGCAGGGCTCCACAGCTGCAGCAGGAGCTGCATGTCTGCAGTCAGCACACAGGAGGATACCGTGTGTTTCACCGCCAGGCGAGCTTCTTATTATTTCCAGCATTGATGCCTGATGCAGGAAACAGCAGAAATAAGATTTCAGAAGCCGGTTACCACCCGCTAAGCCCTGCTCTGCTTCAGCTACAGCACTCATGCTGTACACCGGGAGATTTTTCTTCAAAATTTCACACTTTTATTGTTCCGATGTTACATTGCAGCAGTGATATTCATCCGCATAGATTGTTTTGAGGCCATTGAGTCACTAGTCATCATGCATGGGTGTGGTTCGGCACAAAGTAGTTCCTATGAGTAACCGATCAGATTTTTTTGATCAGGTTGTGATTTCTAAAAAGAGACATCTTGTTCTCATACATTAAGACCATGGGTCCCAACCTGTGGTCCAAGTCCTTCCTTGGGGGCGCCAGACATCACCAAGCAGGACACAAGGATTTCATTAGGTTGTGAAAGCAGATTAAGTTTGAAACTTTGAGATAATTAGCCAGGTATGCTAACATGTAATAGAGGAGGTAAGTCTAAGCTGCTGAAAACGTACGTGTTGCTTTTATGTTTTTAGGTTTAAATGGTTAATAAAAAAGTTTTTCGGTTGTCTGTTTACCTCCGCAGTGAGGAACGGTACTCAACTAATTGCAGGTGTTAAACAATAACAGCTCGTATTAATTTCACACAAATTGAATCACTGTAGTGGCTCCATCGTCACTAATCCCGCTCTGTTTTTAATCAAACTGTCACACATTGTTACCTCCTTGGTGTGTGACACCTCAGGTTGGTTTTTGTGGAACCAGCACTCTGCACAGAGGGAGGGGCAGTTGCTCTCTCAGCTCACCCTATCCTGGTTTGTTAGGTGTTAAGGCAGTTTATTATTATTCAATACATGAGGGCAGACGTTGCTTTTTTTTGATGCATCTGCTGCTTGGCTCCCTGCAGACTGCAATAAGAAAGGATTTCCTGTTTTACACAGCGACTGGAGTGTGTTGTTTCTACGTGAATGCTAATTAGCTCACACAGGATCACATGCTTCTTCAATGTGTGTCGATTTTGGAACCTTATCAAGACACTGCAGACATAATGGGCCCCTGATGGGTGGGAAAACAAGGGGGACGGCTGGTAAAGTCGAGGCACGGCCCTGTAGGATTTCCCCCCGTTAACATCTTCCTCGGTGGGGACAGCTTAACACAAATTGAGCCGTCTCTCGGTAGCCTCCCTCTGCTTGTTAGTGAAGGAGGGGGTTGCAGTGGCGGGGCCAGGAGCCCGGAGACTCATGTGACATTTGAGGAAGCCGACTAGAGGCTGGCCTTTTGAAGAAACAAGCCACAGAGAGGCAGGATCACTAATTAGCCCGCTGCGTCCCCGAGTCTCACAACTTACTGTCTTGTTACATTTCACACCTCAAGTTCAGCAAATATTGTGAAAGGATGTGATTTAAATTTAACCAGGAAGGAAAGTCAGGAAAGGAAATTGTACTTTTTTCAAGAAGTTCCGTGACATTTACATTGGGCTATAAATAATTCTTCGGTTAATTCTACCTTGATAATAAACATCAGTGCACAAAGTAGAGTTTGAAATAAAGCCTGTGAATGGTGACGCCATAATCCCTGCATTCATTAACATTTTTGTGGCTCAGATTTCTGCTTGACCTTCACAGAATTACAGCATTCTGCATGAATGAGAATCACATGAGTGGTTTAACAGAGGAGTCTGCTTTTTAAAGGAAGATGGCATCCAGCCACCGTCAGCTGTTTGAACGCAGCCGCCCGGTGCAGATGCAGCAATCGCTAACAATTATTTCGTTTAGGTTTGATTGCACATGATGCAGGCGAGCAATTAACAGAACAATGTGACACAAACATAATTCAGATGATATTTGATCCAGGAGGGGGGCGGCAGGTGTTTCTGTGTGCAGCTGACTGCAGAGTTCGCCTTCCATCCCTGCTTATATCTGCTCATTTTACATCATCACATCCTCTAAACTTGTCAGTGAAGGACTTATGGAAGCTAATAACATCACTAATGAGCCATATTGAGTTTTACTTTCATGTCAGCAGTCATTTTGTCACACTGTCACACTCCTCAGATGATGGATATCTCGCTTGGGAATGAAACTCTTCAAAGTCTGATTACACTGTGCAGCTTAGCCAATAGAGTAATCTTCATCTTTCTCTTCCTCTTTCTGGCTCAGAGCCACCCAGGCCTCAGCAGCCCCCTGCCACCGACGAGCCCGAGCTCAGCCGGGAAGAAGCCCGGCCTCAGAAAGACAAACAGAGCGAAGGGGGGGAGGAGGAGGAGGAGATGGCTGAGCCTCCCAAAGACAAACAGAAACTAGGAGAAGCAGAGGAAGAGGACAAGCGCTGGCTCAAAGGCAAACAATCAGCGGGAGGGAGAAGCGACATCATCGCCGGTGGTGGCGGCGGCTGCCTCCCCCCTGACCACACACAGGGTAATCCCACCTGCAATCTTCTCCTTTTCATATCTAGGGAAATTGGCTGGTGGCGCATTGTCACCTGCCCATATAATGCTGTTTCATATCATCACTCCAAACCAATAAGGCACTATATCTCCTTCCATATGGGGCAGGCCAGTATTATTCCTACTGCTTATTAGCATCTGGTTAGGATATTACCTGTTTTTCTCAGCAGAAGCCAAACTTTACTAAATTCCACTGATTGGCTTCAGGTTCTATCACAGTCCAGCAGGCACCTGATGAGCCTCACATTAGCTGTTTTTTAATAAAGTGGACCCAGGCCTAATTACATAAAAGACACAAAGTTCTCTCACTGCACCAGCTCATCCTTGAAACACAACCTGATTGCCACCCCCCCCCCCCTCGTCCACTCTGGTTACGTGTGTACACGTCTGAGAGTCTCCGAGGGACTCCAAGAAACAAATTCCCAATTACACACTGTGTAATATTGCAAATTAAGACCTCTATGTTCAAGTGCTCCTGTCTCGAAGGGATACGCAAAGCAATAAATTGCACTAATTACAAAGAACTAATTACACTGCGAGCAATATGAAGAGCTTTAAAAAAAAATTGCCAGACTAGCAGAGTCTAAGAAAAGCCTGCGACCCAGGTGGCGCCCCGGTCAGACATTTTGGTTCAGGCTTTAAAGGATGAAACTTAACCTAGGAGGGTTTTCTTGGGCAGCCTCTATTACCCTCAGATCAGTGTGCAGCACACACACACACACATACACACACAGACATCTATTAGTGCCCAGATTGTCCACTGGTTAATTTCCTATTCCTGCAGCTACCTGTTCCCTCCAGCGGTGCGGGCTGAATCCCAGCACAGCTCCCCCTGCAGAGCCGCCTGCACTCTGAGCCTGCCCACTATTCTCAGGCCAAAAAAAAAATCTAACCAGCCTGCTTTTTTAAAGTGACTCTAGGTGAGAGATAAAAGCCTCGCTGTCGATCAGAAATGGCAGCACTAAAGAGGTGCCGCTGGGTGCCAGCTTGGCCCCCTGCATCCATTTTTCTCTGGAGAACATCCATCCACATAAGCATGCTGACTTACATATACATTTTATATTCGCTGTGTTGGTCGGTCAGTTTGTTAGCTACGTGCCAGTTTGTCTCCGGCAGCGTGGCTCCATTACCAAACACAGTGGTTGTCCAATAAAAGTGACCTATGGGGTCAGGAGCGGTGCCTAATGATTTTCCTCCACCTTCCTGTGGTTTTAGAAGGCAAACCACAGAGCTGTCGGCCGCCCCCACTTCTTGATTGCTCTGAGATTACTTTCCTCACAGCACAGACAGGCAATCACTCCTCCTCCTCCTCCTCCTCCTCCTCCTCCTCCTCTCTGCTCACTGTCCGTCTGTCTGTCTGCATGTTTAAAGATGGCTGCCCATTCTTCTTCTTTTTTTTTTGTATCTATCTTTTGTTTCGATCCTGCGGAAGATGAGATGACTCAGTCCAATTAGGCGTTGTTTTCTCTCTCTTGCAGTAAAATAACAGATAAATCCCCCGGGGTGTTTTGAAGGCACTGTTCATACTGTGTAAGTGACAGTCTAATAAGACGGCTTTGTAAGATGAATTGCCCCCATCGTATAAATGGCCCAGTTAATGCAGCTGGCGCGTTCCGCCACTGCAAACAAGGGAGTAAAAAAAAAACTGCTTACAACAAATGTAGGGTGCACATTGCAGAGCTGCTAGGTTTCATTACAGATGTAGCAGGACAGAAGGATAGATGGGGTTTTGTTCTGGCGTCCAAAAAAATGTTTTGGTTCCAGGTGTTTTTTGCAGCTCTGTCGTCTGTGTTTTCAGACACTAAGTGCAGCTGAGATCAGAACAATGTGTGCAGGAGAATTACGCCTGCGGGGACGGCAAACATAAAAATGAAAGATATGGTTTTGGTGCAGGGACGGGTCAAGGAGAGGAAATGACTTCACCAAATGTCAAATTGCATCACCATCGTTAGTCAGAGCAGCGAGAGAAGGTTCAAATAACCCTCTGCTGCTGATGGAAACGTCACCATTTCACCGCTACACAGCCAGGATTTAGTAGCTGGTGAAAAGCATAAAGAAAAGTGCAGGCTAATTAACATGGATCCACAGAGCGTGTCACAATAGTGACAATCAAACCACCAAAAGTCCTTCTATATAGAAACTTAACAAAAAACCACAAGCCACAAGCTGGAGTTTGCAGACAAATAACCAGATTTCTACATCACCAGTTTCACCAGAAATGCAGAAAGTCCACATTAGAGACCTCACATCCTTCAGTATGAGTGTGCACAAGTCATTTCAGTGGTCTCAGAGGCCCCGTTCACACTGGAGAAAGTCATTCCAGCTAGAGTAGGATTGAGCCCAGACAGCCTTTAAGCTGGATGCGTTCAGACCTATTTTCAAATCTGGCTAGCACACAGTTGTGTCCGCACTCAATCAGGCTTCATCCAGCGTGTTTGCTGTTCTCCAAACCACTAGGTGGCGCCTCATTTCGCTAGCCACATTTGCGTTCACACCTGAGCCACATTTGAGCCAATCCGGCTAGATCCACCTCTCGAGGGTGGATCTAGCCGGCTTGAAATCAAACTGGATTCAGCCGGATTGGAGG
Organism: Parambassis ranga; assembly: GCF_900634625.1. Taxonomy (NCBI): domain Eukaryota; kingdom Metazoa; phylum Chordata; class Actinopteri; family Ambassidae; genus Parambassis; species Parambassis ranga. The sequence continues at coordinate 42,949,132 of NC_041023.1, forward strand.
TGTTCACACTCGGAAAAAAACACATCTGGATTGATCTGGATGCGGCCAAATCCTGCTTAAGCCACATTTTTTTCCCCAGTGTGAACGGGGCCAGACAGGCCTGTGTGTGTTTGTGTGTGTCTTCAGGTGCTTATCACCCAGAAGCTGATTGAGAAAATCTGATTCTGTCCCAGAGATCCAGTGCAGGGACAGGGCAGCACTGTTCATTGGAAACTCTCTTGTCAGTATTTTCCCTCCTATTAACAAGCCAGATGGACACACACACACACAGACACACAGACACACACAGTGGTGAGGCAGACAACTGGCCACGCGAAGTGATTTAAGGCAAGTATTATCAGAGTGTTATAGGTCATTGTCTAAATGAAGCGTGGTCGAACAGCGGCGGTCTCATTTCCACCGCCTGACCTTTTCTTGCTAGATGCTGGCAGGATGAGCGAGCTACATAGCTGACATTAATGACCTGCTCTCTCTCTCTCTCTCTCTGTGTTTCTCTCCATCTGTGACTGTCATTTTATCACTCTCTCGTTCTCTCTCTCTCTCCTCTGGTTCTGTTGTTCAGCAAATTTCTTGAAGAAACTCGTGAAAAAGAAGCTGAAAAGAGGGAAAAAAGAAATGTAATGCTCAGCTTAAAGACTGCCGTCTGCCTGATTTAACATCAGTGTCAAAAGAAATTCATTTTTTATGAGTGAAAAAAATGATACACTTTTGAACCTTTAAACATTTATGATGCAATTTCCATTGAATATCATCTGCATTTACCATATTCAGTAAAAAAACTCACAACCTCAGCCACCAAACAAACCAACAATGCTGCCTGCGAAAAGCAAATGACCCACAATCCCCTTCACCAAACGTCCCGCAATGTCGCTCATGAAACAAACCACACACAAAGTCTGTCCTTCTGTCCCTCCAATGCATCCTGCTGCATTTAAAACATAAACAGAGGGAGCGCTCCGACCTGCTGAGAGCAGGACGTGGATTGTATTTGTATGAAAATGTCAGAGATAATTACTTTTCATTTCACATTCTATAATCAAGTGTTTGAAAGCAATAAGCATAAATATAAGCAAACACATCTCAATGATCCGCCGTGATCGTCCTGCCTTCTGAATATTGTACTCGGGGTAATAAATGCTAAAAGCTGGTGGAGTTTAATGTCTCAGCCAGTCGTTGCATCACCAGAGGAGCAAACGGAGTACCAATAAAACCCAGAAAGCCAATAATGAGCCAATAATAAATGCTCAGTGAGATATTAGTCAGCCTCTTCCTCTCTCCCTGCAGACCGCTGCGCCACGCCGTGTTTGTCTTCTCCTGCTGCTGATGCTAATGACGAGGATGAGGATGGAGGAGAAGATGGCGCAGCCCATCCCGTCTACGCGGGCCTCCAGTTCTCCGCCAGCCAGTACACAGACCGAATATATCTGTACACCAAGGTACCGCTGCCGCCATGATCTGATCATTGTCTTTAGAGCACATCTTCTGCTGGTCAGTGATGAAGCAATAACTCCATCTTGGATTTAATTAATACATGTGTTTACAGTGGAGTTCTTTGTAATTACACCTCCAACACACTAGTTGGTGCTGTGAGAAGCTACTTTTGCCAAAATTATGGAGGTATACTAGCTCTATTAGCTATGTACAGTGTGTGGACGTATGCTAACCTCTGAAAAATTCACACACTGTTGTGAGCTGCACAAAAAAGTCTTTTTTTGTGCAGCTTTACCTGCAGGAAACATTTCTAAATGAATGTCACCGTGTCTGATGTAATGATGTTTATTTCAGGTCTGGAGGCAGTAAGCATCTGTAAAAATCAAAAGGGCATCCAGAGGAAGGCTGCCTCTACTTATTGTTTTCTTCTTTAGCAGCTTGTGAAGGCATGCGGTTCCTTCACACGTTGCCAATTAGCAAACTATTTTTTTTACTATGTGAGAAAAGAGTTTCCAGCAGCATTAAGAAAGTCCAAGTTTAAGAATGAACTAATGGTGATTGAAAGCAGCTATTTTAAGCCAAACAAGTGCAATAATGTAGCTCACTATAGTGCGCTCCCATTAAAAGAGGATCAAGGACCTGCAGGAGTCGCTCCACATGTTTTTGTTCTGAGATTGATTGAGGCTGTGCGGTAAAAGGTGAAAGAAAAGCTCCTCAAATCCATTCATATTCTTCTGTTCAATACAAATTAAAGGTTCAGAAATGAGCAGGATTACAAATAAGATTTACCAAAGAGCTGCCAACTTCCCCCCTTTTCTTGCTGTCATCCAGTGTTTTAGCTGCTCACAACAACCCAGGTGGCCATGCCAGGTCAGTCATAAACAAGTAGACGTGTTGTACTTCAAATGAACTGCTGTGTTTCATCACTGAACCCGAACCATGTGACTCTGATTACACTCCTGTGCATTCTTGGCACTCGTCTTAAAGTGCCACTTGCCAGCAGACCTCTGTATTGATCGCACTGTGATACTTAACGGCCTTTTGTTTCATTCATGAGGGATCAGATTCCCTCCACGCTAAAGCTGATAAGAGACAAGAGGGGCTTTTTACAGGGAGGGGACCAAAACACCGAGCTGAATCACCAACGGAATATTACCCTGATGGCAATAGACAAGTGTCATGCACGCGTGGCTGAGACGATAAGCTGCAGAGATAAATGTCCCCCGCTGTCGTTTAAATGATAAACTGGAAGAATTCTGGCTGGAAAGCTGTCACATCGGGATAATCCTGGACTGAGCGCTCAGAGCACAATCACAGGAAGATTTGTCAGTAGGGTTTGAAGAGAAATATTGAGAGAATTATGAATTTTATGTCCATTTTCTGCTGTTTTATTCAAGGATTCACTGTCCCCAGGTGTGGTTTACACATATAGAGACAATAGTTCATAGTTGTGTCTGCACAAGCCTGGATTGTGTACCTGTGCATATATAATACAATTTAAAGCACACTGCATGGATGCAGGATGCGTTGCAGCGCCCCCTGCTGTTTGTATAGTGTAGTGTGTCGTCCTAAAACCCGAGTAGCACTTTTAGAACTTCCTGTTTAATCATCCAGAAGTCATTAGATGCCTTAAATGTGTTGGTTTGTACCACTAAAGATTTTTATTCTGTAATATAAAATACGTCGCTACATACCTTGCTAAGAAGTGTTTATGCGTCCAACAAAGACAGGTGCTAACAAATGGCTAACTGAGATTCTATGAAAATGCATTAATAAGACATTTAAAACGAAACATTATTTGGTGGAGCTTTTGTGTGGGCATAAATGGACAAAGTGACGATTATTTTTGGATCGAAGACCCTATTTTCTGTAGGTGTTTTTGGTGTTGCTACAGCTTGTTAGCATGGAGGATATTGTGCCTCTTTTCAATCACATCTAGCAGGACTCTAATCCTGCTCCATGCTGTTACAGCACAACCGGCTCTGCCGTTCCCCTGACTCTCCATGATATTTATTTTACCATAATCCAAATAAACACGCGGGCCTCTGCTGGCTGAGGGTGCAGCACAGGAGACAGAAAAAAAAAACTCCTAATGTTGATTTGTATCTCCAAATCCATGTGTCGGCGGCTGGCAGGTATTAACCTTTAGACTTTATCCTGCCTGTCCTCTCCGTCCACCGGCTGAAATCCTGACTGTAGCTTCTAGCTGGTCAGCCTGTGAAATGTTTGGCACAGCCACTGTTGTTTGATTGAAGCTAACATTGAGGGTAAGTGGCTGCTCAGGCTCCAAATTGGCAGTAGTTAGTGTTAATGAAGAAGTAATAACTGTGAAAATGTTCTTTATTGTAGTTATTTTTACAGTGATTATGCAGTTACCTCCAAGCCGCTGCTGGATGATTACCTATAATTACAGTGAGACACAATCCTATGTGTATATGTGTGTGTTTTTTATATATACTTTGCATTTTCCTCATTATTTCTGTTACAAATGCATGCACGCTGTCACAAGAGGAGCACATCTTCAAACATATATTAGTCAAAACAAGAGAGATCACTAACGAGCTCCTAGGTTACCACGGGAATCACCATGGCAACCAATAAAAGAATAAAGTGCAGCCAGATTACAGAACTTGAATGTAATTGGATTCAAGTTCTGCAAGTTAGTAATTAAAAATCTGATTGCTTGGCTAAAGATACCCAAAGTTTCAGCGCAACAGTACACAATGAAACTAATTGCATGTGAACCCTGCAAAACTGGATGTTTGCTGGTTAATTACAGAGTGACAGGCGAGGTTGTTATCCGTGCTCTGCTCGGCACCAAATGGCTGCCTATCACCGCCACAAAGTGATCCACCAAAATTTTTGAGTTCCATTTTAATGACCATGATGGTCAGGCGGTAATTAACATGCAAAAGACAAAGGTGGTGCTGAAAACTGTGAGACTCCCCTCCTGGAGGCCACAGGTGGAACTGCAGTGTTTGATGCTTGCTGCATGGCTGTAACACAGTTTCTGTTTTTGAGTGAACTGTCCCTTTAAACTCTCAGTGTTTGACTTAACACTAAAAGAAAACAGAGCGTTGCCCCCCTGACGCCCACCTTCTAACATTTATTTAATATCATCATAAAGGCATTGTTTGCAATCTGTCCCTCCTCTGAGTTACATAACTACAATATTAGCTGACATTTCTGCTCGTCAAAGCCGAGTGAAACAATAACCGCTCATTCACTCAGAGGGCTGCTCAGGCAGCGGAGTAAACGTGCGTTGGTTGTATTTCTGTTTGCTTTGGTTACACCAATGACTCAGCAGCTGAATCCCTTATCTCACCGACTGTTTGGGCAGAAGAAGCAGCTTCAGAGAGCCGCTGAGTGCCTTAATAGTGAAATTTCGGACACAAATCTTAAAATATGAAAGAAAAATCAAAGCGCAGATTTCACAGAGGGCACATGAGCCAGGCTAAAGATGAGTAACAGCTCTGCTAACGGTGCTGTCTCTGCTTCAGGCTGTCTTCATCGTCTCCTCTTCTTTTAGGACGGGGAGCCGTTGAACTTGAGCTTCGTCCCTCTGGACATCAGACTAACCAACTGGGACGACCTGCCCGAGGCCTTCAGCCAGCGCCGGGAAAATCGAATACAGGTCTGCCCTTCCCGCCAGGCGAAGTGTGTGCTTTGATATTAATGAATGTGTGTGGGTGTGTGAGTGTTTACACGAGGGAGAAGTGCCGACTTAATTTGCCGTTACAGTAAAAGTCTTCTTTTGAATTTCTAAGGTGACAGAAACATTTACACCCATTAACTGACCCTGTGAAGACACACAGGCACAGATATATGTGTGAAACTAATGACATCACTGATCAGAAGCAGGAAGAGCAGCAGTGCAGTGCTGCAGCCTGACAGATAGACGTGGAGCATGGACGCCCACTGAGGAGGAGGAAGGAGGGATGATGGAGAGAGGGTGGGGGGAGAGAAAGTGGCGTTTTATGAGGGTCGTTAAAGGAGACGGATCATCGCCTCAAACGACCCCCGCACACCAACCGTCTAATATTAAATCCTGCAATCTGCCGTGGCGGTAACAGAGGCGCTGACAGACACCCCACCTGTCACGTTGTTTATGTGGGTTTGTAAAAGCGAGGCGTGAGTCGCATCCATCCCCCTGACCCATCATTTACACCCTGTTACACCCCAATTGTCCATCACAATCAATACGGAGCCAGCAGCTTCGGTTTGTGGGCACGCACACCCTCCCACACAAACAACACAACATCAACACAATGCCTGAAGACTGAGCAAAAATGACACTTAACACAAGTAGGTGAAATAAAAGTGCATATTTGGGATCTATTTCCTGCTGCGGATTAATACACATTTGATAGAATTTACTGCCTTCCAAGAGATTAACATACAGCTTCTGGGATGAATCACTACCAGTGTCCACCCACACACACACACACAGATCCATCCACCCCTGTGGCTGTTGAGCTTTTAGCTGCTATATGTGTGTGTATATTTATTAATGTATTTTAGTGAGGATCTTTGGCGCTAAAACACCAACAAAAACTCACTGAATGTGAGAAGGTGTGTGTATAATGCAGATAGATTTTTTTATAAGTCATCTTTTTGTGACAGTGCTGCAGATAAAAAAAAGCACATTTCTCAGTATATGAGTAGGTAAATTGCCCATTAGGCCTGGTTGCCTGGTGTGCTCTTTGTTATTTTCTTTGAATGCTTGATGTCGCCGAGAGCGTGCGACTCTCTTTTGGTCTGATGGATTTTGTGAAGCTATAAAACTGTCTTCTAGAAGACGGTCTCCTTTGAATTATTTGTTTTCAGCTGTAAGTGTATTTTTCAGAATTGAAAAGCTAAAAAAAAATGTTTTGCTTTTAAAGAGGTTCCAATGTCCAAACTATCAATTTGTGTTGAAGATGAAGGCTCCAGCAGTTGCACTGTGAAATTGAATATAAAGTGTGGCCTCCTCTCTCTCTCTCTCTCTCTCTCTCTCTCCCTCCCCCACCCTCCTCCCACTTCCTCCCTGCAGGTGCTGAGGTTTGTTCAGGATTGGAGCAGCCTGGCAGCCATGAAGCAGAAGCTGCTTCGGCGCAGCGGCCTCCTTTTCCACAGCCCGACCCTGGGCCTGCAGCAGCTGGCTGCCGCCCAGCGCCCGCACTGCAGCACCAAGAGGTCAGACTCTTTCTCTCACTAATCCCTGCTCAAGCCTGGTGAGTGTGTTCAAGAGGAGAGTTCAAGAATCAAGAAGTTACACTAGCTGGGAAAGTAGCATGTTACTTAACACCGTCGCAGGATTTTAGGTCCAAAGAGTTGCAATGATAACATCTTTAGGAAGAGGAAAAATACAGAAGTCCAGACCTCATTGACCAGCCATGGCTGATAATAGCAGCTCTGACCCATCAGTTTCAATAATAAAGCTGCTCCTTATCTGAATCTGGATGTTTTGTCCAATTTGTGGAGCCTATTTAGCAACATCTGTAAGACAACAAAATCATCTCGAAACAGGGAGCCTGCTGTCTGACATCAAAGAAAAAAGCTGCTAAATATTGTGAATCCTGCCTCATCATCACTCAGTCAGGTGTAACAAGGTAACAAGGGAACAAAAAAAATGTCTGCAATCAGAAGGATATAATTTGACTTGTTATTGGTGGAAAAGGTGAGATGAATTAGTTCCCAACATTCTGTCGGAAAGCAGCGAGCAGTGTGTGAGATTTCACAGAGAAACCAGCAGATTTGTACACACGGACTGCCCCAGGCGTCAGGGAAGGGTGTGTGTGTGTGTGTGTGTGTGTGTGGGCGTATCAAAGGGTGTCAGCTGAGGCATAAGAGAAGATGGGATGAGCACTGTGCATGTGTACATGTGTGTTTTTGACAAACAAGCATTGTTGCTGGCACACTAATTACAGCTGGCGTGGATAGAAGCAGGGAGAGTTTGCCAATTACAGGGTGTGTGTGAGTGTGTGTGAGAGAGAGAGAGAGAGAGTGTTTCTGAACCGGGGGAACACGTTTGGGTGCATGAACCTAATCAAGGTGTGAGTAGGAGGCAATTGGCTCGCCTTGATTTGATACCTGTTTGATTTATTCACTAATCAGAACCAATCAAGCTCCAGCTCCGGCTCAGCGGGGCGATGGAGGCTCACCTTCCCTGTACTGAGGCGCTCGCCTTTCCGCTACTTCAAACTTAATGCACTTTCCAGCGCTGTGGATGTTCCAGTCATGAGCCACTCGTGGTGATTTACAGCGATTTTAGGGGAGTTTAGAGGATTATAATCCGGTTTGTGTCCCGGCTGAGCGGCTTCGTCATTAGAATTAGCACAACATTGGCTATAAATGGTTCATTGCCTCCTGTAATCACTGTGATAATCTGTGTTTGTGCATGCTAACAGCTTCATCCATAAGACATTAGTCCACTGTCAAAGTCTTTGTTACAAAAAGACTCACTGCAACAATCCTACACTACACTACATTATGCAACTGGAGAGCTTCCCCCTCTTTGATAAATGCCCTCATCTTTTCAAACTGCACTCCTCCAGTTAAATTTGAATTCTCCGGCTGAAGCTGCGGGAGGATGGGGCCATTATCTGAAAGCTGGCACACCTCCTCCACAGACACATGAGATGTTTCCACACTCTGGGGCAGCACTTCTCAGAACAAGTGAACTTTAAAGTCAGGTGGAGTGGCCCCGCCCCCCTGACTTTAAACTCATCAATAAGAGGATTAAAAGGGAGACTCACCACTGCTGATGCAGGAGAAGGAGTGACACCAGACTCTTTTACTTCCTGCTGCTGCTTTTGACCTGAAAAACATCAGTTTTATTGTCAATAAACGCAATAAATTCCTGCACTGTCTCTCAGTCACAGCAGCAGCTTGTTAGTTTGATTCTGGGCCCGAGCAGGGCGGAGTCTGCGGCTCTGCAGGTGCACGCCGCCAGCCTGAGCCGGCAACAACACCCCCTGCAGCTGAGCATCAAATGTCTGCCGTGTCCAAATAACACAGATCAAATCACAGGCAGGTGCTGCTGCTGCAGGTCTGTCAAAACTTACAAAGGAAGATGAGTGAGGGATCAGCTGACATTTGGGGAAATGCATTTATTTGTTTTCCTGCTGAGATTGAGCAGAAAAGGTTGAAGCTACTCCTGCAGAACGTCCAGGAAACTGGGCTGTGCACTACAGGAAATATAAAGTAGATTGGATTTATAAAAACGTCGCCTTTAGTGCCGAGCATCACCGTGCAGCCTGCATAAAAACATGCAAACTCACACCTCCATCTTCCCAGGAGCGCGGCTGGACTCAGTTTAGTGCGAGGTATCTCGTTTCATGCAGCCTCTGTGCTGGGACTGTTTGAAGCAAAGGAAGCTCTTGTGTTTGATGGAGACTTACCTTCTTCCTCATCTCCCTTCAGCTTCCAGAGAAACTACTCTTTGATGTGCCTCTCCTCCACTTTCTGTCATCCATCTTTTTTCCCCCCCCTTAAAGAAAGTCCAGATGGAGGAGGCGAAAACGCATGAAAATGTCTGCCTGCAGGGTCGAGAAGAGAGAGAACCCTAATATATTTTTATACGTCTGGACATGTTTTTTATCTGCGTAGTAAATGTTTCTTCGTAGTTAAGCAGTGTTAAATGTATTTTTCTACGTGACTTATCATTCTAGGAGCCGCTCCAGTTATTGATTTTTATTTCAAAGGGTGGCAGGGCCGCTGTTTGTCTGCCAGCAGCAAACTTTCATCCAACTTTCCATTGACGTTTATGTCAGACCGAATGCTAGGAAGACGCAACATTAATTATTGGTCTGCAAAACAATTAGTGGTCATCAGGAGGGTTGATTGTCTGTGAAAGTCACCGTCCATTTTTTCTTGTACCTTGCAGCAGGGACATCAGCACAGAGATTGATCTTTAAACATGGCATTGATTGTTTTTGTTTGAGCCTCTAGAGGTCATTAGTGGTACTGCACGTACAAATCTTCCTTCAGAAGAGGAGGAGGCTTGATGTCAACTCTGGGGGTCATTTTAAACCCGTCCAGTTTGGCAGGAAGAAGCCGGTGCACACCTAGTGTCTCCATCAGCGTACAGGGCCATAAAAAGCAGATGGATTAGATTAGATGATTGACGATCCCTGTGGGGAAATTAGATTGCTGCTGCAGCAGTAGTAATGGGATTCAGCAGGGGAAGAAGACAAACAGAATATAAGCACACAAACAGAATAGGAAAGGAAGAATCTGCGCGTTTAAGCACAGTGTGGTGCCAAGACAAAAATAAAAGTGCATCTGGCTCTACACTCAGGACGTTTGGAGAGTTTGCCAGTTCTGTGGGAGGCTGGTGCTGTGTGTTACAGGAGTCCAGAGGAGATGACTAAGATTACTGATATGCTTCAGCGCCCTCAAATCTCATAGCTGGTGCAGAGAGGTTTTCTGAATCCATCTACAACAGCTCTCAGGTTGCCTGTGTGTGAAACGCCCCTGTTTGTCCACAGGTACCTCAGCAGAGACGAGGTGGCCCAGACCTCTCTGAGTAAAGCCCAGCAGGAGGGAGGCAGCGTCCGCGTGGTCACCAAGGAAAACTTCTTCACCAAGAGGAGGTCTGCGGCTTCGCTGCCTGCTGCAGACAGGTTGGTTAAACAGGGACAGGTGTGGGCGGATGTTCAGGGCAGGAAAGGTCAAGTTAGAAATAGCACTTTAAAGCTTTGCACAGAGGATGCTTTAACACACTCTTCTAGCTGGTAGCTATGGATTCATCCTCTGAGGTTTCAAGGTTTGTGCACACTTTCCTCTTTGGGAGTCAGTATTTTCATCCTCAGCTGTCTCCATGGAGATCTGTATGTGCCTTTCGGGAGAGGAGCAGAGACCCGCTGAGTGTGTTAGTACAGTAAATATGGACCATAATGCAATCTACTGGGCGAGATGCAACGGCCAGCTCACCCCGGGAGGCAGCGTCGCTATGGCAACAACACACACATTTATTCACAGCAACTAGTGTTACCGTTCAGGATTCAACATGCAGCTCTGTGCTGCAAACAAGAAGCTAAACCATTTAACACAACAACGGCAAGCCAGGAAATAACACAAAACACAACAATATGCAGTTTACAGCGCTGAAATTAGTACGCAGGACAATATCAGCCAGTGATTTTGGATGATGTATGGTGGCTCTGAGAGGTGGAAAATCTTTGAGGGATGCAGAAAATCAGCCTGTCGGTGTGTAGATGTGCAGCATTTGGACAAAAAAAATGCCCTCCTGGTGTGTGAAGGCCCTTAAAGTAAAACACTCACAGTCTGGCACATAGCAGAAGTCTCATTTTCTTCCATAAAATGATGTGAATTCAGGAAAGAAGTGATACTTTGCCTCAGATTTCATCGACCCATGTGGCCTAAACACACTGCTGTGTTTACTTGATGTTACTAATATTAAAGCAGGAAATGAGAATGTTTAAAAAGAGAATCAGCACTCCGTCTATTGACAGCTGGACTGGGAGCGTCAGATCTTCCTTCTCTGCGATGGAGCTTCAGAGATGAGTAAACATTAGCAGGCGGCGTGCCGTTTGCTGAAGGCATGTTGCGTGATTTCTGGGGTTTGAAGTTTCCTCATGCTGCGACGCAGGCCTGCCAACATTTAGATTACTTTGAAGCTAAATGTAAAGTATGTGTAGATTCATTTGAAATCATGTTGCCTTAAAGATATGTTCTTTAATTCATTCAGCACAGGGATGGCTGTGTTTCTGGGTTATCTTTTCACCATTTTCAGCCTGGGCACACCAGCAGAAATCTATTTCTGTCTCCCTTTCATCCACCAGGCGATGCTGGCACAGCATTCGTCTCTTGGTACTTCCAATTTTTGGTATCATCTCAACTTTGAAGCAGCAAGGTTCCTTTTTATAGCGGGTTTTCTTCTCCATTTCAATGATTACATTTCCCTCTGTAGGGCTGCGTCTCTCCAGCTCTTTGTTCCTCTCTCTGTCTCTCCGAATTGTAAACCGCGGGGAAAGAGACTTTAGTCCATCTGTCCCCCTCATACGTGGCTCGAGCACCCTGCTGGGACAACATGGCACACACCCAAACTCGCCATCTCCTGCCAAAAGGACGGGCGCACACATACTGGAAATGCTCTGCAGATACATCACCATCATCTGTTGAACACAGCAGCCGTGTGTCACACAGCTGCAGAGACTGTTTTTATGAAGTGAATATTTATATTGAATTTAGAAGAACTGATCCAGCAGCATTTTAAGTTCCTTACGTGGCTGAAAGTGAGTCTGTGTTAAAACACTCTTCTCTCTCTACAGCCCTGACACTGGACAGACTGGCTTCGTGCAGGCTGTGGACAGTCAGGGTGTCCCTCTGTGTCTGTCCTGCCAGCAGGCCTGTCCGACCACAGGTGGGGCGTGGGACACTCGATTCTGCAGCCACAGGTAAACACAGAGAGCAGAGCTGTAGTTAGGATCTTCTCGCCTGGTGCAGCAGATGGGTCGGGTTTATCTTTGGAAAGATATCTGTCAAAGAATTTGTTTTTTTTTTAACTTCCTTTGTGCCAAAGCTCATCCATCTGGCACCCAAACATTCAATCAAAACAAACTTATAGGAACACATCGTCGACTTTCCATGTGCTCCGCCCGTAGGTGCCAGGAGGAGTTCCAGCTGCGCTCCAGCGGGACGTACATGCGCTCGCGGGTGCTGGAGGTGGAGCAGGGAGTCTGTCAGCACTGCGGCCTCCACGCCCACGACCTGTTCCTAAAGGTCCGTGACGCCCCGCCCTCCCAGCGCAAGGAGATGCTGGAGAACACGTGGCTGGCCCAGCTGTCACTCAAAGAGGTGGGACAACCACACACACAGTCTCCAGATGTGAGCTAAGAAACCGACAGGAAAAGCCGACGTCTTTGTTGTGTTGTCTAAGTGTAAAAATAAAAGCACCCTGTGCTCTTATCCCACCCACCCACTCACACACACACACACACTCACACACACAGACATACAGAGGTTGATCTGCACTCTAAGGGGCCAGCTCCCAGTAAATGGATTGCTGGGCCCATTGATTTTTTCCTCCCAGTGCCAGGCCTCGACCAGTAAGCCTGTTTGATTTGGTTGGCTGTTATCCTGCAAAGCCAGTGCCCCCCCCCCCTCCCTCCACCTTACACACACACACACACACAACAACACACTTGCTCCCACCAACACACAACCCTTCCCAGTGCTGCCGGCAGCAGCGATCGATGCACCGAGCTTTAGAGGAAGCAAACTCAGCCACATGATAAGACAGCGTGGTGGTGGAGGAGCCTCAAGATTATAGGCTCATTCTGTGCTTCAAACTGGGGGTTCTGCATGTGTGTGTGTGAGAGAGAGAGAGAAAGAGAGAGTTTAGAGGCATGTGTGTGTGTGTGTGTGTGTGTGTGTGTGCTGGTATTCTGGTGTGTATGGATTTTCAGGATGCGTTCAGGCCTTTGGGTGCAGCAGTAGGGTCTGCTGGCACAAAAGCAGGTTCCATTGACTGAAATGTGCATGTTTGTGTGTGTGTCATGTGAACTCTGCCCCTGTGAGCATGCCTGTTCTTTAAATCTGTTGGGATCAATTCCAGCTCACTGCCTTAATGTCGGCAGAGTAGCTCTCAAAGCAGGAAAATGGATTTTTATCCCTGAACTCTTCCCACCAGGCTCCTCTCTGTGCTTCTCTCAATCATCTCTGCATCCTCATCTCTTTAGTTCTCTTTTAATCTTGTGAACTTTTCTTCATTTTAAAAGGCTCTTAAAAAAGCAATGGAAAGGTTTCCTCTTTTATCTTAGCATGTTAGCGTGCCCAGAAATGATCGGTATTCTGTTTGTGCACTCAGCTCTCCAACTAAAATGTATTTTTCCTCCCAATATCTTCATCCTGTCCTCCCAGCTGGGTTTTTATCCTCGTTTCTGTGTCAGTCAGACTTTCAGGTTTCCCTACAGCTGTCCTTCATGTAGGCCAGAAACACTTCTGTCTGTTTGATACGACCGGCCGCTGATGCTACCTGTTGCATTCTGGGTGTTCTTCCAGCTGAACGAGATGATCCGGGCGCCTGTGGAAGGGGATTTCTGGCAGGTGGACCACATCCGGCCGGTGTACAGCGGAGGAGGACAGTGCTCCCTGGATAACCTGCAGACGCTCTGCACCGTCTGCCACAAAGCCGTACGTGCTCTCTTTTCACACCACCACACCGGTAACAGAGGGCCTCAGGGGGCGACAGCAATTTGTCCAAGATTTAAGTTGCACCTTGGCTTTATCCCCGTGTAAAAAGAAGGTCTCATCGGTCATGTTGAGGAGCACACAGGCTGGCAGTAATGTGATACATGGTCAAACACATTGATCAGCAGTCAGACCATCCCTCACACAGCTTTATATTGCCTGTAATAACATCACATGATGTGGCTGGATGACACAGTGATGTATAGCGGTTGTTGGAAAAGGCTGTGGGAAACATTTTCCACCTCCAGTCAATATTTCATAATTGCAGACAATCGCTTCTTAAAAACACAGCCGAGGTTTCATTGTAGCCTAAAATGTGCTTTGCCTCCACGCCAGAAAGCGTTTTTGTCCGAGTGGGTGTCAATTTGGAAGGAAGCGCTTGGTGTGTTGACGTGTATAAACTGATGTGGAGAACTGTGCCTTCAGATAAGGGCATCCTCTCACTGTTTATGACGCTTTAATCTAGAAATGCTCGATATATTGATCTCACTTTTCTCTGCAGATTTTACATCATGTTCTGTTTTTTTTCCTCCGCAGAGGACGGCGCAGCAAGCCAAAGAACGCAGCCAGAGCAGGAAGCAGGTTGCAGCCTCCAAGGTTGCGTCAGACATCACCAAGTTCTTCAGCAGGAAGTGAAAGAGCACACAGGGAAGATTTCAGAAACGGAGCATCAGATGCAGATTCAGCCAGCTCCCCTCTCGTCCCCGAACCGTCACCGGGGAGCTAGCTATGATTTATGACGCCCCCCTTTTTTTTTTCTTTTAGAGCAGGTTGTTTAGAAAGATGCTGCTATTTTCAGATTGTGCAAACTTGGTGAAAAGTAGCAGCTGAGAGATGAATTGGGGGCTCTGTGATTAAAAACACTACCAGGTGTCCTCATTGGTGCCTTCAACAAGTGTAATGAAGGATGGATGCTGAACTAAAAACTGTTTTTTTTTTGTGTGTGTTCTGTGTTCCTCTGCTTCGGACTGTAAATACACCGAGACGCTGGTTGTTCTGACAAGCTGGCAAATCGTTTCATCGCCTCAAGTCAGGAACATTATTGTCCATGTCCACGCATCTACCTCCTCTTCAGCTGTGCTTGATGATCTGAGCGGAGCTAAAGTCAGTCAGGAGGGCTATGTTTAGAGAGACGAGGAGCAGAGTTACTATGGAAACAAGGCTTCAGGTTCAGCCATGTCGGGAATATTGAATCTGTTCTTGTGAGAGTTATACAATGAGCCAGACAGACCTCAGAAACTCCAATCAATATCACCTGGAGGAAAAAAAAACCCACCACATTCCTCCACAGCATATTTTTACCTCCACTCTCAGCTCCACCGCTGACGTCGCGGCCATCGTCATGTCACGATTTGCCTGTCTGTCAGCCGTGTCAAACTCCCAGCTCAGCAGATTCCGCCATCGCCGGAAAGTTTTACATTTTTCTGGCAGCCCCAACTTCTCGCAGCCAATCAGAAGCCGAGGCTTCAAACTTTCTCGGTGCCCATGTGGGTGCACGCGTGGGTGTGTGTGTATTTCCCCTACGGCTGCTCCAGGTCTCCACTTAATAAGACCGTTGTTCCTCTCCTGTCCAAACCGACAAGCTTTGTGAGTAATGAACATCTCCCAGGCAGCCTTCCAACAACAGCAGGTTTCAGTGTCAGTCCCTGTCAGCAGCCAATGACTCTGATCTGCTGTTTTATTACACCCAAAAGGTGTGTATGTGTGTGTGTAAGGAGTGTAGCCGAGTGTGTGTTTGGCAAAAGAAGAGTGTACATTGGAAGTGGTGTGTGTTTGTCAGGCAAAGCCGTAATGAGGCAGCATCCAGATGAAGACGTCTCATGTTCCTCCCAGAGGGGCTGCTGGGTAAATGGCGGCGCTGCAGCCGTGTGACACTGTTTGTGCTGGACAACCCATCAGGCCCAGAGGAGGAAAGTTACCTCCACAGATGATGACAGTAATAAAGACGGACTCAAACACCAGTGGAGGGGTTTGCATGTTTGTTCTCCATCGAACTCCTCCCTCCGCCTCTATTTTTAAAGTAGGATAAACTCGCTTTCTGCAGGTTACATAGCAACAAAGCAGGCATGGACAGAATTAGCCAGGCGGATATGTGACAGAAATAATCACATATTATCGAGAAGGAAGGAAAAGGATTCTTTAAAACACCTCTGAAACTAAAATCTGCAGAAAGGTGATGCTTATTTTCCCTAGCATGCTTCACGGATTCATCCGCTGCTGGAAATAGTTCCCAAGAAATCCAATATTGACTTCTGAGTTTGTGCAGTGTTCAGTCAGAGGACCTCCAGGGGACCGGACGAGGCCCCTGCAGCAAACGGAGAAATAGATGAACACGGCTGTGTGCCACAGGAGCTTCCTCAGTTACAGGAGTGATTACTGTGATTTCAGGAAAACGTCTGAAAACGAAGCAGGCAGTAAACTACACAAATCATCCATAATTCAATCAGGATTTGCATTCAGGCGCGCGGCATTATATTTGGCCCCGTTCCATTGGTTATTCCATTTCAAACTCGCCTGCCCCCGTAATCTACTTTGGCCTTTTCAGCTGAAGGAAGTGCTTCTACAAACCCAATCTTGTGTGACAGGTGTGATGGAGAAGGGCCAATAAAAGCCTGCACAGCGCGCTGCGTGCCGCCGCCGGCTCTCCAATCCGTGGCCGAGTCCTGCTGTGGTTTGATTCCTGGCTGCCATGCTCTCCGCTGTGATCCCTCTGTGTCTGTGACCCTCCCTGCCCTTCAGCGAGGAAAAGGAAACAGACGTGAGGGAGGCCTGCACCCCGCTGCGCTCCTTCAGGAATGAAAAACAGCCACGGCAGCGTCTCTGTCTTCTCAGAGCACCTCTGATATTCTGTGCAGAACCTCATTATAGTAAAAGATCGGGCCTCCAGTCAGACCTCGGTGGAGGAAGTATTCTGCATGTAGTGATTGAACACCGGAGTCAGTTCTTGGCTTTAAACGGCCACAGCCGATGAGGGGCTTTTGTCTTTATTGTCATATTATCTCCTGGGATGGTGATGAGATGATTAATCACTTCCTGCTGCAGCTTCATGCTCGCAGAAGGCTGGCACCGCCCGGCAGAGCACGACGCCCTGGGTGGAGGAAAACGGTATTAAGGCCCAGGTAATTGGTGGAGGACCATCGCTCATAAGCGATGTAATTAATCTCATTAAAACAGCCTCTCTCTGGTTGCTTCTAGAGGAGCTCCGCAGCAGAAGGCGATTTTCCGCAACGCTCCTTTATCCATCCTGATGAGTGTCATAGACGCACAACGCAAAATCAATGCAACAATAGCATGTAAACCTCGGCTGGCTATTTGCAAATGTCACTCAGTGTGGTGCAGCGGTGAAAGGATGCTTTCTCATTGCTCAGCTGGAGGTGGCTTTTGTCAAGTCCAAATTCTATTTATTCAAGATGGCTCCCTGGTTGTCTCCCAAGATGCATGGCAAGCTGCGGATTAAGACCAAAAACGCAATCAATTCACCCAGCAGGAGATCAGGGGAAATAACAGATAAGGTTCTTAGCATAATTCATACAGTCCCCCAATCTGGCCAGGATTAATGTATGTCTTGGCTGCGGTTCGCTCTCATTTGTATGTGGGAGCTCGTGTGGGGCTAAATTGGCGCTTCATGTGGCCCATTACAATCAGGCTTTGTTTGGATGTGACCACGTTCAGCACTGATGTAACCTCATCTGTGTTTTATTATCAGTCAGCACGTAAACATTAAAAAGTTACACGCCGTCCTGGCGACACTTGACATCGGGGGAAGAATGCCGCAGTAGGCGACTGTGCTGCCGTTCCTCCTTTCATGGGCTCAGATGATTGAGGTTAAAAATGGAAAGCCGAACAAAACGCCCTCCAACAAGTTCCCTTTTCATGAGCTTTAAAAGACATCTTTTCATCTCCCATTTCATTTAGCGACCATTGATCAGCCATCTTTCACAGATTGCTTCCAGACATCTATTCAGCCGCTCAGCATGCCTCTATTTCATAGGTCCTAATGGCAAGGTCTGCCTATTGTGCTGAGATTAAAACCTGAATTGCAATCACTTAAAGCGCCGATACATTCACAGGAAACAGCCTTTATTGACATCTGAATCAACAGCTTAGACGCTGATGCAAGGCCGAGCAGATTCAGGGGCCAAACAGGACCTCTTCTTGCCTCATCCTGTAAAAATTAGGATTTCTAGTTCAGCACACTAGCCAGAAAAAGGTCATGTCAGTGTGGTGACAGAGTGACAGGTCCAGGGCATCATTACTGAGACTTGGAAGGTCTGTGTAAGCACCTTTGGTCACCTCAGGAGAATAGATCCCCGCTGCGCCGCCGTCGGCCTAATGAGCACACTCAGCCCTGCATCTAATGAGGAGAGGGCGATTGCGACTGTCTTCCATCAGCCCTCTGCTCCGCTGGTACAACATCCCATAATACCTGGAACACACGGTGTGAGCAGCAGAGCGGCGGCGGATATCTTGTTACACATCAATGCTGCCAGAACTGTCCTCGCCGCTGAAAACACTGCGATTCATGTGCACTTGTGTGGAGGAGGGAGGCCTGTCCGCCTCTGAGTCCCCTGCACAAATGTCTCCAAGTGCACCAAAGCTTCAGGTTAGTTAGCTCAGCCTTAGGTCTCCATCTCAAGAGATCCAGATCTGGGGTTTCCTACCCCTCGATGATCATCATGTAGCCATAATTATCAAATGATGCGTCCAAACATTTTGAAAGTTTGAAGTGTGTGAGGCGTCTTTTCTCAGCAGCAATTATTCACAGCCACACTGATGTAACCACTGAACCACATGCACTGACATTAATGGACAAATGAACCTGCTAGCGCTAAAAATACAAGCCTGTCATCAACCTTTCATCATGTATGTAAATCTGGCTCCATGCACCTGAAATGTATTGATAAGTACTCTCACAATCGCCTCTTTGAGTGGGCTGCATTTGGCCACTCATCCGTGGACATCTTCACACCCACACCACCACATTTTTGTATGTTCAGTTAATGCCAGTTTCTCAATTATTGTGTGAGTGGGATGGTGCAAAAAAAAAGGGAGGGGGGGGGGGTAGTTGGCCATAGCAACCCTCACGACCACCACCACCACCATCATCATCCGCCCACACAGATTCATTCTATGTGATGATATAAATCTTATTTAATTATGTGATAGTGCTGCAGGTTTGCCAGCCGGGATAAAAGGAGCGTTCAGGTACACCTGGTGGAAGTTTAACATGCGCTGCTAATCCTGAGAGTCAGAACGTGTGCCAGTGTTTATATAAGCATCAGATAGCTCAACTTTTTTTTTTTTTTTTTGGAGTGCAGGGTGTCCTAGATTCAGGCACAGTTAACATCAAATAAATAACTCACCGGACGTCTGCTGGATGGGACGACGTTTTGACCTCTTTTTGGCTTCTGAGAGTGGAAACCTGCAAAAGTGTCAAAAAAAGAAAAGGGAGAGTCAAGAGCAAACAAAAAGCACCACCACACACCTAATACCTCAAATCAGCTGGCACTAATCTGTACTTTAAAATAAATCTAGTCCTCCATTCCAGCAGGGGGCAGTACTAGTCATTTAAAAACGTTTATTTCAGTGTTTACCTAGAGGGGTGAATGGAGCTAATATTATTTATACCTGCTTATTTTATTTTTGGCTAGTGCAGTATTGATTATATATTCGAAATTGATTACAAGAAAAGCAAATATTATTTTTCTTTCTTAAAGCCGCAATAATGTTCTGCAAAACAAGCTAGCATTTAAGCTAGCTAACGTATAGCAGCACTCCTATCGCTATAGGCTGCACATACGCCCCCCTCAACCGTCTCAAGGGCGCCCCCTAGAGGACAGGAAGGGTAGAGTCTCCTTAAAATCATGATTACTCTTCCTCAAACATTCAACGACGTGCCTACCTTCACCTGTTTCTTCCGTCTTGCTGCTCTGCTACTGATTAGCTCATGGTTCAGGCTGCACACCTGCACACACGCAGCCCCTCATCAAAACATGTTACATCATCACAGCTAAATAAAAAAAAAATCTTCTAAAAACACTAAATTACACAACACCCACTGAATCAGACAGCAGCATCTCCATCAGGACCTGACGCGGTGCAGGTGTGTGTCATGCAGGCAGAGAGGGTGGAGGATTTGGGGGGGCGTGGCAGACCAGAAGGAAGGCCGCCCCCCTTCACACTGTGCAGTAAAGCTGCTGTTGTTGTGCTGAATGAGTCTTCATTGGAGGCTGTCATTGTGTAACAACATTTATTCTGCTGTTATCAGAGCCACCTTCATATATCAATAAAGCCTTGGCAGCTCAGTGAGAACACACAGAACACATTTTTATGCTCTGACAACCCAAATCCAGCTTTGGAAAGCCTGGACTCATCCTCCTCTTCCTCTTCCTCTTCCTCCTCCTCCTCACACTCCTACTCGGCTTCATAATCCATAACGTTTTGTTTCGCTGTTACACTGATGACACCCGACTGCAGCTCCCACAGAACCCAACGATCCAAACAGACCTTCGGCTCTGCTGGGTTACAGGTTATACAGGACATCCCTCCTCCACCAGCAGCTCCATCACCTGACCATCCACCCGGACCTCCAATCAAACTGATGTCAAGAAAATCAGATAAAA
The DNA here is from genome assembly GCF_900634625.1 of Parambassis ranga. Taxonomy (NCBI): domain Eukaryota; kingdom Metazoa; phylum Chordata; class Actinopteri; family Ambassidae; genus Parambassis; species Parambassis ranga. Next base: position 42,969,384 of record NC_041023.1, read on the forward strand.
AGTATAATAAACCTTTTTTTTTAAATACACATTGAAGCTCTATTCATCGGTCTGTATATTTTCAACTAATCTTTTTTTTGTCTTAATAAATATCAATGAATATTTACTTTTTTTTTAGCCATCAGTTATGCGTTGCCATGGAAACGGGGCTAAGGAAGCTAACTCTTGATGCATAAAGCTACATTCAAGCCTATTTTAGCTAACATTTGTTTGTCTTATATGAAGGGCTCATTCAAACTAGGATGCTAGCTTAGCTTAGCATCTCAGAGGACTGCTTGTTTACATGAGGTTTACAGATTTTAAAAACAGAAGTTAAATATGACCAGATTTACTAAAAAAAACCAGCGTTACAGTTGTGTTTTATCAAAAACCATGTGTGTGATTGTTGTTGATATTATCAATAATTCTTTCAGTGGCTAAGTCTAAACAGTCTAAACTGAAGCATTAGGAGGAAAATAATTATTAGGGTAGGAATTTCCTTGCTGTTGTGATTGTGGGGTCATTATGCTCTCCCTAATGAAACAAACCAGCGGAGAGCCTCCATCTCGACTGCAGCCGTTATCATCGCCCTTCAGAGAATATAAAAAGGAAAACACTTCAGCTGCAGGCTAATTAAAACCAGAGAGGTCTGGATGAGGAGGCCAAACAACCCACACAGGTGGCGGGCACACACACACACACACACACACACACACTCATACATGTGTGTGTGTGTGTGAGCTGCTGCAGCATCATGTTTATGCATGTCTGTATGTGAGGCAGCAGTGCATGGTTTTGTGTGTGTGTGTGTGTGTGTGTGTGTGATTGTTAGAGGAGCTCTCCATTCATTTTAATGGCTCCAGCCTTCATTCTGCTGCCTGCACTGCTGACAGGAAGGGCCTAGCCACTTTCATGTGACAGGACCCTGCTCAAATAGGCCATTGGTGCACCATAATTAGTTCAAATGTCGAAGTTGGTGAATTATTGATGATTGGGGACGAGTAGGGAGGAAGACATTTCACATCATCTGTATGTGTGTGTGTGTGTTTTTTTAGCCGTCTCTTTTTAAAGGACAGCTGGTGCTGTGCGGGTTTCCACCGTCGCCAACATGAATCTCTGGATGAGATAAACTGGGGTGGTAAAAGGAATAATTACAGAGAAATGAGTTTTTTTGAGGGAACAGCTGGCTGAAGATGCGGCGTTACCATGTGAAATACCTTGGCAGTGGATGGAAACAAAAACTAAGCCACGCCACCAAGACAGAGGCTAATTTATGCTGCTGCCAATCATTGGATATAATTGCACTAGCATGGTATAATGGCAGCCCGGGCCCAGCCATTTTCCCCCTCCAGCTCCATCTCAGGTACTTAGAGGGGTTTCCATCAGCTCCTGATTTTTCAAGAGAGACCTCTCAGACAGAAATGACAATGGACGTTCAATGGCTTATAATTATGCCACTTTCCTGCACAATTTCCTGGGCATCATTTGCATTGATACTCATATGGGTGTAAGTGCACCACATGCTGCTCTGCAAAGGCCTTTTGATCAACTGCATCCACTGAAATTACCAAGTGCTCTGACATTTCCTGGAATATCTGTGAGCCCCCGCCGTCCGACAGTTATCTGAATCTGTTAATTAGATGGATCAAGTCCAAAGTTTGTGGAGGCGACACGTGTGGCGACCTGCGTCCCCCTTTTTCTTTTTTTGCTTTTTTTTCTCCAAGGTTATTCAACACTGCGTCTTGTTTGCTTTTTTTTCTTAGATTTCCTTAAAAAAACACACACACACACACACACACAGAAAAAAGGATGCTGGATGTTTGTGCTGCTGCTGCTGGCATCAAAGGTAATACTGCCATCTAGTGGAGAGAAGGAGGAGTACAGCAGCAGAGAGATAATGACATAAAGGGGGATTTTGAAATTCTATTAAAAAAGGCAGATTCTTTTTTCCATCTGTGTAAATGACCTCCACTCATCAGTTAACTTTTAATCTTCTACCTGCTGAAACAGCCCTGATAATAACTGTGCTGCTATATACAGTATGCTCCTGTTCTTTGACTTGTAATTAGCAGCTTGGATGGTGTTTTCCTTTCAGATGGCTCTTAATTCTGGGATTTGTCGCCTCACACAAAAGCCGCTTCTCATATCTCTTCCCCTCTGCGGATTTTCGAGCAGTAGGCGTCTCTTATTCAGCCCGAGAGCTCGCTGAAAATAAATCATCACCCTCCCACCAGTGCTGCGAGAAATGTCCAGATGGTTGAGTTTTCACTGACGTCCTCCTGCTGAATTTCCCCATTGTCTTCCATGCTAAAATTAGAAGGTAATAGTTGGTGGAAACGCTGCGTCTGCTCCATGGGTGCTGCTTAATTATCAGGAACTGGATTTATGTTCCACCCACAAATGAACCTTAGAACTCCCCTTTAGCTGCTGCAGGAGAGACACACGAGAAAACTCTGAAGATGTGGTCACATCAATAATCAATATGCTACATATAAACAGGCAGGCAGGAAGAAAGCAGGTTTTACAGAGTCCGTCTTTGATGAGAATTTCCTTTGGCGGCGTTTGACAAATGGCTGTTTTATCTTTGAACACAGCAAGGGCTTATATTCAATGGGGAATAAATCCAATGTTATGAGGCTGGGATTAAACCATCTGCATGATTTGGCAGTTGTTTTTGCTATATGTGCTTCAGAGGCCAAAATTAGGGACTTAAGCACAATTTTTTAACCATATTTATGTTTGGGAATTTTTTTGGAGAGCAAAAACAATCTGATGCAATCAAAAAAATGCACTTTTACACCTTTATTTGGGCTCGTAATCGAGGATATGTTCATCAATACAGAGTGTGTCAGATTTTTGCGATACATTGAATGGAGGAAGGTTCGGACTGATGCAAGAACACTTCTGATCTACAGACCTATGTACACAGAGATCTGTATGTTCTCCGAGTTAATTACATTTATCATACTGAAGAGCGATTGACGATCACAAGGCCTTTCTGCAAATTTTTAGCCGCTATGTCTCAAATGCACTTTCACAGCAGGTGTAGGATAAAACGTCAATTTGTAGCTCTGCACATTTAAAAGGTTCAGGCCCTGGAAGTCCCAAAACAAGCAGCAAATGGAGTCGGCCTCACATTGTTTTGTCCTCGTTTGGAACGCACTGAAAAAACAGGCAGAGGTGACACATCTCCACAGATACAGGTAATAAAACCCAAACAGAGGAAGATTCCTTCTTTTATCAAAAACGTTTAAGACCTGAGATTTTTTCGTGGAACAAAATGTCTTAACATACAAAAAAAAAGAAAAAAGAACTGTCTGTAAACTGTCACGAAGGCTGCGAACACTAGCTATGTCTTCCCTTTAGTGACTGAAAACATGCACGTTAAAATCATAATCAGCTCACTTTCATTTTTCCAGCCGCATTCTTTCTGAGATTGTTTTTGTTGCAAGCTAGTAGTACACTGCTCTATGCATATAATTTTACATTTGACAGTTTCATCAATAATCAGTGTGCAGACACGACTGAGGGCGATGAGGAATTCAGATAACTTAAGACAAATAAATTCATTTTTTAAAATTCTAATAAACATGGTAATACCTTAATTCTAGACAACACTGGAGACCCTTCGGGTTACAAGTTCATTCCTTGGGCACTTAGTAAAGAGTCCAGCATGTCAAAAGTGTCTTTGTAGTCGGTGTGTTGGCCGTTGGAAGTCAGCAGGCCGTTGGTGCCGTCGTGGCCGTGGTGCTCCATCATCCTCTGGCTGCTGTCCGAGTAGTGAGATGAGCTCAGGCCTCCTTTGGAGGTCCTGCCGCTCTTGGATGAGTGGTGGTGGTGGTTGTGGTTGCCGGCGTCAGAGTGAGGCCTTTTACGAGACGAGCCCGAGGAGCTCCCGTCCCCGCAGTGGCTGCCGGGAGCTCGTGCGGACAAGGAGGCGCTGTCTATTGTCCCTCTGCTGTTCCCGCTGAGGGAGTACGAGTGTGAGTGGCCGTGTTTCGAGTGACGATGGCTGCCGTGCTCTTTGTGCTTGTCTTTGCTTTGCTCTGAGCCGCTGTGACGCTCAGAGGAAACTTTGATTCGCATCTTGAGCTCCTCGCTTGTGGCAGAGCCGTTCTCAGTATAGGAAGCAGGGAGCCGAGGCTTTTTAGAACTGGACTTCTCTCTCCTGCCGTCGCCCGTCTGGCCGGCCTGCTGCAGCTGAGAGCGTTTCTTGTGGTGGTGGGAGGTAAGAGCAGGAGGAGGCGCGTACATATCAGCGCTCTCCTCCTTCACGCCGTTCTGCAAGGCCAGCTCTACAGCGTGTTTCTCTCTGTACTTTTCCAGAGTCAAGATTTTCTGAGGCCGTGCAAAAGCAGCAGCGTTGACACCGAGCTGCTGCTGCTGCTCACTGCTGGACCCGCCTGCAGATTTGTGTTTGTGTTTGATCGGAGTGAAGTCCGAATTGGAAGGCTGGGGGAACTGGTCAAAGCCTAGGGGCTTAGACTGGTCACTCAGGGGCTGGTAGGAGGCGTAGGAAGCGGCGATGGCGTTCTCGGTGGACATGTCTGCAGAGTCTAATGGGGTGGAAGGGAAGAAGGAGTTGGTGACACCAGGAAGGCCATCTAAAGACGTTCCCTGGAAGGCACTGTCCATGGATTGACCTTCCGTCTTTGGCTTCTTTGCTGCTTGGATGGCCTAAAAACAAACAGAGTTAAACATTAAATACGGACACTCAGTTACACGTCCTGTGCTTCATGCTTTTTACGACATACCCTCCAGTTTCGTATCCTCTTCAGCCTGCTGGGCGTCTTCTCCAGGATCTGTAGGAACTCATGTGTGAGCTCTGAAAGCAGTAAAGACCACCAGTTATCCCTGATTCCAGCCAACTCCACATGACTCTGATGGAAGTCTGTTTACACTCTTACCGTCCAGCAGCTGTAACGTTACGGTGCGGTCCACATACTCCCACCAGTGCTTGCTGTCTGTGGACACAGGAATCTCCCAGTTGGACCACTTACAGGCCAGGTGGATGCAGACACAAGCGACGACCGTGGGCCGGTACTGCAGGCAGAATGTGGTGAGGTGCAAACTGCAGGAGGAGACAAGAAACACAAGAGACAGATCCGACCGTCAGCTGAAGGGCTTTCACAGTAACATACAGTTTAAAGCAACACAGACCCATTAGGTACGCCCACATCACATACACACAGCCTTACCTTACAGCTATGGAACAAGTAAGTAAACCTATGTTTGTTACGACATGTTCCTAAATGTCTGAGTGAGACACACATACAGTTTCATATGGCAGTATAAAATATACTGAACCAGTATGAGCCCATTGTTTTTGATTTCTATGTGAAAAGGGAAAAATTATAAAACACAAAGCAGTGTTTCTCAGTCTCTTAGGAAGAAAAATCAGACTCCGATTAAATAATAATTAAACACCACATGTGAGTAAAAATCATTGAGGAGCATTGAGAGTGAGAAACACTGACAGCTGGTAGCCAAGACAGACGATTAGAGTTCATGTTTTCTACCATTAATGTCCCCTGAACCACAAACTGAACTGCAAACTGGCTCTCGAGTATTCAAACAACAAAAAGACTCAAATAAAATGAAGAAATTTTTAATAAAATCACACTGAAAGTAAAGCCTCAGCACTTCACTTTACATGTCTCAATTATAATAATTGCTCAAAATAAAGCATTTACACCAACAAGATCTAAAAAAGAAACAATTTCTGCACTCCTAAGCAAGAAGCCAATGAACCACCATGTGACAAAATCGCTTGTAGAGCTCCTTGTCATCCCCAAGAATTCTTAATACCTGTATGCACTGTTTCAGTCAAAGAAAATTCAACTTCTATTCTTTTTTCTGATCTAAATCTTTACAAATGTGTTATTCTGCACTGCAGACACATTTGAGCTCTCTCTACTTCCAGCCTTGTTTGTGCTGTTCCCTTAGAGGTGCAGCACTTCATACCACAGTTAAGAAAGACCTTCTCAATGTTAGAACATTGCTGGAGTGTTCCTAGAAAAAAAAAACCTATGAAAACTGTCTGAACTCCTAGTCAAAAAAAACATGAACATCATGAATCATAAAACTGTCGGCTCAGTGAATGTAAAGCCTTTTGTGAGCCTTTTCTGCTACATCTGTAAAACTCAGTTTGCAGTATAGTTTGGTGTTTCACTGTTAGCTCCTCTGGGTGAAAAAATGCAAAAAAAAAATGTAAAGAATTGTGAGCTTTACTTACCAAGAACCTCTATAAGTTTAAGACTCTTTAGTGGCAATCTATATTCAGGCTACCATTTGAGATTTGTTTTTTAGACATGTGCACTCCGTACCAAACAACCTGGAGAGGTAAACAGCACCACTACACTCCACATTGTGCATTCAACCCCTATGTGCCAACACAGAGCCCTTGTACAATACACCGCACACAGCAGCCCGGCCGGTACATCCCCACGTTGGGGGTTCCCGGGATCCAGGCGCAAACAGGGCGTTGGACACAGGAAGGGGGACCCTGCAGGACAGGAAGCTATAGGGTGCCATTACAGTGCAATAATGGGAACAGGATAATAACCTGTTGGTAGCCATGAAATAGGAAGTCTGTGCCAAATCCTTGCTTGCTGTAAGAGAAGAAGAAATGTTGTTTTAGAGCTCAGCATTAACATGTGAGGATGGAAAGTGTCCTTTAATCACAACACAATTCCAAACTTAAAAAAAAAAGACGAGAAAAGAGAAAATACCTCGCACTAGCTGGGAACATCTCACAACATCTGTGTGTGGATGATCAACTGTTATTTCAAAACCTGCAGTCAAGAAGCGGAATGAAGCTAATCAGCCACATGTGTGAGCACAGTGTCAACAAACAACTCATGTACTCATGTTATTTGCACATGTTCCTCTTGTGGTCATAATGCTGCTGCAATGGGTGACAGTAAGGATGAATATGTAGGACTCACCCAGCGTTTGCAGCACTACTGTTTCCAGAGCTACAAGCTCTTGTGCCTGCTGCTGGAATGCCTGAAAGAGATCAAGCAAATCATTTCAATGTAATAAACATTCCTACAAAATAAAAGCATTTTTTAATGGACAAAACTGTACTTAAAGGTTTAAAAAAAAAATAACATGAATCTCCTGCTAGAGGAATAGAGGACTTTGTAAAATGGCGTCTAGAATAATCGATCAGGCTCGCTCAGTGTCACTGAGCTTTCTGGTTTTCACTTTCCTCCCTCTGCAGCAGGGCATATAAAATCAATAGACCAGCGAATCAGTACTCAAAAAACAATCCTCGTTTTCTTCTTCTAACCCTAAGAAGATTTAACCAGGCTGCAAGCTCGGTGAGGACTGTTTGTCCAGCTGTCCCCCTGGCAGACAGCTGGATTGGAGGACAGATGATGGTATTTCATGTGAAGTGAACTCCACTGTAAGGCTACACCTGATGTTGATTTTCCCTGTATCTCAATATAGTGCAGTAAGAAAAGAAGACAACAAAAATATTAACATCACCTCTGCAACACAGATCTCGAAGAGAGGTCAGGTGTATGCCTGAGGACAGCCATAGTTACTTACGTTGCTTTTAGTGTCTTGAGCCGGCTCCTGTGGATTAATGCAGACATGGGCTATTTTAATGACATGCTCCAGCTTCCTGGGCTGCTCCTCGACTTTAGCTGCCAGGAATAACGTAGTCTGGGAAATGATCTACAGAAGACAACAAACAGTGTTTACAGCCTGTACCACCTGGAATTATAGTATTAGCCACCACTGCTGGGATACTTACATTTCTATGGAATTTGGTGAAGGAGTGGATCATATAAAACCTGTGCATATAAACTATGGCTGTGTTAATAATTAGTTGAGACCTGGAAACCCAGTTAAGGACAGTACACGGATAATATGTAGTAATTAATACAGACAGTTAGTGCAACAAATTGAAACCCTTTGCTCATTTTCACTAACGCTGACGCTAACGCTGAGAGCTAGCACAACGTGAGCCACTAAAACCGCGTTAAAGCCAACGCCGGAATCATCAGGTTAGCTTTTAGCTTGTCCGGTGAGCTACGTGTTAATTTTTTAATACAGTATTAGATTAAAACACGCGTGGAGCCAATGTTACTGCTGATTTCTGCATGTAACCACCAGACACGAAGCTAACAATAGAATAAAAGACAAAACAATAGCTAAGCTAGCAAGCAGGCCTCTGTGACTCCAGCATGATATAAAGGCCTGGTTAGCACAGTTAGAATGTCCGCCCTGATAAAGAAAAGTGTCTGCGTAAAAATGAAACATTTAAAACTTGTTTTAAATAGTTAAAATGTGATTTATAACAAGCCTCCTCGTCCCTACCCCATGTAAGCTAATGCTAACTCGCAGCTAACCCGTCTGTCGGCCGGCTAGCCTATGCCTTTCAGAAAGGATACACGTTGAGTCTCTGGCCCATATCTTGGATTAAGTTGGCGGCTTGCTGCCTGTAAGAGAGCTCCCTGTCGGCCTCTATTCCGCAGCGGCGAGACGGCGTGTTTTCGAGCTGCTCCCGGGTGAAGAGCCATTTCGTAGAGGGTCCCCGGTGCACCGCCATTACGCTCCCACAGCCAAGCCCGACGGTGCTAGCATCGGGAGGGAGCGGGGCGACGGGGGCACCGGAAGGACGAAACGAAAAGCTAAAACCGGTCATTTAGGATAGACACAGCGCTTCCTAGCGGATGGTGGTGTAAACAGCACGCCATCATGATGTAAATACAAGCTCCGGTTAGCAGCCACTAGATGTCACGAATGTACTTTTTATTCAGTGCACGTATTTAGTTTTTATTGTGAAACGTTTTTTTTAGCTTTATCTTCAGATTTTAGTGTAATAAAACTTGATATCATATTCTAATATCCTGATATTTCCACTTCAGACAGTCTGATGTATTTCACCACAGGAACTCACTTAATGATCATCAGACATGTTGTCAGCAGTGAATAAAATTACATTATTTATCTGTGGAGTTTGATTATCTCTTTGAAGCAGTGTACAGCTGAGAAACTGGTCCAGTCCTGTCTGCAGGCTCCTTCAACCCACATGGGACCAGATGTTTCCATAGCGGAGCGCAGAGCGCGCGCACAGCAGCCGCAGATTCTTTCTCCTCCAGCGCGAGCTCAGGTCTCGTGAAGTACACAGGGATTAGTAATTAGAGTACTGGTGTGGCTGTTTCACGACGTCGCGAATGGAAACACGATGTGAATATTGTGTGTTTGTGTGTGTGTGTGTGTGTGTTCTCTCCAGACTGTGCGCAACATCTTCTGTCAGGTTTTTGATCATGTAGACGGTGAGTCTTCACCACTTCCGGTGAAGACTTTCAAAATAAAAGACCACCTGATGTCTATGTTTGTGCTAAGCTGGTGTTTTCCACCTGAATGTACTTACCAAAAATATTAAACAATGTAAACAACCAAAAACATCCAGTTGTGTCCATCTGAATACATTTCCCTTCTTTCAGGTGACATATAGACGAAGTATTGAAGTCCATTTGTTATCATTTCCGGTAATATTTCACCTCACACTTTGTAATTTGGCGCAACTGGACTTGCGGCGCTGCAATAAGTCTCCCTCCCTCCCTTTCCTCTCTGTCTCCGGGTCTCCGCCTGTTTGAAAGCCCGCACCTCTCACTCAGGTGTGACATTTTTTGGAGTGCCTACTGAAAGCGGAGCCGAGAAGATGACAGACTCCACACCCCCAGACTCTACCGCCGTCCCGGGCCCGGTTGTAGCTGTGGATTCCACCGTGGTAAACGGGCAGTGCGAACAGCAGGCGGACTCCCCAGAGCAGCAGCAGCAGCAGCAGCAGCAACAACAAGACAGCAACAACACAGAAAGTCAGGGAGAGGGCTTCCGGATGGACCAAGAGATGAAGATAACAGACAGCATAGAGGACAGAGGTGAGTGGGGAGGAATATGTTCAAAGTTTAAGATGCCAGGACGCACACTGAGTGTGGTGCAAGAGGTGCTGACTGAAAATCAGTATAATATCATACTCAAAATGCTGCGTGTGATTCAGACATTTAGACTATATTTAACTGTCAAATGTCAATATTTTAGTATATTTTGTTCCATAGAAAGCAAACATGTTTGCTTGGTAAAACTTGTCTTTGTTGCCACATGCAGGCTTGGACATATTATAAATGTACTTTTTAATTAAAACAAAAACAGCCTGAAGCGGGATCCATAGGAGCAGAGGAGATGCGCGCATTTACGCATTTGGCACAGCAGCGTTAAACACGTTTCCATGCGTGTCTTCTTCATTTCTGACAGCTCATCTGTATGAAAATGAAGAACAAGCCCACACAGCTACATCCTGTCTCCATTATAGGATGAGTAATGAGTTTATCGCTGTTGTGCCACATGCGTAAAAGCGCACATCCTGCGTCCCCACCTGCGCCCTCTGGGTCACCTTTGAAGCAAATGGGCCACTGTGCCCTGTGATTCTGTCTGCAGGCCTTCTGGAGAGCAGCATGCGCCTGAAGCCTCATGAAGCACAGAGTTACCGCAAGAAGGCCCTGTGGGTGTCCTTGGTGTCCATTGTGGTCACCATCGTCCTGGCCATCACCGCTTTCAGTGAGTGACACCTTTCCTTTAATCACAAGCATGTGACATGTGGTTGTTTAATGTTTGGACAGAAGGACGGTTTTAATGACTATGACATCCAGCGGCTTGATTAAACGAATTCTCTGAAACCCATGGATACACTTCATGCCAACATCCCTTCACCCCCACTGCCTCCACGTCTCTTAATTAGAAAAGCAACAGGAAACATTTTCAAGAGAAGTGGACCTTCACTCTCACTCTTCTTTTCTTTTGACGTCTTGCTGAATTGAGTGAGTCATTCAACCTTGTGTCTCAGACCTCTCTCTGTGTTAAACGTTTTGTAAACTTCGTATCTAAGTTTGATCACATTCCTTGATTGAGAGATGATCAGCTGACTTCCTCCTCTGCAGTGTATGCAGATCAGTGCAGTGGCAGCTCAGGTTTTCTTGCAGGCGTGCAGCAGAGATATGAACGCTTCCTGTAGCGTCCACCACATTACTGCAGTCCTCCACATGCTCGCACTTGAAACATGATGAAATGAGCAGCAGTGGCCTGACTCCCTCAGGAACAGCACAACTGTTTTTTTTTTGACTGGATCATCTTGGTTGTGGGTCAGAATCAGTGATGTGAGCCTGTTTGTATTCGACATTTAACCCACTTCCTGTTCTGATGAAGGGACACTGGCAGGCGTTCACTGCCTTCTTCTTTGTTTTGTGTGTGTCTGATACACTCCTCTATGACAGAGGTGTATTCACTGGAAATCAGAGAAAGCAGCCTCCATTTAAATCTTAGATTACATGATATGAGTTCAGTCTAATTGCAGCACAACCTGTTTCTGTAGAACAAACAGACACGTATTAGCAAATAATCCCATGCACATGTCTTCTGTACACCTGTCACAGCAGGAGGGAGGCTCAGTGTAAATAGGAACATTTTAAGAATGCTGCTTTGTTACCTACCTGTGTGTGTTTTTCATAAAGAAACTTCCTGCAAACAAGAATCCAGGCCAGCTGGCACCTGCTGCATTCCCCTGTCAAGGCGGCAGCCTGTAAAATATTAGCTGTTCTCAAACATGGCAGTAATGTATGCACAAGTGTGTGTGAGTTTTACGTTGGGCAGACAGGTGCAGCTATAGGTTTCACAGTGGGGGAGTATGGCACCTATATGGGACAGTTAACACCTGAAGTGTGGAAGCTAAGGATCATCCTCGGGCCGACTAGACAGAGCAAGAAGGAGTCAAGAAGGAAACAACGTAAAAAAATGAGGGTGAATTCACAGCATCCATCAGCCAGAATGTAGCCTCAGTATCAGTAAACCTGCAGACCTCAGAGGGTGCTTTATCTCCTTGTAAATATATGAGGAAGAGGAGACAGACCCCAACTGTGCACATGCGCCACCCAGCTTTCCTAGGAACCAATTAACCGAGGCCGGGCTCGGCTTGACACCCGCAGATTCATTTATACACCAGTTCTTCATTCTGCTGCTAATGAAGGCGCTCACAGGAGGAGGAGGAGGAGGAGGAGGAGGAGGAGGTGGTCCGATCTGTGAGGAAGAAAAACGTCTGAAGGCAGAATATTTTGGATCGAGATGATCTGAGCTCTGGATGACTCCATGTCACACGTTTGCATGCAATGCTTTGTTTGCCTCCTGTCAGTGCTGGCAGATGACACTCTGGTGTTAGCACACAGTCCCTCCTGCTTTATTTGCTTTTATTTCAGCAGCTGTCAGGTTCTGTTTGCTGGATCGTTTGTCAGTGAGAGGCAGAGAGAGACTAGAAGGATACCTCCACCCCGAACACCCAGAATTCTTACTTTCGTGTGAACGATCTCTTCAGTCTGGCTCTAATATTGAACACATGAGACACATCTGAAGCCTGGAGAGAAGACAGCGCTCAGGATTTGACCTTTTTGACTCCTGTTTCTGCACTTTTGGTGCTAATGAGGCGGTGTGCACATCTCACACATCAGCTGCAGGTATCATCTGTATTCAGGAGGTGTAACTCTCTGCCTCTGGGGATGATGATGCTGAAACAATAAGAGGAGAGGGGAAACAGTAGGCCAGAGGCACAGGAGAGGTGAAAGAGATGATTTAGTTGCAGCAGAAAGTAAACAAGCGTTTTTCAGCGTGCAGAGCTGAGGCAGCTTTAACGGCCCTCTGTGAGTCTGGCTAAAAATAAATGTAGGAGGAGGAGGAGGAGGAGGGGATTCCTCCCCTCTGCCTGTCCTCTCCTCCACTGCAGGTTTGTTTTGAACACATCTGCAGATAACTGAATTACCGCAGAATGTGTTTCTTTGCAGCTGTTTCCATCATGCGCCACAGTGCTTCAGCGTTTGGATTTGCTGTAAGTGACCCTCACCTTCCTCTTCATTCACTGTGCATTACAGCAGACACACAGACCATTCACGTGTTTTCATGTTGCAGTTTGACGCCACGCTGGACGTGCTGTCCTCTGTCATCGTTTTGTGGCGGTACAGTAACGCCGCCGCCGTCCACTCAGCACACCGAGAATACATGTGAGTACATTCACAAACACTGAGCATCACTGTGAAGCTCCCAAATGAGCAGAATACCCCCACAGAGCAGAGTGTGTGTGTGTGTGTGAGGTGTGTTTTGTCCTGTAGAGGAGTCTCAGACAGCAGGCCTCTTCAGCTCTGTCAGCCTCGGCCCTCTGGGACCGATCACAGACGAGTGCCTCATTCTTATCTCCACCAGGCTGAGAACAGTGCAATGTGTGTGTGTGTGTGTGAGCTTTTCAGAGGCTGCTGAATGGTCAGGGAGGCATTTGAAAGATATACATCAATAATCAGCTGATCAGCACAAAAAAGACCTGTTAGTGAGTCAGAGAAGTCTGAGCGTGTCCTCTGTCGGAGCAGCCGGTGGACTCATCCGTCAGCCCCAACACACTCACTCCACAGCGGAGACCTGTCCTGGTCTCAGAGGAACGACAGCTAATTGCAGCAGAGACGGCAGATGAGCTCATGTCCTCTGGAGACAGACACAGATATTCATTCAGCTATTGTACCACACACACAAACACACACAAACACACACAAATACAAGCATCCGACTACAATAAGAAGTGTTAGACAAGCTCGCTCCACTCATTACTCCAGCTCAGCAGATAATTGGACAAAGTTCAGGAAGGGGTTCAGCCGGTAATTGGCTTCACTGAGAGTCCGGCGCTTCACAAACACACACAGATGTGTAATCATGCATAAATGCTCCTCATGGATATGAGTGAATGTTACTCTGCTGCTGTTGTGTCTGTGTTTGTTTGTTGTTCTTCTTCATTGCTCCGCTCTGTCTGCCGACAGCAGAGACGTGGTTGAATAGTGATGCCCGAGTGCTGACTGGTTGCCAGGGTAACGTGCAAGCTGGAGGTGTCAAAATGAGATGAACTGGGGGGTGGGGGTGGGGGGCTTGTTTTTGTGGGGCAGAAACACCTTCGTTCACATCATTATTGTTGGAGCGCGGTGATGCAGAGGCTGTGTTTTGTGTTGTTTTGTTGTGTAGAAAACAGCAGCACAAAGGTGGTGTGTGTTTTTACATGCACACTGTGCAGGAAACAGCAGGGGGCTTGTTAATGTGTGTGTGTGTGTGTGTGTGCGTTCTGCCAAGGACTTCCCAGAGAGAGATGCTGTGGGTTGCCGTGGTTACCTCATCCGGTCAAAACCCAGGAGCACACGCACAGTGGTAACCAGGCATGACCAGGACATATGCTTCCACTGGTCTGTGTGTCCCTCTGGAGGTTTTTAATTGGCAGGCGGTGTTTAAAAAGAGCATCTGCTGCTCGGTGGGAGTTTTTTCCTGTCAGTCTGGATCATTTTGGGAAATGTAGTTTCCTTCAGTGCATGCTAACATGCTAACAATGACGTGTATGACTAAAATACAGCTGCAGCTTTGCAGGCTCATTGCATTGATGTGTTGCTCCTCTGCAGAGCCTGTGTCATCCTCGGTGTGATCTTCATCCTGTCCTCTATGTGCATTGTGGGTAAAGCCATCCACGACCTGGCCACCAAGCTGCTACCTGAAGTGGTAAGGACACACACACATATACACACACTGCTAATATCTGAGATGATACACATTTATTACCCATCAAATCACTCGATACGAGTAGATTAGAGTTGACATGTGTATGGCAGGGTGGTGCAGAGGTTAAACATGAGGGTTCTGGATTAAAACATCCACCATATGGCTCAGATCCATTTAACTCTGAGGGGGAAAAAACAGCTGAAAAATGCGACGTCCCTGTGACAGCTGTGTGGCCGTCAGACGGTCACACAGGGTCACTTCACGCTGTGCTTCACTCCAGCCATAGTTTGGTGTATAATCTGATTTTTAAAGCTTTGAGAGATAGTGAGGACCACTTTGTCTGGCCAGGAGCAGGACGCCGCTGTAATTCCTGCTGGAGGATTTCATCTGGGATCTAAAAAAAAAAAAAAAAAGAAAAAAGCCTGATGGACAAATGTCAGTTATTTATGTGATTTTCATGAAGCTGCGGCTGATTCTGGCAGAGCATCTGGTGAGATTCAACGTGAGCCTTTAAGTGGTTTTTGCCAGAGGATGTTATGGAAACATCCATCTTAAAGCAGAAGCAGAAACATAGTACTAATACTGGAAGCTGCCTGGCTGCACTATTGCAGCACTATGTGTACGGTAATTTCCTCATCATCGGCGTCATCAGATAATCTCCTGTCTTCATAAAATGTGCCTGCATGTGAGATGTTTTGCTTTGATGAAACCTCAGGAGAAATTTAGAGAACATTTGTTCTGCAGCTTTAATTTGTTTTCACAAAAACATCTCAACATCCAATTAAGGGACACTTTATTCATTAACAGTGTGCGTGTGTGTGAGAATGTGTGTGTGAAGGAGAGGTTTTGCACTTCTTCAAATAGCTTTATCACCCGGTTGCCAGGTGATAGTCATCACCGTAGAAACGCTGCTAAGGATCCTGAGGATGAGTAAAAGGAGAGTCAGAAAATCATCCGATCATCAGACAGACTGTGTTTTCCTCTGTCACAGCAGACAGCCGGCTTCTGGTGCAGCAGTTATATATAAATACATCTTGTGTAAGCCCTTGTTGAAAATCAGGTTTACTCTCGCCGCCCTCCTCCTCTCTATGAAATGTTGAGCTGCTTAGGTATGCAGTGGTTCGACAGAGGAGGAGGAGGATGTTTGGTTTGACACCTGACTGTTCCACTGCTCCTCTTTGCCCAATTAATGTCAGTTAGTGCCAGGGAAACCAAACTGTCCTCTTCACCTGAAACCCTTTCAACTCTCAGGGCAGCAGTGGCCCCTGAGGACAGAGACATAAAACTCACATAAAGGCCGAAGCAAACGCTTTAAAACAGGAGCAGTGAAGTTATCAAGCTTCTTGACAAATCAACAGAAATGCGTTTTTGGAGGTGCTGGGTGGCTGATTGTGCACAGGGATCTCTGGCTGTCAAATATAAATGTCAAGTGCTACATTTATATTCTGTGCAGGGACCGTTTGTCTCTCTCTGAGTGTGTTTCCCTCCCTCTGCTGCCGGTCAAATGTCAGGCAGCCCACTCTGAATCCTGATCAGAGTGTCACTGGGGGATTCCCGGTGATATAACAGTCACGGTGCAGCATGGATGTCTGCGAGGTTCATTTTAGGTGTAACAATGAAGAATGATAGGACAGATTTTTCTGTGGATTCACAGCACTGAGACTCAGGTTTTGCGCTCCTCTTTGATGTCTGTGAGTTTGCCAAAGTAGCTTTTCATGGCTCCAAGGCCATAGTGCAATATTAATGTTGCCGCAGAAGCACTCTGCAGCTCCCTGTCTCTGCTCTGCTCCTCCATCCGTCCTTTGTGCATTTACATTTCAGGTATTTAGCTGACACACTCTTTGTGCAGGGAGAGTAATGAAAACCATAAAATGTCTCCGTGCTGTCTCTGTCAGGACGGCTTCCTGTTCAGCGTGTCCACCGTCAGCGGCGTGGTGTGCATCATCCTGGCCGTGATGAAGTTCATGCTCGGCAAAGTGCTCACAAGCCGAGCTCTCGTCACCGATGGTAGGTTGTTGTAGCTCGTTTCCTTCCTTTTAATTAACTTTCCCAGTAATGGAATCAGAGTGTGACATTCCAGTGTGACACGTTTTCAAATGTCGGTATCACTCTGAGGAACACGTGCTGCAGTGCAAACGGTTGACCTCTCACACATCAGAGGCATTTCAAGCATCCGTAGATCACTTAGCCTCTCAGACCACAGCGATGGACATCACGTGACCGCCGAGCAGGAGCCTCCATCACAGCTCTGAGCTGGGTGTGTTTGCCTTTGTGTGTGTGTTCAGGGTTTAACTCCCTGGTCGGAGGCATCATGGGGTTCTCCATCCTCATCAGTGCTGAAGTGTTCAAGCATGAACCCAAAGTGTGGTACCTAGATGGAACAATAGGCGTCCTCATCGGCCTCATCATCTTCGCCTATGGAGTCAAGTGAGTCATTTACACAATGTTTCCACCACAGCGGCTTGATTTGATGTCACTGATTGTCATTCTTGGCCTGCAGGCTGCTGCTGGACATGGTCCCCCGAGTCCGACAGACCAGGAACTACGAGCGTTTTGAGTGACGGACCATGGAGAGGAAAAGGAGGAGGGACAGACTGACAGGACAGGGACTGGAGAGTCACTCCCAGCTGTCTCTCCACACTCCGTCCTTGAGCTGCCAGGGGAGGAGTCTGTATATTTCTGAGGACCTGAGGTGGATGAGGACACAGTCCGTGGATAAAACTCGTGGCACAGTGTGTTTAGTGTACATATTATTATCTTCACCTGTCTCCACATTTAAAGGAAAGGATTACAGGGACACGGGGAACTGTGGACTTGGACCTGAGACACATGGATAGAACGGATTTTTGCTCAGCAAGTTGATGTACAATACCTCAGTTGCAGCTCATTGTCCTGTCACAACACAAGGCTTTATGTTTCCCAGAGGCCTTTGCTCGGCTGCGCTGCAGGTCAAACTGATTGATGTAGCTGATGTAGCAGTGGAGTATTAACTGTGTTTTATGACTAGAAAGAGGATATATCAATATAAGCCCATTTGGCATCAGAAGCAAACACATAAGCACACACACTAAGAAGCACAGTGACTCGATGTGCTGTTTACAATATTTTAGGGGGCAGAAACCTTGAGCAGGCTTCAGATGTGCAATGCCAGCAGCGGCTCGCAGTTCTGGAGGATAAAAAAAAAAAAATCACTCTCACAACACACTCTCATGGCCGGATGCCACCTCATTTTCACTGCAAATCTGCCTCACTGCTGGTCCCTCTGCCACCAGAGAAAACCATTCACACTCTGACAAATGACGCCCTCTGCTGACAGAAAGAGGGACTTACAACATGAGACCAGGAGACGACCAACACAGAAGTCAACATGGAATTTAACAGGATAAAGTTAGCAGGTTATACAAATACCCAAACGATTAATTGAAGGTGTTTTAAAGTGCAACATAATTGCATCATTTTTTAATCCTCTGCGCAGACGCTCTGTTAGCATAACCGCTAACGTTAGCTGTTATTTGTACAGTACATAAAATAGCACATAAAAACATCGTGATAAGTGCATATTTTAATAGTTTCGGCGCTATTACATTTTGAAAAGCGTTCTACATTTTTTTGTTGTCATTTTGCCGTCAAAATAGTCCTTTTTATCGACATAAGGCCCACTTCCTGGTCAGTCGGGGACATCTGCGCAGACGTGTTGACGTCATACGTACCGAAAACGGAAGGAAAATAAGAAATACACTGCCATCCCGTTTTTTTTTAACAAATAATGGAATTATTTAAGAAATTACTCCAATAAAAAAAACGTTTAAAAGCACAGAACTATTTAAAACCTTTTTGGCTTTGGGTTTGGCGCTGTTAAAGTGGATTAATTGGCTAATCTAATTAGCACAGGCTAAAAAAACACTACAGTGATGGTAGAGATTATACAGTATAAGTAAATATTGGTCTTAATGATTTAGCTGCTGTTTGCTTTGGCGGCTCCATTTTTATGCTCAATTAAGCATCTCCACGTGCAATAATAAAGATAAAATGCAACCCAATCTGATTATCACGTTCAGATTAAATATAAAAAAAATCCAATTCATGAAAGTTCATCATTAAACTAAAATAATGTAGAGAAAAATATCACCTACCGTTACGCAGCTTGTTTCCGCCCCTCCAAAGCCTTAATTCTGCTCATCTGCAGCTGAGGATCGTGAATGTAATTACCAGCTACATTACAGCCTGTGCTTGCTGCAGTGAATATAACTGTGAATGTACACACTGATATGTCAGTGTGGCACATGTGACTGTGTTGTTTTGGTTTTATGACATGTTATTTGAATACAAATAGGGTACATTTATATTATTATCTTTATGTCACATGTTGAGCCATGGAAACAGGAAGTATGGGTGCTGCAGCGCCCCCTGCTTTTCCTGCATTGTTTAACTACAATGGCCACTTAAGCAGCGAGGTTTGCGTAATTACGCATGTGGCACAACCATCTCATTAAATTATCGAGACATAGAGAAATAACCGATCAGGATGTAACAGCAGGTGGTACTGTGACATATATTCTACGCTTCAGTGATGATTAGACAGGACTGCACCTAAACTGTACATGAATGTCAGCATGTTTGACTCCGCTGTGCCAAATGCGTAAATGTGCACAAACCTGCTCTGAAGGTGGCGCACAGCCAGCTCAGCTGTGCCGTGTAAATACTCAGTCTGTATTGCTGTGATGTACAAAGAAATGTGAAACCAGGGACTGCGCCTTTTGTCACAGAAAAAAGGTTTATTTAAAAATAAAGTTGTATCCCTCTTACTCGTCAAAGACTGTGAAAACAAAAACAAAACGTTGTCACTGCGTTATTCACTTGTCACCCCCGCTCTGGTGTTTCAGACACTGGATGTTAAAATAACATCAACACATGTTTGTGTGACTGTAAATGGAGACATTCGATGCCAACAAAGACAGATATGGTGATTTGAACTTGCTCGGCTTGGTGCTGTCTGGAAACCAAACATATGAATTACAAAGTAAATAAGGCTCCTGATGCGACAGGGGAAGGCCAACACAGCCTGTATGTCTCTGAGAAATCACTTTAAGGCAATAAAAAAAAAAACATTATTCACATGAGCTGCAGTAATCTGATTATTCATTAGGGTAATCTAATTACTGTTTAGCATGCAAGTCCACTGCTTTCTAATGGATGGCAAATTTTTTATTAACAACAAAGAACCAATCAGTGTAATTTTACACTTTTGAATTTTACAAGTATTACAGTCTGGGTTGATTTATTAAATTTATAAAAGAATAAAGTTTAAAAGGACTGTTGAGCTTTGAGGCTGTCACCAGTGTGTTTGTCAATCCTGACACATCACAGCTGGCTGTATGTGAAACAGATCGCAGGAAACTTAAAACCGTGAAAAGGCACATTATGTTCTTTGAAACTTGGCGGCAGATCACTGACCTGTTTAAAAAAAAATAAATAAAAAATAAAATGTAAGAACAGTCTGAGCCGGCGCAGCAGCGGTGCCGTTCAGTCTGAACTTACACATGTGCAAACAGAAGAGTGGAAATAGAAAGTGTATGAGGTGCCTTTTACAATAAAATGCAGCTGTTTGTCTGCTGCTGACAGTTAAAGAGACAATGAGAGGAAGAAAGAAAACACCCCCCTCCTTCAAGGAACACATCAGTCCTGCTGGTAGCTGAACAGCAGCAGACAAAGCCTCCTCGTCTCAGTTACAAACTCCACGATAAGTACTCAGTTTCTCTTAAATTACCCTCCATAAATAAAAATATAACAAAAAAAAGAAAAGAGAAATGACACCCCTCCTATAAATAAAAAAACAAAGATTCCAGCAAAACACAGCGATAAAGATCTGTATACAAAATAAATACAAAAGAAAAACTTTCAAACCCATATGAACAATATACAGTGTTACTAATATCTTGTTAAACCTTTGCAAATAGATTAACTTAGTGCATTTTTTTTATTCACCACAAGAACTACAAATTGTTTTATCATCTGATTTTTTTATGATTTTTTGCAAATCTGCAGGCAAATTAAGATCCTAACAATTATCCAAAGGAAACAAATAGATGAGAGGTTTCTGCTCTGCAGGAACGCTTCTTCTTCTTCTTGTTTGTTGTTGGCATGTTTTTGAAAATGACTGACAGCTGTCGCGTGGCCCGATGGGAGACGAGTGTGTATTTTTGTTTTTTTACATAAAGACACAGACGAACATCTGGGTGAAGATTTTTCTGCAGGCTGTGGAGGAGTCTTGAATAGCATCTTGGTGTTACCACTGTTACTGACGACGGCCTATCATCTACAACATCACGACATCCTAATGACGCAGCGGCGCGCAGGAACCACGGAGAATGACTCCTCCTCTTCTGTGCGTGTGTGTGTGTGTGTGCTGAAAACCGGTATTACAATTTTCTACTGGCCTTTTGCAGAACCCTCTTTAAGGGAAAGTATCTGATTGTGCAACTCAAGAAAATCATGACCGAGGGTGCCGATCCAGATGTGGACTGAGGGGGAATGAAGACTGCTTGGAAGTCTGAGATTTGTGTCCAGAAATGATAAAACTCCCAGAATGAAAATCTAGATATCTACGAAACCGCTCCCGTTTCTTTAGTCCAGAGCAGAAGAGCGAGTTGGTTACAGTGTAAAACTGGATTCTTCTTTAGCCGCCATATGTTGGCCCGAACACCCTCCTGTGTGTGTGTGTGTGTGTGTGTGGGGGGGGGCCTTCAGGCATGCTAGTCCAGTGCAAACCTACCTAAAGTATAAGAGTCAGATTTTTAAATGTGAGCAGGGGAGATGGATGGATGGGTGGATGGAGGGGGGCAGCTGTCAGGAGGAGGTGTCTTAGTCTCCATGACAACCTGGACACAAACAGGCAGGCAGTCACTGATATGTGCAGGCTCATCTGCTGTCCTTTCAAAGTCTGACTCCCTTTGTAAATTCAAGTAATTTCACTCACGGCGCCCCCTCTGGTGGATCTGAGGGTAGATGGATGCTCAGCTTATCTCCAGCCGCTGAGCGATCACAATAAATATGAAGAACCCAAGTCCAACGAAGACTTGTGTGTGTGTGTGTGTGTTTGATGGCTGAATGGCCCAGAAGTGTGTCCGTCAAACACACTCAAGCTGCACCAGATCCACACACACATACACACACTTTATCGAGTCCTCTGTCCGCCCCCCCTTTCCCTGCTCTTTATCAGCCTGTGTGTGTGTGCTATAGGCAGTCTTTGCACAGCGCCACCTGGCCCTTCATGTAGTCGCGGCAGGGGCAAACACGCCGCAGTGACGGGTGGGCGCCTGCGCAGCTGAACAGCAGCAGGTCGGACTGGAAGATGCAGTGGTGGCGGCTGTCGCTGTAAGCTGGGACCACAGTGTCAGCGCTCGACTCCACTGTCTGACAGTCCACACTGAACCTGAAACAAACACACACACATCTTCAGCAAGTTCCCAGTCAACAAATACAAGGCAGAATGACACCTGAATCACAAACTGCATACATGACTTCAAACCTGTGTTTTGCTGCCACCTGACGGCCACTTGACAAAGTACAAGTGTCTTAAGTGTGTGTGTCTCACCTGGCCAGGTCCTTGTCCTTGTTGAGGTGCTGGAAGAAGGAGGGCTCGCAGATAAGCTGCTCCTCCTGACACACCTGCTTGCAGGACCGGCCGGGCTCGGCCAGTTTGACCTGCAGCGCGCTGAGAGGAGGCCACATGACCTGCCCGTGACAGAAGTCCTAATGACACAGCATGGTGTCACAAGTCAGGAAAAAGGTGCAAGGCTAACATGACATGATATAACATGAAAGTGAAAGTGAATATGTCTACCTGGTTCTCAATGAAGGCGTTGACTCTCTGCAGCATCCCCTCACAAGTGAACTCGTAGGGCAGGTAGGGCTCAATCTGACCACACAAAACACAGACAAGTGTCAGGTGGGGAAGTCACTGTGTGTGTGTGTGTGTGTGTGTGAAAACAGAGGTACAGCTCTGTGCGTCTCTACATGAGGGCCTGCTGTCTGCTCTTTGCTGTGTTTAGAGTCTCGGTGGACCCCCCTGAATGTCAGAAGAAAACTTCAAACAGGGAGGAACAACAACTGCAGCCTTTGTTGTTGTAGTCAAGAGTCTTTTGTGTGGAAAGGCTGAAGATGAGGAGGAGGAGAGGGGAGCGGAGTGCGAGCCAAGCTGGAGCCTGGTAGGCTGTAGCTCGCCACGGATCACAAAGCATATGAGGCTCCGCAGGCTTGTCCAGTGAACAAAGCCATTGTTCCGACCCACTCGGCAGAGCACAACAATACACGAGGTCCTGAGCCCGGGCTTTAAATATGCATGGGCCTGGACCAGAAGACGGAATCGGATCTCTGAGTCTTTAGCCTGAGCTTTCATTCATCCTCTGCCTCTGGCAGGCTTTGCCTTCAAGCGTTTTATGTTAGGATCCAGACCTGATATTCAATCTCCACTTATGGGATTTTCAAGCTTATAAAAAGAGTTTTCAGTAATTTATTTGACTAAACCTCTAAAATCATCAGACATTGATTCCTTCCTTTAACAGTATTCTGTTGTACATATAAATACATTTATTCATAGAAAACCTCATGCAGCAGCTGATGAGGTGTGTTACCTTCTGGCTGAGGATGGAGCGGATGGCCCTCTCCACCTCGGCTGAGTTTTCGATATCCACCGTCCACACGTGTGGCTGACCGATGTACACCTCTGCGTATGGATGCTGGGAGGTCAGCTGCAGAGAAGAAACAGGAGGGCAGAGGTGAGTAAAACACATTTTCAGAGTCACATCATGAGACTGTCTCTTCCTCGTCTCACCTCTCGCAGAGTGGGTTTGCCCTTGAAGAAGTCGGTGTTCTTGCTGCTTTTTGGAGGGTTGAATTTAGGGTTGAGGAAGGCGCAGCCGTTGGCGATGGCCTCCAATGGGGCAGGACCCTCGTAGGGGAAAGACAGACCCACAAACAGCTGCAGAGTAGAGAAAACATTTACTGCCTGTTGTTTCCTTCAATATAACAGAAGGTGATCAAAGGAGGAGGTGACATCTGAGTCTGCAGCGACTGAAATAACCAGACACCAGTGTGGGGGTGGGGGGGCAGGAAAAAGTCCACTGGCTCAGTTGAGGAGTTTCTGTTTGCTGATAGCAGCAGTTAGGCCTTTGTTGAAACAAATCTCCCACGTTATCAGCAGAAAATAGGGTTGAGGCAGCACATTTAGTTTATGAAACACGGGAGGAAAAACAGAACGATAAGAAACTGTTGCTGTTATGTTTACCCTCCCACAGGCCAGTAGAAGCTATATTTCACTAGTTGCAATGAAGCCATAAACACCACTGAACCTTTATTTTATATGCAACTGAAGTCGGGACAAGTTTGATCTCTTTGGAGATTTGTTACACAGCCAGCCAGCTCACCTATTAAAATAAACACTGTGCATACTGACAGTTAGGAGTGGGGGTCTCTAATAACAGCTTCTCTACATCTATGATGGGAAGAGCAAATATTTGCCACATGCCACAACCAGAAGCGGCTTGTCCACATAAGCATGAGAGAGGGGAGGGGCAGGGAAGGAGGTGGAGGTGGAGGTGGAGGAGGGAGTCTAGGGTAAGCAGCTAGTTCACAGCAGGCATGGCTACAATGGCTAGTCTGTGTGCGTTTGTGCTGGCCAGCAACACACAATGCAGCACTGTACCGTGAAGCATGTCTGCATGTGCACGTGAACAGTCTGACCTATAGGTGAAATGTGTCAATAAGAGACTTTTGCCAACAGGTGGCAGCAGACTACACTCATTCTTTTATTGTGTGTGTGGAGGAAAAGAATCCTGAAAGCTGAGAAACAGTCAACTACTATTTATAAGGAGCGCTGAGGGGCGGGCACAGACAGAGCTGCCTGCAAATACTGGGCTTAATGACATCAGGAGGAGAATCTTCTGTCTTTGACTCACACGTATACGTAAGCTTAACAGACAGCCTGGATGATGCAAATAATTGTCTGATGCTCCAACACAACATCCAGAGCCAGTTGTTGTCAGCAGGAGGTCATTACACAGGCAGTCAGAGATAAATGGAAACTGTGACACTGTCAGTCTGCTGCACGATGCAGTAAAGCTCTGCTACATGTTAGCAATTTGATCATTGATAATATTCCTCCGACATGTCACAACTTATTTCAGGAAATCTCAGTTTAAAAGGTAAATTGAACGTCAACAGCAGCTTGTCTTCACAGAGGATTATTAAACTGCACTGTGTTCCATAGATAAACCCCATGAGGCCAATTAGCTCCAGCAGGTAACAGTAAATGTGTTGTTTAAGCAGCACGAGGGCTACGATTGCTCCCACTGTAAACTCCTATGCAACAACAATGCAGCAGGATCTGTGGGGTTTAATTGGTCATTCCCCTCTGAGCCTCTGCTCAGAAATGCATGTAATGAGAGGATACAGAGGTTCATATGCACCTATTCTGTCTCAGCCTCAAACATGACGGAGTCTTTCAGCAGAAGGCTCTGAATCCGTTTCCTCTGAGTGTCTTTTTTCTCTCTGCTCCTGCTTGTCTGGTGTCTCCTCCATCTCTCTTGTTCTGACAGGAACATATCTAGTTTCAGATGTTAAAAAATCAAATGTCAAGTATTATCTGTAACTACATTAGGTTAGTATATCTTGTTTCCTGCGACATGTCGCCCTCAAAACGAAGTGTGTCTGTGACACGCTCATACGTCACTGCCTCTGCTCCACACAGTACAGAATAACGTAGTCCCTGCTGTGTCTCTGTGGCTGTGTGTCTTTTTCTTGGTGAATGAGAGTGACTTGAGCAATGAGAGGAAGAAACAAGTCATGACGTGAATGTAGACGTGCTTCCTCTGAGAGCGGAGGCCCTCTGTGCACATAAAGTAACCCAAATATATCACTTCAGAATCAAATATTCACCCTGACTTTGACGTCCGTAGGCTGAAATGTGCTTTAAATGTTTCTGTGCCTCACACTGACTAAGACTGTCGGAGATTTCATTACCTCAGCACATAAAAAAGGGAGAAAAAAAAAAGGTTCAGCACGGCCTCAATATTCTGCAGGTCAGCCGAGCCACAATTTTATCCGTCTTTTTAAAAGTGTGGGAGTTGTTTGTGGCTTTCATCGCCATCTAATAAGAACTGCAGCCTCACATTCTTCTTTATTCCCCTGAAGGCTTCTTCTGCCACGTGACACCATTTACAGGCAGCTCTCACCTTTGTTTCCCGCAAGAGAAACTGCAGGTCCCGGCCGCTCAGAATGCCGTGGTTCTTCACGTAGCTCGGTAGGTGCACGGTACTGGTACCGTGCACTGTGCCGTGAACCTCCATGTAGCTGTGGATGATATCGAGGTACTTCTTCTTGTCCTGACGGGAAAGAAAAAACAGGTGCATTCAGTTTTCCCCCCTAAAATCCTCCACCTCTAAAGGTCAGCTTTTATAAATACACCACCTGCTCCTGCAAAAAGTTTGAAATTAATTTAGTGAAAAACATTTAGGCTAAACTGGTATAATCCAGAAAAAAAAATATCCTGGAATAAAGTACATTTGGTTGAGAGAGCGGATCATCAGTATCATCACTCTGTTACATGGCCTGGTGAACTTCTGTTCGAGCTACCTGACCGGCCATCTGGCCACAACGACAGGGAGAGCTAAAAATAGCACTATACAAAGAGCATTAATGCACATGATACCTATTGTTATTACAGTGATGTCCGTGATCACAAACAATATAAAGAGTGCCAACAAAAACCTGAGTCCAACAAGGTCAATCTGATTTTAAGGTCAAAAGAGAGACAAAGAAAGAAGGACAGTAAAACATATTTAAAGGGTCAGAGTTAGTTTTTTATGGCTTCATAGATATTTAACTGTTAGCATTTTTGCTGTTTAGCAATATATTACATCCACTGGATTTTTGTCATGTGATTGCTGGTCACATGTGAGCCAATGATGCCGTCCTAGTTGCACTGGGGATTGCATCATTTTTCATTTTTTTTTACAAGACCCTGTCATACATGATGCATTCAGAGACTGCTGGAAAGTCTGTTTTGATTCTTTTCTGTTTGTGAGCCAACAGTCCAGAATGCAGTGAAGCAGGATTATAAACGAATCAAAATATGCTCTAAATGCTGAACATTAAAAACAGCGAGTCTGCCTATGAGATGACTTTGTAGTTTCTGCTATGCTTCTCACAGATTTCCCCTAAGATTTGAGTCATATTAATCATTCTGGATAGAAACACTGCTCCATGATAAAGAGCCTTTGATAGTCTCCTCACTGAGACCATTACAGCAGGTGTTTGATTTTTAAAAAAACAAGGACATAAGTGGCACATTTGTACAAAAAAATATTCTCCTGAGGCTCCAGCGGAACTGATAAAAATGCTTTTCCACTTGTTCCGTGCCTTCTGAACACAGCGCCATATGGGAGCTACATACAGTGCAGCTGAGTGCTCTTCAGGCTGAGCCCTTCGGAGAAGCAGTATAGATGAACGCTGACCATTTTCTCATCATGGCAGGAAGCCTCTGAGGTGCATTCACCACACAGACACACACACACACACACACAGAGACTTGAAATCAATTGATTGCAGTAGTTTTTACACTTAAGGCCTCATTAGTGTTTTACACACACACCTCCTGCACATGAGCCTGCCTTTGGAGAGTGCTCTGCCTCCAGGACATTTCCCTGCCTGTTTAAGTGTGTATGTGTGTCTACCTCAGTGCTTCCTTTGGGGCTTAAATTTCAGGTAGCCGCTCGTCAGGATCCCTGGAGGCATGGCTATCAGATGCCTCCAGCCAGCCTGCTGTAACTAAAGCAGGCTGGTGGGAGTGTGTGTGAGGAGAGAGAGAGAGAGAGAGAGAGAGACAGAGAGAGATGAAGCCCTAATTAGAAGGTAAAATCACTATCCTGTAATCTTTTTACTCAGGAGAGCTGAGTGAGGATTTGTATGTGTGTGTGAGTGTGTCTGTATGTGATGGGGGTGGATTTACAAACACACCTCTAGGTTTCGGATTGTCCTGATGGGGTGGTGACTGTCTGCACAGGGCAGAAAGGAAGACATCAGAGTGCCTCTAAAGGCAGCAGGATGTGTGTAATGTGCTTTTATTGTGGGCCACTCCAGTGTTTGGAAGAAGAACATACAGTAGATGGCTCTTACCCTTCAGGGCAGTCCACACAGAGCTTCACGGTCACTTGCCAGATGCTCTGTGGAGCGTGGCTGAATTCTCTCTCACACACAGAAACACACATGGAGGGGTAGTATGCCATGTTTAGATCCATTATAGTGATATTAAGTCAGCTTCTATTCATTATTCTGTCTCCGCTGTCAGCAGAAAGACGCTCTGGAGAGGTACCCAGTTTTACTGTACACGGAGGTATGCATGCAATATGCAGTGTGGAAGCAGGAGGCAGATCGATAGCAGGAGCCTTGTACAGGAGCACATGCTTGGGAGTTATAAAATAACTGCTTTAGCTGGCGAGGTTGATTGAAGCAGTAGAGAAGGCGGCGGTGAGTTTTATGACCTTGTAAATCAGAGGGAATTTGTAAACCTTGGCTCAGAGAGGAAACAGGAGCGGCTGCAGAGAAGGATGAGCGTCCAGGGGGAAGAAAGCAAAGAGAGACTGACACGGTCACTGTACTCTGCTATGCTGCATGCAAGTTATATTCAAAAGAAGAGGACAAGGAAGCACCGCGGACGTGTCGTTTGAACATGAGCCGACAACTGTGGCATGAAGGCATCCCACCAGGCACGGACAAAGCTATCACGATGTTAGGAAATCAGCAAGGAACACATTTATCATTAAGCCCCTGAATTTCATTGTGTTTTGAACACGACTGCATGGTGCCTTTCTTGATTTTATTCCCAGGTCAGGAATAGAAAAAAAAATCTTAAGAGCAAGTTTTTGAGTGTTCTCGGATCTCTTGCCTCATCAGGATGCAGACAGGAGCGCTTGGTTGGGCTTACACAACCCTCAAACTCTGCCTCCGACATCAAACGCACCTCAGATCGTCCTCAGATCTGAACTGACAGACTCCGGGGCCGAAAAAGTGGAAGCTCGTCGGTCGGAACAAAAAATGCACTTGAAACATCATTTTTCCCCACATCACACACACACGGTCCATTAGACACACATCACATAAGGTGATGTCATAATGTTGCACCAGTCACCAGTCACAAAGGCACTTTAGCCAGGCTAAGAGATAAATGCGTAGCGGACATAAAGAATTAGCTTAACATATGCACTGTAAAACCAAGCAGGCACTTACACATGCAGTCAGGAAACATTACTTCACTTCGGTGTCCTGCCATGCCCCATTACACAAAACAGTCTGTAATCTATTGGTGGCTGGCCAGAGCATGTTTTTGATTGCGAGACAGCAGAGGAGGTGCTCACAAGTTGGTCCCTGCTGCGCGTACACTATGTGGGCTGCATTAATCATCCAATGGAAGAGTTAAAACACACACACACGTGCTGGTGCTGCATGATGGAAACACCTGTAACTGTCTCATGCTTTGTTGGAGCTTGTACACTAGAAACAAATGGCACCAGGGGGCATCTTTGCATCATTTTCATATATTACAGCCAAGCACAGACCAGGTGCCACTGGGAAGAGTCCGTGTTTTTCAAGTCTAATTGTCACATGCTAATGCTGTGTGATGCCGTAGCTGTACCTTGTATCCTTTTTATTCTTCTCATAAATAACTTAAATAAATCAATTACTGCTTCTGTGAGGCTAGTGCTCAATATCTTTTCCTCCTTTTGCTCAATAAAATGGAGACTCACAGTGACAGATGACCCGACTAGCTGAATATTTTCCCTTGAAGTGAATTTCCACTTTGATTCAATGAAGCTAAACCTTTCTGAATCATTTTCTGGCTTTCCCACCTTCCATTTCTTTCAATATAGTAAAAATGGACAACAGAATATGCAGATCTGAGCTAACAAACTGCACCATCTGAATAACAATCAAACATTTAATAACACTACTCACTCTCAACCGCTCTTTCTTCAAACATCACATTCATAAAAAAGAGATGAAACACACCGCTATCTGTTTATGAGCCTACAAAGCTGAGAGTATAGGACTGCTGCCCTTACTGCTCTGCATATGCCAGCTCCTTGTGTGTGTGTGTGTGCTCTGTCAGCTCGGTGTGATTTGTCTTTCTTCACCATGTCCTCTGATATGCTGCCAAGGGCCTGCAGCTCTGCCTGTCTGTGCATCCTACTCATTCTCACCTTGCCCTGTGTTCCCCTTTCTGCCTCATCAAAATGCCGTCATACGCAACCAAGCCACTGATGGGGTAAACAAAAAAAAAAAAAAAAAGATGCTGACAAAGACAAAGACACATCAGCATGGCTGTATTGTGCATGTGTGTGTGTGTGTGTGTGTGTGTGTGTGTGTGAATGGAAAACAGATAAGGGGAAAGACAAAAAAGACTCTGCTCTGCATTTCTACTCCTCTGGCTGGGTTGCCATGGAAACGGCTCTCTCAGAGGTGGTCTGGCGGTTTTATTTCAGGTCTCGACCATCAACACAGCCTCTTAAACAACAAAATAAGTGCTTAACATAGTGATACTTCAATCCCCCTGGATTTCTTTTCCTCTCCCCTCTCTCTCTCTCTCTCTCTCTCATACAGACTACAAAATAAATTCCTCACTAATAGTCCTACTCTTTGTGCTGCAACTGGAGGATACAAAGGGCTAAATCAGGAGTCCAAGTAATAAAATCTGTGGCCTTTTTTATTTTAAATAATTAAAATTTTATAGAAAAAGATAATTGCAACATTTCAGTCAGACATGAATTTTTCATCATGCAGACACCAGTGTCCCAATGCGTGTCAGACTCTGGCCTGTATGTCTGATTTTGGGTTCATTAAATCCTGTGCTGCTATCAGTGACTTTATAAAAGCAACACAAAAACCTATTTTTTTTATATCAGACTATAATTAACAAAAGACTGCTCTTGGATTCCGCTCAAGGTTTAAAGTTCACTGGCTAAAGGAATAATCCTCAATGCTCTGAACCTAATACTTAACTTCCTGGATGTCAAAACGGTGACTTCTTGTGATAAGAGAATGACTGTGTGCCAGCAGAACAGGCAGACCAGTAAAACAAAGTTACTGAAAATATTCATGTGTGTGTGTGTTTTTGGGCGATTGTTCAGGTGGGATAAATGTGACAAATGCAGCTGTCATAGAGATCAGAACAGGCTGTATTTCAGATGCAGCCTGTCATTAACCTCGCCACACAGGCAGGACACGGTTACTGGCTACAGACTGTGTATGAAACACCGCTGGTTGAGGTGTAATGCATCCCCATTTAGTCTGCACATTTCCTGCTTCAATGTCCAGAACGCCTGAACAATATTTATCTTTTATAGCTCATGTGATAAGACTTATCTAACACAGAAAGCTCTATGAGTGCAATTATAGCCATTGCTCTTAGGATGTTGTATAAGAAGCTTAGTGCTTTTTAAAATGGGCTTTTAGGGACAGCCTCAGACCTTGCACTAGTGTGGGTTTTTGTGTTTGGAAAGAAATCATTTAAATGCTCACGTAAAATATCCCCGAATGAACAAAGAGGTCTGCACAGTAACAGTGGCTTAAAGTGGATGATTTTAGAGGACACCTGTGGATTTAACTAGCCCATTCATTTCATTGTGAACTCTCTTGGTTCTGCTTTACTCTTGTAGTAGTAGTGGATGTACAGTATAATTTTGACCAACAAACCTCTCTAGTGCAGGAGAGAGAAAGGCCGCAATTTAAATAGCGAAGGAAAGGAAAGTGAGTAAGCTCGTCAGCTCGCTATCAGTCAGCCCCAAAACGGCCCTTTAATTAAAAGCAGGAAGTAATGAACACGCTCGGGAGTCTGATTAGCAGCTAATGCCCCCTTGCTGTGAGCTGGTGTCCCTCCCCACCACCACCGTCTGCCCTTTAAAAGCTAGAAGACTGAATGGCACATAACTGTGTGTACCCTGACTCTGTAAGAGAAGCCACAAACCACAGCGGCACCCCTCTGGATTAAGAACCATAACACCTTGGGATTAGCGCATTATAACGTAACCTAAATTTCAGAATGTGTTGAGGAACAGGTTTGTACTGTGTGTTTTTGTCACTGCTTTCACTTTTCATTTAACATTGCCTGTCTTTATTGTCTCTGAATGCTTCAAATGTCTGGATGAAAAGCTCCATTGTAGGTAAAAGTCACAGATAGCTTGACATTTGCAGACTTTAGTTCAGCCTTGTGATGTGTCAATGAAGCAGTGCCACAGGCTGTTACATGAATACAATTCTTTCTCTCTCTCTCTCTCGTAGTATTATTCCGTCAGAGTCTGAATCTGAAGAGTCAGATGGATCTAGAGCGACCCACTCAGCGACATACGTGGTGACTGAAAACTCATCAAGGCGCGGGCAGTAATCCAGCCATCCAAGGCAAGCCAAACAATGTGCAAATCTCTCCAAGTCTTTTTTTTTTGTCTAGGATACAGTAATCCCATGGTCTCTGTGCAGCAGCATGAGCATGCATTTGAATATATTAAAAACTCCACAGAGAGGGTGATAAGCTGAATTTGAGCTTTTAAACCAGACTGTTATGAAGTTTTCTGTCAAAGTTTCAACCAAGGTTGTTCAAAGAGTTTCCCTGCAGGGCTCTAAGAGGTCTGACAACAGGTTATATTTGGCATGTCTAGTTAATTCTGTCAGGCACGTATGAGGGGGCAGTCAGAAATAGGGGCATCATGTGTACACATGTACTGGGGCACCACTGACTACTATAAGGTGGTAAGGGGGGAAACTGAAAAATAAAAAACAAATAAATAAAACAGAATAAAATAAAATATCCTTAATCCAGATTTATTTCAATCAACAACATAACATTTAACTGGATGGTCTAATCCTCAAACAAGTTTCATCTAAAGTAAGACTAGTAGTAGTAATAGTAGCTGTCTCTGATGTCGGCCTACTAGCAACAGTATCATTGCTACTACTGTTAGTACAGGTAGTAGCAGCACTACACTTTCTAAAAGCTCTGAAAATGGAGACATTGCAGTGTCTGTGTCCTGCTGAAAGCTGGAGTGGAAAGTAAGTAAAAACTGCTGTGATGATATGAACAGTGTAGAACTGCAGTCTGGGGTGGGGCTTTACGTAGGGGTCTGTCAGACAGCGGCCATTTGTCTTCAGTCTGTCACATTCAGCGGACGTGGACACATCTCTGTGCTTGTTGTAACACTGAAGCTTCTTCAGAGTCTTCCCACTCCGGAACCACACTGAAATCTGACACTACGCTGTTTGGATACGTCTTGGCTCATTTGCATACGGACAGTGATTGGATGTTTACCGAGGGCTCAGGGTGTGTGTATGTATGAGCGGTCAGGCAGACGCGAGGGAAAGCTAATCAAAAGCGCCCCTTCTTGTCGGATTTTGTCAGCTCGTAATATATTAATTTTGTGATGTGTATATGAACATGTGCTTTCTCAACTTCTAAAAGACATTTATTTCAGGGGGCGCTGCCCGCTCTTGCACCTGCCTAGAACCGGCCCCGATCAGAAAGAGTTTCTGGGTTTTACTGCAATGATCTACTGGGAATTGTAAGTGAGCGCGAGGACGTTTAGGGTCGCCTTACCTTCCAGAAGTTGTCAACCTTGCCGTAGACCAGTGACTGGTTCTGCCTCTTGATGTCATCAATGTGCTTGATGTCGCTGGCGTTGAGGTGCTGCTCCACCACAAAGCCCAAGAAACTGTTGTCTGGGGTGTGAGCTGCAACAGAAAGAAAAGAAAAACAGCTTTTACAGGTCGGCGATCACTTCTTTTGCAGTACAATGATAAATGGCTTCAAGCATTGATAGCCATGTTTGACCTCCATTTATGCATCACTGAGGCCAACACTAAAATGCCTGAAATAAATCTCACACACGTCTGCTTTTCCGAGTTAATAAAATTCCCCTTAAAATCCCTTTTTCTGCACAGATCATAATCTGTCTCCAGAGAGAGACAAAAACAGTTGCACAATAAGGTTTTTTTTTTTTTTTTTTTTTTTTTTTTGCTCCCTCTGTTCCTTGCTGTCCAGAGATGTCTCGTTACTATGGGAACCGGGAGACGAGCAGGTCAAGTGTGGAACCCGGAGCTGGCAGCGCTTTACCTCACTGCCATCTGCCTTGTAAAACAAATGTGAAGACAAGTACGAGGACAGAAAGAATTCTGTCAAAAATGAAATGATAGGATTTAGAATAAAGGGAGGAGATGAGAGGAAAGCGCAGTTTGCCAGCACTTCTGGAAGAGAATGAAACAGAGCTGTGGTTTGTACTGGAGCCCCGGGGAGCTGCTGTGGTCATGAACCTCGGTTTTTACCACAACCTTATTACTACAGAGGCAAATTGAGGTCAGTCAGTCAGGGGAGATGGAATTCACTCCAGTAAATAAGGGAAGGGCTGAGTGAGATCACCAGCTGCAAATGAAGCCACCTACCAGCACACAGACAAGTGGACCGACAACATGTTATGTAATGTGAAGGGATGAATCACAGAGAGATGACAGGGTGTCAAAATTTAGCAGTTTCATAAATGAGGTAGAACTGTTTTTGTCAGGGTGTTGGCCTGAATGTGGCATTTGTTTTAAACAAAAAGCCAGTGTTCGCTTGCATCTCTGCAGACAGCTCACATATTGGCTTTGGTGTAATACCTTCAGGCAAATATAAAGAAGAAACACAGGTCAGGAAATGTGTTGTGCAGTGCAAACAAGCCTCAGCAATAACTGAACAATAACAAAAATATGCATGCTTTTATAACATAATTCATGTCACAACAGACACATTGTCATTGCACTACCTCTGAAAACACACTCACACAGAGGAATATTTACCCCCTGAGTACTGTTAGTTAGAGGACAGGAATGTGGGAGTAGCTGTTATGAAGATAACAGCAGAACAGTGTGAGGCGTCTGTGTGTGGGCAACTGTTCCCATAACATACCTGCTAGCTGATAACACTAACAAGAACAATATAGCTCTGATGGATAAAGTGTCTGTGACTGTAAGAAACTAAGAGGTAGAGGGGGGGTCCAGGGCACTAAAAACAGCCAGCCCCAACACTCATGTACCAAACTAACTATGTAAACATGACAGGTTGTTAATTAGTGTTCAGCCCTCTTGATGCTTTTGGCAACAGATGCCTCTTCTCCCACTAGAGCCGCCACTCAAAATGTCACTCGGCTTGCCACAGCGTCATTCGCTGTTAGCTAACAAACAGTCTGGGAGGACAGCGTTGCCGGAGAAGCAGCAGCTTTGTCGCTCCTGACAAACTTGAATAGTGAACTGAACAGTGTGCGGACAAATTTACTTTGTAAGGAAGCCTGGACTCTCACTGTTCGGTTGATAAGTCAATATTTGTACAACCCAAAGGTGAAGACGTGTCGGTAAGACTCTTAAAGAGTGACAGTGTCTTCTCTCATCAAAACGGTGTATAAATAGTCTTGTTTCTTTAAAGATGACTATCTACTATTTATTTTACAACTTACAACACCTGAAATCTGAGCAAAACCTGCTCATTTGATTCATTTTTTTTCTTAGAAACTACTAGAAAAAGTCATAATACCGGTCTATTGATCCCACTAAGATAAAAAGGGACACTCCATTGAGTGGGTGTGCCAGCGATATCAATCACATCTTTAAAGGCACCATCAGCCCGGCACATCTCAGGGTCAATTACATAGCTGGCCAATGTTCAAAGATAAATACAATCTGCTGCTACGTTCGACCTCTGACCAGCATTAATCATTGTTTCTGTGATGGTCCTGAGCATTCAGAAGGAGAGATACACTAAGGGGGAAAAAGTGCCGGACCACACCGCCAAACTTCCTGCTCCTGGTCTCTTCTCTCTTAGTGTTAAATTATTAATTAAATCGAGCTTTTTTTCGAAATGCAATTGAGCTAAATTTAAGTCATGGCACACACTCTGGAATCTCCCTCAGGCTATTGATCTAACTGCAGAACATGCAGTTGGCTGTTGATCTGGCCCTTCCTCCATATTCACTACGCATCTCACTGAAAGAAGTGAAACACCAGCCAATGTTATATGAACGTGAATATGAAGGACTCAACGAAGCCCTTCATAAATACAATCACAGCTGAAAGAACTTGAACATGCACACAAGAACGTGTACACCTCTGCTGATTACGAATGACTCATGCCAGGACGCAGTGCCAACTTAACTGAAACACGCAGCCCATCCCGGTTCAAAGTGTACACTAGAAAACACTCCCTGCTATCCCGACTGTGAAATAGATTAATGAGGTCAATTTGGCTCAGACTTGTCTTATTGACCAGAGGCCACACACACACTCCCAATTCCCCCAACCAATGATTTATGGGGCACGGCCTAATCGTAACAAATGGACCAATCTAAACCTAGAATACATTACCTGTCTGTTGTTACATCTAAATTTGATAGGGGAGGTGGACTAATATACCAAGAGAACATGTGGACATCACACACACTGCAATATGCAAAGAAGAAACATGATATAGTTCAGCGTTCTCTGAGGCGTTCACCTAATACCCCATTAGTGTAGCAGGGTTCACATACTATTCTGCAGTGTGTAGGTAAGGTGTTGCGCAGCACAATGCAGAGTGGAAAAATAACCCCATGTCATTCTTGTCTCTTGTGCCTGGAAGTGATGCCGTTCTGTGGTTTTAACACTCGCCGTGCACTTGTTTCAACCGCGATATCATCTAACCCAGCGACTACTAACTGGATTTAGTGCAAAAGCCACAGTGTGTTATGAGAAAGACATCCCCTATTCAGCGGACAAAGGGGCTATTCACGTACGGTGGCATTCTGGATAGCCCCGGGCTTCACCTCGCGGACGGGGATTGTAGGGCTAACATTTCACTTTCTCTTAGCTATGGGGAAAAGGTCAGTACCCCGGAGGGTTGGCTCTCCTTCTCCTTCCCAGAGAGCGCTCGTCTGCTGGGCTGCCATCGCTCATTCACTACCTGTAGGAACGATGCAGCCATAAAACCTCTACGTCCCACATGCGTAATCACAGAGAAATGGAGATCTGCTTGACCTCTTACTTACTAATCTGCTCGATGATATGCCTGATGATATTCCATTAGCAACCACCACGGTGGATTTTCCAGAGTATCTTTTAGGCCTCTTTCCAACAAAAACATCGCATTTATAGTTTAACCGGAACCACAAGCAGCCAAAGGTGCTGAACATTTACTTTGCAAATAGCAGTTTGGCAAATTTATTTAAATAGAGCAGGGAGCCTAGAGTGGTAAAGCTGAAGCAGTGCTTCATCAGTGTTTGGTAAATCAGGCATGATGTTTGTTTTAGATAAGCTAAAACAAACATTTTTTAGGCCATAATTGCATAAAATGGCAAGTGATGGCATGTCAGCTTGCATCGTGATGGTGACTTACGGAACATGGTGTTGAATTGCTGTGGGTTGAGGTTCCACTTCCCCCATGGTGTCTTGTGACCTTTGGACTGGGCGTAGTGGGCGTGGTTGAACTCTGGTTCTGTCCCAAAGGAGTCCAGCACCCGCAACATGCACCTGCACCGAAAGACAAAGTAAGGTAAATAAATAATGATAAATAAAGATAATAATAGAGTCATTTGCTTTGCTTGCAGGAAATACACCAAACAAAAGACATTTTCCTTAAAACCTCAGGAATAAATCCTCAGAGATAAGAAGGGTCTACCCTTTGGAGGTGTGAGACAACATCATGGCTGTCTCAAAGGTCACAACACAACACCGATTTAATTAGACCACAACCAGGGGAGGGAATCATAAACTGCTGACCTTTAACACAACACTCCGCATTTGCTAACCCATATTGTTACTCAGCCCTGTTTTCTAGACACAAGTTTGACTCTGCCTCCTCCTCTGCTAGCCTAACTTTTTGTTAAGAAGGCAAAGGCTCTGCTGCCAGCTTTATTGGCTCTTCTGTGCTGTTTTTATTTGGGGTAAATTATCACTGTGATGAGAAGCAGCCAGGTGTAAGCAGGCCTGGGAGCCAGGCGTACACACTCCGACATCTGCACCTTCTCTTTCAGTGATCGTCTCCCCGCCTTCCCAAACGCTGCGCAGCTGGCTGTGTGAACTGTGAAAGGCCCTGGGAGAGCGAGAGGAGCTCGGAAACACACTCACCATGAGGAAACTTTCAACTGAAAGCAGCAACACAACAACAAAAACGGCAACAACAGCACTTGCCCACATGTCGCTCTAGAGAAAAACAAGCCTCATCTGTCCCTGGTAGATGCATCCTAAACAGATGGGGAAACCATAATATGATGTAAATATGGCTGCACTAAAGCCTGTGAGTTGTGGGCGTCGTAATGTGGCACGAACTCAAGAAGTACGCACTTGGTGACACTTGCTGCGTTATTTGGATGAAGCTGGGCTGAGTGGGGAGTGTTTTTTTTTTTTTTTTATAAATAGTACAATATCAGTAATTCTCCCAGAGTGGTCCCAGTTGTATAATATATAACAATAGCTGCGATGATCTCCTATTTAAAAATATGAATAAGTAATGTGGCCACCACAGGAAGCAGTGATATCACACAGGAATGATCTTATATGAATATTCCTGTTACATGTCTGGTTTACCTGAAGCTAAACACAACAGCTGGAACTACCAGAAAAAGTGTAAGCATGAACACCAGCTTCCGCATTTAACTCTGTAAAGTACATGCAAACACACTAACACACGCTGTTCTGCCAGCCGAAGTATTCGTCATCATAGAACCGGAGAAACGAGCAGTGCCACACACATACCTCTGTAATTGAGATACTGTGGTATTTGCATTTGTGTCGGAGCAACAATCGGGGCAAATTAGGAAGTGACAAATGAAAAACAGAGGACAGGAAAATGAAGAGGCAAAATGACGAAATTAAACTTTCAACAAATTTTCATTTCTGCTTTATTGTCACCACAAATCTGGCATGTTAGTCCAGAGTGTGTCTTTGTGTATGTCAGGGGAAGACTGAAGTGGTTTCGTAAGGGCCACACAGTAAAAAAATCACATTCAATAGAAGACAGGATAAAGTAAAAGACAGTGGCAGAAGGTACACAGGGAAAATGATTGGGTTACTCTTACTGAAGGACTTGAAAAATGTCTCCAACTAGCACTACGGGTCATCTTTTATAAAGTGTACAAGGACTTTAAGTGCTTCAACATAAGAGTTCAATATAATGGTGAGAGAAATAATGCTGAAAACAGCATCTGTACATCACATTAACCTGAGGCTGATTCAAGTTCCTTGGGATACAAAGACAGCGGATGTGGTTTAAAGTGTTATGCCGCAGACAAACAAAACCTGGTGACAAGCAGGAGGAACCGCGGGGCCATTAGTGCTTCCAGACTTATTGTTCCTTCTCTTTTCCTGTCAGTCGCAGTTGATGGGAGCTTTTTCAAAACAAACCAGGAGGCCTAATCTACAGTCCTCAGCGGAGCACTCGGACACAAAATGGACTCAGTCGGTGACAACATCGTGAACAGCAGTCGCTCCTGGGGCCTTTTGGGAAATGGTGGTAATGTATGAGTAGAAAATAGACTCATTGTTCCAACAAGTGCCCAACAAACCTCAATGCCCCTGTGCCCATGTGAAACACACTGCTGGCTTCTCTAGCAGATAACATGACCATATGAGGCGCCTTGTTCAATCAATAACTTGCAAACAGACTTCAAACTTTGCTTAAAGCAGGAAGTGATCAAAGATGCGTGGGCAGAGGTTTCAAAGACATGGTGCATGCTCAGCAGGTTACTAAATACCAGTAGCCACCAGTTGGAAAAGCAGCCTCTACAACTGTCAGCAAGATGAACACGAGTACACAAAACTTGGTGTGTACCTAGCACAAAGGCTTAACAGTGACTGTGAGCTGATGGAATATTCAAATGCATGCAAAACATAAATGCACTCACTGGTAGTGGACCCAGGAAGGTCCCAGCGTCTTCTTAAACTGGGTGAGGCCCACAATGTCGATGTATATGAGCTCCACCACCTTATCACCCTGGGTGGGGCAGCTGGATTTGTTCCCCATGACCTTGCGCATGATCCTGTGGAGAAAAGTCTGGATTTAAAACCAGTCAAAATGTCTGTCGCTATCTTTTTTTTTTTTTTGCAGGAATTTGTGTTTTTATTCAAAACAGACCCTGAGAACAGCATAAGCCGACCACAAGGACAGAT
The DNA here is from genome assembly GCF_900634625.1 of Parambassis ranga. Lineage (NCBI taxonomy): Eukaryota > Metazoa > Chordata > Actinopteri > Ambassidae > Parambassis > Parambassis ranga. The sequence continues at coordinate 43,009,152 of NC_041023.1, forward strand.
AAATGGGTTTAGTCTGAGCATAACAACTGACTGTTCCTTTGCAATTTATAGCGTTTAGGTGCACATTTTTTAAACATTTACCACTAGGTTAAACCTTGATTCAGAATGCACTTGTGCCAATACTCAGCCTCTTTGCTACTGACTCTTTGAGCTCAGCCAGGGATGCAGAGATGCGGACGTCATGGCCCAGCAGGTACAGCGTAGTAATGAGATCACTCCACTGGACCAACTCGCCTAGCGGGCCGCCGCTGAAGGCGTTCTCTGCTATCTTGAAGCCAGACTCCTTGGTCAGCAGGCCCAAGTGAACCAGGATCTGATGGAAGGAATATTTATACAGACAGATAAAGAGTTTAGTTGTAAAAAAACTGGGACTTCCTTAAAGCAGTTCTACTTTTTCTCTTAGGTGAAGAGTGCACCTGCTGAGAAAAATGCATACATCTCCAATAAAATATGAACAACACACACACACACACAAAGGATGGCTTTCAGTTGCTGCGGGGAACACTGTGTTCCACAGCAGGGGAGGAAAGTAATAGCCGGTTTTGTTTGAAGTGACCGACACATTTTTCATTGTTGACAGCCAGCCCCAGTCCCAGAGCACACTAGTCAAGGATTAATATGTGCGGATTAATATCCAAAAGGGATTAGCAGCTGAAATAAAGAACGGGCTTTGAAGGTATTGGGAGAAAATGTTCTTTGTTTAATTATAGATGGAGCAGGTTCAACAGAGGAAGATAATGATAGGTGGATACCTCAAGTAGATGCATACATGTGGGAAAGTTCTTTGCTAACAGGGATGCTGCTCTGCATCAGCACCAAAGTATCATGGGAACACGATGTGAATTATTCACAAAGCCAGGCGAAAGTGGGAAGTACATTATTCAGAGGTGGGAGCAGCTAGCAGCTTGGGACACAATGGAATATCCATGTCAGGTCCTTCTCACCAACGTTTCTTCTGCAAGCAGAAGTGGGGCAGCTTACGAGTATGAAGAGATGTGTGTGAATTGTGAAGGTAAAGTTATCTCAAAGAGGGGTCAGAGAAGACAATAACAACAATAGATCCCTGAAATAACTACAAAAACAACAGTGCTTGGTCCTCAAACAAAACCAAAACTACAGAAGCCCTGACACTTCCCTCCTAATAGTATGTCACACTAACCTTCTTCCTTCGCCGCTTGGCCAGGTTCTGCTTGGCAGCCAGCGAGCGAATGGCGCTGACCCATGGCTCAGCCATGCGTTTGATCCTCAGCATCATCCAGCGGAACTCCTCCCGCTGTGACATCACCCGGTAAAGCTCCTCGAAACTGGTCCGGATCTCCGCCTGCACGCACACACACAGAGTTTACACAACTGTAAGTCTATAAAAGATCTGATAATGCTCCTTAGCATTAAGGTACATTTACAAAGCTGCACATGTAGGTCAGCACACATACAGTGTGTCCTTTCAGCAGAGTGTTAGAGATGTGGGGAGTGAGCTACTTCTTTGAAAATCAAATCTAATCTGAAGTCACAGTGACATTATGTTCAGTTTGTAATCCTGTTGCGTGCTGTATTATCTTACACATTTCTTTTTCCTTGCTGCTGCTTTTATCCTCCTTTCTGCTCCTGCCATGACATAATCCCTAAGCAATCTTTTAAAATTTTATCTAATCCAATACAGAGTGGAAATATTGACTTCCTGGCTGCCAAAAGCGCCATTTTTTTCTTGCAGTGGGAGCTCAAGCCAAACATTGCTTGGTTACGATTAAAAAGGTTTATCCAAACTAACTAAATCTTATCTCACCACCTTGGATTGGCAGATAGATTAAACAGATAGGGGAAGAAAGGCAAAGCAGGGCTGCAAATGGATGGGTGGATGACTGAACGTTGAATATAGGATTCAATGTGTTGCACACGTTAGTCTCTGTTGATTGTGTGTAGGTGCAAAAAAAGCAAAAGAGAAGTTATGCAAAACACCAAACTACATGTTGCAATTATAAACCCTGTGTTGTAAGATGGGAAGTCAAACCAACGTTCAAAACATAGAAATGAAACTGAGGCTACTATTCACTGAATGTCCAACTCATCATTTTAGATATCGAAACTCAAGGACACAAAAAAATCCTGAGTAGAAGAAAAGCAGTGGATGAGACAGAGCCAGTGAGAGAGAGACGGAGAGGAGAACCCACAGCGCCATTACCAGCTGCTAAGGTGGATGAAACAAGGCAGTAGCACAGCATTAGCATCCCTCATCACGACAGGAAATCACTTCCGCAGACTGAACCTATTAAAATCTGAGCCTGAATTAAAATCTCTAAAGCCTGTCAAATGGCGTCTCCTCACCACGGAGGGCTCAGCGCTGTTGATGCATCCACAGAGGTGGGATGAAGAGTGCTTAATATTGATTCAGAGGGAAGGGGGTGAGACTTTGTGAGGCGGGCGATACCTTGGGCAAGGCTGGCAGCATTACTGAAGCACAAGAGGGAATCTTTTATTACTGCCACAGTGTTTGAGATTTTTCTTAAGGTCCCGTAACATAATATGTTGACACTGTGTCTCAGCCTGCTTGTTCATTTAGTTGGAAATAAGCTCTCACCCATTTTCTACATTTTATTTCTAAATGTTCCACTAATTGGCTGTGATAGATTTGTATGTTCTGTGGTGTTGGACAGGACAGTGCAGTGGGATTTAAGACTCAGGTTTAGAATGTATGCTATTGGGAAAACACACACACGCATCTCTATGAATAAATACACACCAAACTGTGAAATGTATTCAATCTGTAAAACCAGCTGCAACATCTTCTGCTTTAGGTGGTTCTATCTAAAAGGAGCAGCTGAAGTACTTGAAGCAAACACTGTGTTTGCAGTTACAGTTAACAGGAGCTGCGTCTCTCACCTGCCCCCTCCTGTCGGTTTCCTCACGCAGGGTCTTCATCCTCCAGGGCAGACGAGGACACCAGTTCTCCACCTATCGAATGAGCCGGAAACAGTGATAAGGTTCACTGACATTTTATTGTGAGATTAGACTTATTGTCTAAATGATACACATAATTGTATGCACATTTTAATTAGCACTGTTCACCAGTTTATTATAGAAGGCTCCAGATGTAAATGAGCCCAGCTGTTGTTTTCTGGAAAATCAAATGCAGTTGGCAGAGCGCACATAAGATCATATATGTTTGATCAACCTGATGTCTGCGCATTCCTCGGACCTACAAGGAAGTATTAGTACTAATCTGTGACCTCAATCACATTTTTTACATTCCCTGCAAGCAGACGGCTCAACAGAAGTAAAGCTATAGAAAAGTAGTCAACTGCATCATACAACAAAATGTTTATCTCTCCTATCTCATAGTTTTAGTCTGTCAGATGTTACACCTCAGCATATCCGTATAAAGTCACACACTGTGACTACATCTGATATAAAACCAGTTCCCGTCTCAGCCTTCCTCCTCTTTTAAGCATGTAAAACATACAGAGAGTTGTTAGGGGAAGTCATGTGTGTGTTGTGCCTATTTAAGCATTTTTTTCCCCTGTGGCTACCAAAGACAATGACACTGTGTTTAGTCCACTTCTCAAAACCACAACACACTGTGCCAGTTGAGCCCTGACCTTCTGCTGCTGACATCCATCACGATATGTTGCCCTCAGAGGTTTGCCTGTCCGCAAGGTTAAAGCTGCGGCCGACACGTATGAATTATACATGGGAAAAAGGGGTTTGTGTATTTGACACACACAAACACACTGATGGACTGAGAGACTGATCGCAGCTGCTTCTAGATGGAAAATACATGTATATTGCCATGGCAACAGTGCAATCACAGGAATGAAGCTGAGGGCTTTTAGATTAGCACGATTGAAATAGAGAAAAAGAGAATTAATCGAACAGAGCGCAGAGAAGAAGAGGTTTCTCTCATTCTAATGGATTTTACTGTTGTCCATCTTCTATTTCCATACAGGCTTTATGCGCTCCATCAGAATGACTGCAATGCTTTCAGCTCATATACAATATTCATAACAGGCCGCTGACCAATGAAATGTTACAATGTTTTCTAAGAAACAAGGACGAGATCTATTCATCAAAATAGTCATCATCAATCTGCGGAGGATCTTTGAAATTATAGATCAAAGAATCTCATTAGTTGTCCACTTAATCAGTGGGGAGAAATGTGCAAAAACAAATGTTTGTCTGAAGAAATAAAAACAAAAGGCAAATATTACAACCTTTCTCTCCAACTTAATTAACAACAAGATTAATTTCCCCACTACAAATGAACACCTGGGCATGTTTGGACAAAGATAAATCCTACAAGGTCTAAAAGCATCCCCATCTGTACGTTAGTACTTGTCAATAATGAATGGTTCCTCACCGTAGTGGTCTGGCAGCTATGTAGATGCTGTGTGGCAAAGTCACTCCACGTCTACCCTTGCAGGCTGAAAACTCATCCCTTCCACTGAATCATCTCTTTCTCCCACACCGTCCTCTTCAACATACACTAATTTGCTCTCATAATAAAATGAAATCCCCTTTAACTCCCTCTTTTGCACTTTTTTTAGCACCTATTTTTTAAGTGATCCTCCTCCAGTTACAGGAATGTTGTCAGGGTGGGAGAATTCATTATTCTGGAATGTAGCGGTTGCATCTGAGAATATTTGTTTATCATAGACAATGGATATAAACTAATTCCGGACTCACCTCACTGAGGTAGATGAAGAAGGAGCAAGTGGACCCATCCACGCCGTAGTTGGAATAGCAGCTATCAGAGCGCCACATCTCCTTCATCCACTGAGAGAGAAGAAAAGAAACTTTAATGTCATAGAAATATGTGAGCTTGCTTTACTCTTGACACCTGTCATTTTCACTCTAATAAATGTGTCCTGATGAGGAGGAGAAGGCTGCTCCTCCATGTTCTCTCCTCTGATTTGATCCCTGCCAGGCAGAGCTCTGTGGCACCGTCATTAATGCGGAAGTGGAAAGGCTGCTAAGCTAAGATGTAGACTGACAGCTATCCTGCTCAGTTTATAGGCTTGAATACATCATGCATGCTGACTTGTAGTAACCTAAGGGAGAAACACACAAGGAAACATCGACTATTCAAACTTGGCAGGGGGGCCTTTGGAGGATGAATGCATGGAGGTTGGATCATTTTGTTTAAAACAGAGAAAATAGATTCATCAGACTGCTGCTGATTGAATGTTGATGTTGACAACAGCTATGTGTGTGTCTATGTGTAGAGAAGCTTTGGCATCGCCCCACGCCCAGTTAGAAACACTGACAGTATCAGTGGAGGATCCGGACTGGCTGAGCAGATGGTGTGTATGATACAGCCCTATCAGCTTCAGGGACACACACAGAATAATTGAGAAACTGGACTCAAATTGTGCACAGGGGTAGAGTGTGAGAAGCTACCTAGAACCACATTGTCCACGACATTTTCGTTGTTTTCGCTTGCATTGTCAGTCAGATCCTGTAGGCTTCAGGTTATGATGTCATCCCTGCAAGCAGTTCTGTATTTTACATGTCTGTGTGTCTTCTATGTGTGATTCACCTTGAGCTTGCCCTCGCAGTGGGGGAAACCATCCAAAGGCGGCAGCTCACACTTCTCCTGGGCTCCATTTAGAAGGTCTAGAGGAAGACAGAGAAGATCAATAAGGTCAAGTCCAAGTCAGCTCTGAAATTCTCGTACTGTCTGCACCTTAAACTGGATGCATCATTCTATACTGAAGACAAAGTAGATTCAAACACGCTGGAAAGAGCTAACTGACCTATTTAAGTTAAGTTAATCATCTTATTAGGACAAAAAGCACCAAGACAAAGAGTGATTCGTCTCGTCAATGGTATTTAGTTTCCATTCAGAGGTGGAGCCGATTAGTGACATGTTGTGATATTGACACAAGAGTCTCTCCACATGGCTGCTCATATTAGGAACTTCCTCATGCCATTTTAATGACACATTTCAACTGAATTGAAAGAACGCAGCTGCAAAAACAGCAAGAACCTGTACAGAGTTCAGTTTAAAAAACAGCAGCCACACCCAGAGGGTTACCTGCATAATTCCTGTCACACATTTTTAAAGTCATCTTAGATCTACTATCTCTCAGATGCATTATGTTAGGAAGAGTGTGGACTGACAGATGGGGACTGCCCATTAGTCTGAGGTCAGGGATGACTGTCAGCCAGCAGGAGCACCTTTAGCTCCATAACAACAACAAAAACAAAAAGAGATCAAGATAAAGAAGCGTAAAATGATTTTTTAATTTATATTATTTATTGTATAGTTAAATAAAAAGAATAAATAAATCACACAAATGCAGCTCTACTCTGATATCTCTTCCTCACACTGCTTTTAAGCCACTTTAGGATTAACTTGCACGTTCTGCACGCAAGCTACTCTGTCATATAATCTTTTTTTTTTTTTTTTTTTTTTTGATATCGCCAACCAGGGACGTCATCACCAGTGACCTTTACTGCAAGGATATAAATAATGCATAACAGGAGTCTATGTGGAGAATAGATAAAAGCCTCGAGGCAAACACCAGACTGTTGTAATGACTGTGTGGTGGTATTTTAGGAGGAGGAAAAGGTGGAGGACGTGTGCGCTTATGAAGCTAATAAGCAGCTCCAGCAGTGGGTCAGGCGTCACGTCTGTCGGTGTGAATGGAAGAGGAGGCTCCGACATCGTGTTCATCTGCGCTGACAAACTGCTGCGATAAACAGATATTCTCCTCTCTCTCTAGATCAGTGTGAAAAACATGGTGCGCTGACAGACTCTGTCTTGTGTGCTCTGTCGTGTACATTAGGGGAAATAGGAGATAAAAGAGAGATGATGACATGTCAAGAGCACCGCAACTGAAAACCTAGATGGTTTCGATGTAAAACTACCCACACAAGTTTCCATCAACTGTTTCAGGGGGGGTTTTGAGCTGTAGCCCAACATCCTGCTGCAAAAATTTGCAAACTCTAATGTTTATACTCCACACTTTTTTTCTATTATTTTTAATCAAGGAAACCCAACAATCCCAGTGACTAATGCTAAGAAAGAGGGAAGCTCCTGATAGTCAGAATGTCACAGGACACAGTGCACAATATGTGTTTCTGTTTCTATGTGCAGCAACAACAGGGAGATAAAAGCATTTTTTATGACTGAAAACCAGAAAAGGCCAATCCTACCTCTAAACTATGTGCACATAAACACAACATACTCTCCTGCAAACAGAGACATGAATTGTACTTGTTTACAGGCTCAAGCTGAGGTTTTCTAGCTGTGGGCCTCCCTGAGGGAGAGCTGTAATGTTGCAGGGGAAGGCATAATGAGAGACGAATGCCAACAATGAGTTATTGTACTATATACTGCAATTAATTGTATTGGTTCTGTTGTCCAGCTTCTAATCGTGGCCAAAGGTTATAGCTGCGGCAATCATTGATAAGCTTATAGAGGCAATGCATACTGACAATACCAAAATATTTTTTCAACGTAAAATATTTTCTAATTGCTGCCATTTTACCAGCCATCCAACTAAACAAACAACCCTGGAAGCAGCCTGTCATTCTCTGCCCTGTCATCCAGCCAGTCGGCCAGCGAGCGCCACCAGGCAAATCTTCTCCTAGCTTTAATCAAGCAGAAGAAGCTGCTGCCAAGGAGGAGATAAATATAGCTCCCTTCATAATCAAACACAAGAGAGGTGTTGCTGTTTCAAAGGGAGCCATGTCCTCATTATTCACCTCCATCACACCAAGCAAATTTAGACAAAATGTCTTGGTCCACTATTTTTTCCACAAGAATTTTTCACTGCTGCGTGTTGAGGTGAAAAGGATGGTTAAAGTAAGAGCCTTCTGGCAGAGCATCAAGGGGAATTAGTGAAGCATTTACTTTCCAAGAAAAAATGTCAGCCAGCTGCACATTACTGTCTGACCAAAGGAGGATGTGAGGTGTGACTGACACACATGTCAGCCATCACACAACACCTCAGCCTGGTGTGGCAAACAAAATCTATAACAACATTTTACAAGATGGTTTCAATAACAATAAAATGAAACAGGTTAATTTGTACCAGACTGGAAATAAAAAGGCAAAAAATAATAAGGTAAAAGACACAATAAGTAGTGATTAAATGTACTTGGAACCAGAGGCTGAAAACAGATGAGATCACTCAAACTCGCATGAGATGTCCAAGAGCCTCTCACAGTACTGAGGTCACCATTAGCCAGCTCCCAGCACAGTGTTGGCCATCTGATAGCCCTTAAATAGCCTCATCTCTGAACAATATGTGAATTACACACACACAGGTTTTTTCCCTCTCTGTCCTTGTATGTGTTTGTCCAAGTTCATGAGGTAATCTGACATTTGACAACTCCAGAAATGGATTGAAGACATCTGGTTTATGTTATTTTCTTTCTTGTATACTTCAATGTTTTTTTTTTCCACCACATCTCTTACGCATTGATTTTTTTCCTCAGGCACGCTAAACTAAAATCCACCACTCTAATAACATGAAATGTGCCAAGGGTTCTCCTCAATGACACAATTTGGTCAGTGGGAACTAGGCATGGGACGTTTCGGGAAAAAAATCTTAGAGGACATGCACATCAAGCAATAACGACTTCCTCTGGTGACTTTTGGAGACTGACGTGAAAGCACGTATCGTTCAGCAGTTACTGTCCTCAACGAGCAGCGATTGTGACCGTGAGCTCCTCCCCCACTCCAAAGCACTCACAGGCGCTCAATTATGCAAGTTATGCAATGATGTCATTTAGTGGGACCGCCAATAGCTACTTTTCTTACTGAGCAGTTGGCAACACTGGAGCATCTCTCTGAAGCACTAACACAGGCAGGGACAGAATGGAAACATCAGAGAGGAAACAGCAGCAACACAATGTAATAACTGATTCTTAAATATGGTAAATGTTGGATAATTAGGCTACATTATTATGCTGATCTATGGTATTTGCAATGTTAAAAAAAAAAACAGAAACAAACCTCAACAATGTCAACTGAAAAATGAACCGAAACAACGATACAAAAAGATGGATTTTGTGAATGTGTAAAGTGTTTCAACATGGTGATTTTGCAAAGATAAAAGTCTAAATAAATGAAAAAAGGAGTGGATGATGGCTATCGCAGCTGTAGAGCATCAACAGCTGTGCAGGTGGGGACCATCGCCATAATCAAGTGTCAAAAGTCATTTAGTTTAGATCTTTTTTCAGATCAAGAAACACACGCCAGGTGAAACATACTGGAAACCATTTGTTCAGGGCCAGCCTGCCACCTGAAGACACACAGCACAGGGGCTTCCCAGTGTGAGGGAGCACGTGTTTGGAGCTGGTCAAAACACATGCCTCTGGTCCACACAAGTGTTCCATAGTGAAGTCCTGCAGGCAAAAACAAAAAAAACAAAAAAACATCCAAATTTCCGCATGTAACCCTGATCTCCAGCCCACGTTCACTTTCCTCCCTCTCTGCTTTCTCTGCTGCAAAGAGCACAAAGTCTGGCTGTAATCAATCCCTCTTTTGTGCTCGAGCAATCTGATCAGCCCACTGTTCTCCCTCCAAAAATATCCAAGAGGAAGATGCAGGTTTTTGCACCAAGAGCGGCGCAAGGACAGAGTTCTGCCAGAAAGCCCTGATTAGCTCCCATCATTTCTGAGCTATGACTAATGTTCCACTGTTGATCTGAACAAATGGAGGAAAGCTGCAGGTTTTAGGCTGCACTCTGAGTGTTGTGTCACCAAAGAACTGACAATTTCTAAACTACAAACAGCTTTATGCAGGTCCAATAACAACGGTTCACTTCCTCTGAAAGGAAACCTGCAAGACATATGCATTTCCTGTAAACGGTGAAGTGAGAGAACGCTCAGTCTGCTTCTGGTTTAAGGCTCTGCAGCGGAGCTAAAAATATTCTGTGTTGTCATTAAGACGTGTCCAAAAAAAAATGCACGTGTGAACACACACATCTATGAGAAAATTTGTGAGATTACACACTCCTTAGTCTCTGTGTTCAATTGATCTGCCGCTCTGATCTGAATCTTGCCACGGTGAATGCAGGATGAGGCTGGAAATGCTGTAGGGGTTTGTATGCCTAAGGAAATAGTTGATACTTGGTCAAAGGAGTCAGCACAGATTTGATTAATATAAGGCTGTGACATCATTAACCAGCATAACAAAAACACAACGAGGTGACAGCGGCGTAAGGAGGATGCAGAGCTTAGAAGTCTTTCTTTCCATGTTCTAAATGTCCACATGAGCTTCTGCAAAACAGCAACTTAAGATGAAGGAAAACAAAGGACAGAGTCAGTAAAAAAAAAAAAAAGGCACGGTGCACGTGTCACAGCCAATGCTGCACCAGCCCCAGATGTTTCTCCCATCCCACCCATGCCTTCTCAATCAGCCAAGTTTGTCTGGAGTTAAAGGGGAGGAAAGATGCTGTGGGGACTGTTTTTTCATTATGAACGGATCTAACATGGCCTATGTTGTTGTCCTATTTTTGCTCAGCATTCAGATTTGCCATCTTGGTCTATGATTTCTAGCACAAATGTATCACTCTTCTGTAAAGTAGTATTTCTTTAAATGTTGCATTCTTTGCCTGGTTAAATAAAGGTTGTAAGAGTAGAAAAAAGGGTGCTGCTGAAAACAGAACACCTTCACAACTTCCCTTTTGTCTTCATGCTAAACAACAGAACCTTATATGGCAACATTTAGGCCATTTAAAACAGTATGTAGATTGTTTTACAATCAGCTTGATTTGAGCATTGAGATGTGAATAAAACTGGACCTCAAAGCCCCTATCAACAATGCCTCAGGACGCACTCGCAGGCAGAATATCCAAATAAAAGCTAAACTGTCTGCATTTTTCACTGTTTGTTTACAACACTGCTATAAGAGGATCGGATGCACTCCATATGGGAGGGGTCTCTGGAGACCTGCAATTGCACGACATGAGGAAAATGAAGAAAAATTCACACTTGTGTACATGGTCTCCCATAATAGATGCCATATGCCAATGGAAATATGCACACACACACACACAAACAGTGAGAGTTGCAATAAGAGGACGAGCCTGTCTGTGCTTGTTGCCTGATGAAGGGAAAGCCAAAGAAAAGCAGAAGATGTGAAGGCTGTTTCCTTCTAGAGCTCCACTTCAAAGGCATCAAAAACACATCTGGCTACTAGGACTTTAGGTGAGTTGTTAGTTTTACACTCTATTTTGACTTACTGTGTCATAGTGCTGCAATGTATAGTAGGGGCACAGGGTAAATTCTACCCACTCAAACTTGATTTTCATACCAAAATGACACGGCAAAGAAAGGTGACACTAAAGCCAACACAGCAATTTAAAATGTGGCTACACTGCAGGGTGATGAGTGTCAGGATTTGTGTGAGCATTTGCAAGTGTGTAGGAGTGGACAGCATCTCTCAGCAACTTATTAGCACTAAGGAGGATTGTGTCTACGTGTGTACTTTATTAGTATTGATCTGTACGCTGAACAAGTAAACAAAGGTTCTCAGAATTAATGTGGTAATATATGGTGATTGGACTGGACAGTGTTTAGGTTTATATTAAATAAAATAAAATGCTGTAGCCAGTGAAATCATACAGTAGGTCATCCACCTGCAGCTCCCAGTGGAAACATTGTCCTTGCCCTCCTTTCTTTGTTGACATTGAGACCTTGGATCTCATCTTTCGCAGTAAATGGCAAACTGAAATGCAAGTGGATCAATAGCTGAAACAGACAACGTGAAGGGTGAAGAATCCCGGAGATGTGAACGCAAGCATCTCTGCTTAGAGAAAAAGCCGGAAAGAGATGAGCAGTATATCTGCCAAACATCAACAAACATCAGGATGGAAAGGAAGCAGATAACCTTAAACACTCAGAAGGGGTGGAGAAATATATCGCAGAGATACCGAGTGAGATGGCTGAACATAACCTCCTCCCCATTCATTGCAATGTCTATATGCCTGTGTGTGTAGCAGGAGATTACATAGATTCACCAGGCTAGGCCACAGATGAAACACTGCTGGGGAGGTTGATTAGCCACATCAGTGAGACAAGGCATCACAGCCTTGTTTTGGACCCAGTCCCATCTGTCTCCTGCTAAGCAGCAACCAAGGCCAGATTGACTAGTTTTGATCCTATGAGGGGGCTCGTGTGCCTGCTGTCCTTGTTTAAATGCAACAAGGCCGAAGTTATTCCTGTGCATAGACAGAGCAAGCACTGCTGCAACTAAAAGCATGTTTCCTTTCAGAATAGCCTCATCTAATTTTGTGCAACACAGAATTCAAATTGGAATCATTTAAATTCAGAATAGTAACAAAGTGCATGACATCCCCCCCCCCAAATTAAACTTTATAAGGTTTTTGAGGGGCTAAGCTCACACTTCTGCAGACATATCAGGGGAACTGCATGATTACACATTTTCCTGGAGATTTCATGGAAATTGAAATTACATTTTGAATGAGGCCTGCATTATGTGGCAAATTTTACCCAAAATCTGATATAATAATAGCTCGGAATATACTGTGAATGATAAAAAGGACCCAGGTTTGGTCCCAGAGTCCTTGGCTCACAAAATGTATACAATCAAGGTGGAAACAGTGCAATCCCAGAGCTGCTTCTCAGCTTTATCTTGATAGCAGCCCCTACTGAAAGGCAGGCGTGTTCCCCTCACTGTCCAGATTCTTATCTTAGTAATTGCGTTCCAGTCAGGGAGGAGCACTAGTGGAGCTGGCAACAGCTCTGCCCTGCCACCCACTCCAAGACAGGAGACATGCTCCAGTGGAGAGACTGGAGTGCTGGGGCTTTTAGTTCAATGCCAAGAGAGACGTGGGTGCCGCTTGTCAGCTTGACCTGCATTCACAATCCAAATGTTGTCTCTCAAGGGGTAGTGCTGCGATGTTTCAAGTGAATGAGGCACTGCACGTTTACTGACAGGTGTCACAGGTCCGGGTACTATCACTGCAGAACACAGGAGCTCCGCCAAGAGTGCCTCCACGCTGGTGTATGAGATTAGTGTCTCATCTCTGCTCTCCGAAAACAGCTGAACACTTTCTGCTGATCTGTTTATTATGATTCTATCAATCTTCTGATCTTGATCTTGATCAATAAAATGTTATTTAAATTTGAGCAATGACCAAAAACAACTCAGTTGACTAACCATCAGTGAGTTAAAATAGCTTTTTGAAAACAATAAGTGCATTTGATTCTGATTACATTATCTTGACAAACTTTTATATTAAGAGAAGAGAAAAGCACTTAGAGCCTCTAGACAAAGGCAGCCTTCCAAAGACAAAGTAAATCAGCCGCAACAACACTGAAACTATCCTACGAATGCATTACAAGAAACAAGAGTGAAATTTTCAGTCTGAGTCATTGTGAAAGTCTGAGGGCAATGGTTTGCGTCACATGTATAGATCTTATGATTCATTTCTTTTGAAGCCTGTGTCAGCACTGCAACAACTGTCATTAGGATTACATTCATTGTTTGTAGAGTTCATTCAGTTTAATCCAATTCTGCATATATTAATCCACATTCCTGCCGTTTAATGCTACACGAACGACTGAGAGCTGGTCCTAGGCGTTCACAAAAACCAACACCTCGTCCTCTCTGCTGGGCTGAATTCATCATCAGAAAGCTGGCATGGAAATCAATCAGAACTAATAAAAGGGCCATACAGCGTGAACAGAGCCCTTATTTGTATAACGTCCAAGGATGTGGTCTGAACTGGCAAACTTTAGCCAGTTGCATGCCTCAGGAAAGTTACTGGCCAAAGGCCAATCCTCATTTCTTTAATTAGTCTCAGCTACTATGTGTTTTTCATCACCCAGAAAAACAAGGCTTCTAAGAGAAAATGGCAAAGTAATGACAACTTGGGAGAGAGACTACACATCTGTTTCAGTCTCACAGAGCACCAGTTCCAGGTAACTCCACATAGCAAACACAGCAATTCAAAGGAAAATTAAACAATCGTACCTGCCACGTTGACTTTCTCTGAATTGGTGGCACTGGGTGTGGCCGTGCTCGTGCCATTGGTCAGGTTGCCGCCTGTGCCGTTGTAGATGTTCTCCACTTTGGACTCTAGCTTGCCCAGCCTCAGCATGATGTTATCCAGCAGCACTGCCAGGGTCTTCTTCAAGTCTACAAAAAATTAAAAAAAATAAAAAAAATCAAGAAAGATACACAAGTTGGGTTTGAGCTGCGTTCAACGTCAACATCAGAGCAACTGCACGTGCAGGACTGCTGGAGAGCACGTCAAACTCATTGCAGATGTTTTTGAACCATTAACAGAAACAAATCCAGTTTCATTATAATTCCAGTGAACACATGCATATCATTAAAGCTGCTGCCTGTAATCTGAGAGAAACCTTGCTCAAGTATATTTCTGAAAATGTAGCCGAGACGGCTGGCTTGAGGCTCATTTGAATGTAAACCTAGAGCCGACATGTCTTTGTGTGACCTTCCTGTTTAATTTGGGTCTTTGCATTTCCTTGGGCAACACTTCTCAGTGAGTATTTATCTGCACAGGACTAGAGCTAATGGTAGAATGGGCAGGGAGATTGGGGACCAGTAATGAGACGGACAGGGCATACACTGAGAATGGCGCTGTCAGGTCTGTTAAGGCATGGCATTTTTCGGTATTTGTCTGATACTTTAACCTGCAGCGATTGCAATGACATTTAAAGAGAAATGTTAGGTTGTACAACAGTGTATATTATGTAATATGCATGTTATTTGATTACATTATTCACTGTAGGTCTGCAGAACCAATCCAGACTCACACTTGCTCTCCTCAGATGATAATTGCCGCTTGTCTGTCACACAGAAGCACCACTTTTTCCCCGCAACGTGATACATTTGACATGCCAGTTTTCATCACGTCAGGGAGATTGGCAAGGGCACAACGAGGCCTGGCACAGCGCACAACCAGCCTGTTTCGTGTGAGGAGAAAGGCCAGAGCATTTGTTGTCTGATTTGGATGAGCTTGGAGGAGCAGAACAGTGATACCAGGGAGAAAACGGAAAGCTCTGCAGCAACGGGCCTGCCAAGCTTTTGGGCTACGAGTGTAAGATGAAAAAATAAAAATGGGGCATCAAGCTAATGCCTCAACTGTATTCTTGCATATTTCGTTTATTATTTTTCCACATGAAACACATGAGTGTCTGCACTGCTATAGTTCAAGTAAAAACATATCAGAGTTATTGTTGTTACCATTAATTAAATGTGAGGTTCCAAGCTAGAGCGTTCATTAGATGACTGTGTCTGAAAAGCGTCCATGGCGCTGTGAATAGTGCTTCATCCTGTGCACCCCTAACAGAGCTGCTAGGTGACCAGATGAGTAATAACAAACCTGGGGACACATTTCTGCCTGTCTCAATATTTCCTAGCAAGGCGATGTAGTTACAACACAAATCCTGAAGCGATAAACACCCCGAACTTCACTCTGCTTTTAACAATAGTGTCAAAGCAGATAATCTGGATGCACAATGACCCGGGGTTTTTCCATTAACCACATGAAAAAGAAGTGATTGCACAGGAACATAAGCCTGAAGGCATTCATCAGTGATCCCTATTGTTTATTGTCATCTATAAGGCGAGTTGCAGCTCAGCTTGGCAACGGGCTCTCTGTCTGACCAACATATTATAGAACAAAGAGCAGAAGTAGCACACAATGACCTTCCATGCTAAGGAAGACGCCCAGGCAGCTGGATTCTTCTCTGTTCTGATTTTGGAGCAGTAGTGTGGTGCGTTACCACCCCACAGAAGAAATCCACAACGTTTAATGATCTGCGTCATGACAAGACATGGTGTCAGTAGCTTGTTACACCCGACTGCATGGATCAGGTTCAAGAGAGGTAGGAAAAGGCAAAGATCACACTGTGGCGGATGAGGATGACAGGTGGAAGGTGGGACAGGAGCTCCTATTCCTGCCTGGATCTACAGATCAAGGACCCTAATATGAAGTCCGTGAACATTCCCTCAAGGCTTCCCTGAGATACTGAAGAGAACAGACAGCTCGTTGGTGCAGAGGCATCAAAAGTGTCTTTGTTTTAAGAGAAGACATTATAATAAGAAAGAAAATGAGCAAATAAAGTAGGAACTGAAGCTAGCATCCAGTTTAATCAAAGCCACTCGATGTCTCATTTAAAGAAAATATTGAAGAACTTTTCAAGCCCTACATACAAAAACACTTTAATCTAATCTGAACTGACTGCCAGCTGCTCAGACTCACTGATTTCATGCTTTTCAACAGGTGTGTTTCTTACTATTAACCAACCAATAAAGCAAGCGACCAAATACACCAAATCAGCTTTGATGAGTTGCATTAATAAATTCACATGACATTAAGAATGCATGGGCTGCAAGGGAGGAAACTCTGTTTTCTCTAAACTCATTACAAATCATATCAAGTCAAACACAGGAAGCACCAAGTATCCTGCTGCCTCGCTATCTAATCAAGGACTCGAGATGGATTCTGATGTGATATTGGACGCCAGTCAGCAGACTGCTGCAGCACAGTGAAAATCAATCCATCATATAAGGGAATAAAACAGACGGGAGAGGAATCTGCTTGCTTGAAAACCTAGCTGATGATGTTACAGAAAAATCTATGGATGGGTTTGGATCAGTTTACTCCAAATAAACCAAAGGATTTATAGTAAGACGACACCTATACATGTCTGAAGAATCAGAAAGCATGTTCTTCCATTTGCATGCACTTTGAAAGACCAAATGTAGTCTCTTAAGCTTAAACCCTAAGCCAGTGGTGCACTCGTTTCTCTGCAGACTCCTTCTTTACGTTCTCTGGGAGCAGATTTAATCTCCAGGAGCTTTACTGTATCTTGTTGTTTCTCTGGGCATTAGAGAACAATCAATTCCAATCTCAGGTTTCTAATGAAGCCTCCCATCGAGCCATACAGGTCTATTAATGGCATGAATAACTTATTGATGGCTCTTTTGGATCGGTGCAATCACAGTATTATGCTCCAATGCAGCTGCAGCAGCGTTAAACTTCACAGACAGTTTTTATATAGCCAATATTGTGCTGCTCAGGAGGCGGACAAGTGGAACCATAGCATCCAATTTACAGAAGGTGTGTAAAAAGGGAAGAGCAGCCTTACACCATAGTTGCACTGAAAGCTGTTCCATATTCCATAAAAAAAAAACATTGATTCTGCTAGAGCGAGTAGACTACTCACCATAGGCCGTCATGGTTCCCACATAAGGCCCATCCATGACACTTTGGTTCTCCTCAGCGAGAGCTTTGATGTAGCGCTTGCTGAGATCCAGGATCTGCTGCCGTAGCACAGCACTGTTCTCGTGGCTGGCTCGCTGCTGGATGGTAAAATGCAGCAGCATCATGCCCCAGATGAACCCAAAGCAGACCAGGAAGAAGCCTAGCTTCTGGGATGACAGCTTCCACAGGAAGGGTGTAGCCATGCTAGCTCGGACAGTGACTTGGACGGGCTGCTGTGCTGCTTTTGACTGGACCGAGGGAAGGTGCAGGGGGACGGGGTGGAGAATCAGGAGGGCAGGCGGGGCATGGCTGTGTCAGTGGAGGTTTTGCGTTTGCCTCACCAGCGTGATTTCCTTCTCTGACCCATCCTCATCGCTCAGTAACATCTCAGGGGACCTGCTGCATCCTGTTGCAAGCGACACAGAGGAGAGGAGGGAGAGACAGGCGGTTAGTCGATTGGTTTGCTAAACAGAGATAATGAGGGAGTTCCCTCTCCCACACAATCCCACATGTAGATTAGTCAGCAGTTACAGCCATAACTTGGAGAAACTGAAGTCTGCTTTAATCAAAAAATGAGTAAACATTAACAGACAAAGATCAGATTATGTCAGTATGAATACAGGTGCTGTTTTGTCACACAAATGTGAACTGAGTATGAATGAAATGAGGAATAAGGAAGTAGTCATGCATGGCCACAGAGGACTTGAGTCGCCTTTTTAGAGATTATATCTGACAGGACAACATTACAGGCATTAAGCAGGACTAAAAACATGATTAAGGTCTTCCAAATTCCTTTCAGCCTAATGCTTCTCTGACTCCTGCAATAAAGTCTCCACAGAATGCTGCTGTTTAATGCGCACAGCCTGATGCTTATGATTGATGTGGCTGTATAGAATTTATGCAAGAGGGTGTATAGTCATTCAAAATATAAACATTTGGATAGGCTACAATTTATCTTCCACAGTGACAGACGAGAACACAAACTGAATTTTAAGCACTGTCTGCAAAAACATCTTCAGCAGGAACAGCTCTCCTCCAGCTATTCGACTGTGAGACTGAACAACTATGATGACCATTTAATTTTAAATATATAACAAATGTATATTTTTCTCTACTGTGTGTGAACGTCTTTAGCTCTACGAGAAAAACCTCACTGAGCTGATTAATTAGAAACAACACATCTGGCTTTAACCATCAAACTCATAATGAAAAATGAGGCAGCCCTGCAGCACTTTTGAAGCTCTTAAATAGTTCAACAAGTCTTAACTGACAACCTCTGGGCAATCCATGCAGGGCTAAATAAATGCCGCTGGCTTTAGGCATTAAGCAACAAAAAAAAAAACAACCTTTTTAGCTTATAATCAAGCCAAAAGAAAAGAAAAAAAAAGATGTTAGATGTTCTCTCATCTGCATTCAACCACTGTAGCTGTAAATGAGGCTAAGAGTGGGGAGGGGATTTCTGCAGCCTCGCTTTTGAACTGCGTCTTTCTTATGCTCATTCAAAGCCGCTCTAACCAGGTCAAAACCGCAAACCGTCTCTATGAACGCAACACTTCCAAAAACCTCAATATTCACTTGACCCATACAACAACGTTAGTCACCTGTCCGCTCTGTAATCATTGTGCTGGCTGATCATTTCTATTTTATTCCCCCCTTCTCCTCCCAGTGCCTAAAGCGAGGCAAAGAAGGTTGAACTGGTGAAAGAAAATCATCAGCACCTCCCCAAGGAACACAAAAGGCAGCCACACAAAAGGCTCTTTTCACCTTACATCCATCAGCTTCATAAATGGGTCAGAGAAGGCTGCAAGCAGCTTCCAACAGGGCTGGAGTCTCACAGCAGGTTATGACAAACCATAATTGTTCAGTCATTTATGACAAAGGCTTGTGTTTCTTTCTGTGTGGACAGAGATCTTTTTCATACATTGTATAAATACTACATTGTCTAACATGAAGCCGAAGAGATAACTCACATTTAACACAGTCTCATTTGTTTTGTGATGTGTGCATAAGAGGACAAAAAAAAAAGAAAATCTTTGCACTTCACTGTGAATTCATGAGACAAGCCCTTGGCAGTAGAGCTGTGCAATCTGCAGCGCCGATAACATCGGATGTCTCTCATTGCTCGGGACTTTCGTCGTCGTCGGAGGAGGGCAGGAAAAGGCTGGCAGTGCTCTCTGGATGCGAGGCTTTGGGGCTGTTTATCAGAGAGGAACGCTGCTCAGAGTGCCCTGTGGTACATCGCTGCGAGATGCACGAGCCAAAACCTACACACAGCACTGAATGAACCGCTCCAGTTTCTGAAAACACACATTCTCAGTCAGAGCTGGCCGGATTTCCTGCATCAATCCATCTTATTTAACAGTGAAACTGATCAGGCAACATCACAGCTTTGTTCTGGAGAAAGAGGCTATGCACCCCCCCCCTGCAGTGCATATATCCCCTCTCTTCTAGTTTCTAATTTGTTTGGCAGACAGCCCTCTGGCTCTCACCAGTAACAGCCCGGTGAAAGTGTGTGATGACAGCCAGCTAAGGTTGCAGAATATATGATCCTTCGCAACTTGAGATGATGACATAACAACCTGCTGAAGGGTTTTTTTTCATTGTTGGGAGAAGTAGCAGCGCATAAACCTCTGCAGTATCAAGAGGCAGCAAAGACAGAAACAATTGAATCATTCAAGTCTGGGAGAAATCAGTGTCCTCCCACAAGAAAAAGTGTCCTGCTGGGGACAAAGGATGTGAAATTTCACCTTTTTCTATTTGACAAAGAGCACACATTTCAAAAAAGTACAGCCACGACAGCAACAATAGAGAGAATGATGCTTATTTTCTAAGTGGGTAACAGTTTAGTTTGTATTTCACTTGTTGTCGACGACCCTTTTCATTTAAGCACAACAGAAAGCCTGTACTCCTCCAGAAAAGGGAGAAATTTATTTTAGGTTAAATGCATGTGTAGGAAGGTCTGAGAGTCAGAACATTCTCTGTCAAAACTACATAAATAATAAATCTATGAGGAGATTAATAAAAACGACCTATCTGACAATGATAACAAACTGAAAAAGCTGCGTTTCCAGACAAAGTTGAGTGTATTTTTAAACCGATACCAGTGTAGAGCTTTGTACTATTGTACTCAAATATTTAACAACACAGAAATATGAATATGGATGTATATACAATGGGTGGTATCAGCCTGTCCAGCAGTAATCAGGGGCCTTTGTTTTATGGTAGTCATAGCAGGGATTAAAGCGAAACAATAATATTAAATCAGACCGATCATCTCAAGCTTTTCCACGGGAGAATCATGTGGCCTTTGCCCTTTATTCTGCTATGAACTGCTCTGTTAAGACCAGGCCAGATGGCTGGGCGAGGTAACGACTCCATCCATTTCCCCTACATCTGTGATTAGAGCTGAAAATAACTTCCTTTTAAGTGTAGTTTGGGGGGTATAACATAAAGGTGAAGCCAGCCAAAGAGGTCTCGATTAATTCCACTGCATTACCCCGGTCTAAAGTGAGAGCGTGCTACTGAACTGAAATAACATACACTAAGAGCTTGTTGCATAAGCACAAAAAGTAGTGAAATATGCTCTAGATGTGGACTCAGCCATCAATTATGGATCAGCTTTGAAAAAGTATCCATTTTTCCCCTGAATATAAATAAGTTCCTGACTTCTCACACTCAGGTAAC
Organism: Parambassis ranga; assembly: GCF_900634625.1. Lineage (NCBI taxonomy): Eukaryota > Metazoa > Chordata > Actinopteri > Ambassidae > Parambassis > Parambassis ranga. The sequence goes on from NC_041023.1 coordinate 43,030,046, forward strand.
CACGGGTAACACTTCACAGACTATTACCTTTTTATGATACACATATTTTTAGATTGAGTGTGACTTACACTTTCTGATATCATTACCTCTTATGTTAAATAGAATCACATAACATCAGAGAACACAAGCAGAATCTTCAGAAGCAAATTTTTAAGCAAAGTTTTTAACCATGGCTACACTGCTACAAGCTAATTCTGCACTTGTCTGGCTAAATGATATTTAAACTAATTATTTCATGCCTTAGTTTGCCCACAGAATTTGGATGCAAAAAGGTTTCACATTATAGGAGTTTCATCTCACCAAGCAACAGCCCCCCCATCCCGGTCCAACACTGTGCTGGTCTGCCTGTGTTGCCGGGCCAAAGAAGACATAATCCTGATAATATGTCCCTGCTGCCATGGAGACAGGTGTGACTCTGCATCTTAATGGACTTCTTCACACAAGCCCCACCTCTTAATAATTCATTACGATCCTCCAGAGACACAGGCCATGCAGAAGCAGCTTTGCCACCGTACTGGTGTGAATCCAGCTCGTAACCAGATATCAACACAGTCGGACGCAGGCTCTTCCAGCAGACAGGCTCAGCCAGTTTATCTACATTCTAACACAAGAGGCGCCCAGATCAATGCTAATGTGTTCTTTATTGAGTCAATGATGGGCTCACACTGTTGTCCAGGGGTACCCATTTCAAGCTAGGCCCACATATTCAAATGGACTTTTCAACAGAATAACAAAAAAACGTGCACTCTCTAGTTCTGCTAACAAAACCTCTAAGTTAAAGCAACCAAAAATACTAATTCTGTCTGGCTAAGTCATGACTCAGGAACCTGCCATAAATTGGAGCTTTAAAGCCTAAACACCAGAGATATGTCCTTAAGTCCAGACACCTAAAATCCTATCCTACCTTTCAGTAACATGTTCCTTTGAAAGAGCAGGCACAATCAGTGAGCTACAGAATGTCCTGAGAAAAGGAATCACCTCAGCACATTTAGATCAAGGAGAAACAAATAAATTACACTGATATGTGTTGATGAAGATTCTCAGTCATCCAGGTCATCATACGTAGAGAAGATTGAGGCAAGGCGTCTGGACTTGTAGAGTTTTCTAGAAGACGTTTCGCTGCTCATCCAAGCAGAACAACCACTCCACAGAAGAATGGCTCAGCACAGGAGAGAACCTCCTCAGGACAAGACTCAGCTGTTCACCTCCACCTCAAAGACAAAGGACACTCCTTCGATGACAACAATGTTCACATTGTAGACAGAGAGGTCAAGGAAGCCATCTATGTTAAGCTGGAAAAACCTTCCCTTAACAGAGGTGGTGGCCTCAGACATCATCTTTCTACCACATACATTGCAGTGATTCCATCCATTCCCAGGAAGTTTGCACATACTCACAGCAAGAACAAAGGGCTGTCAACCAGTCCCCCTCCGGCAGTTTCATAGCCGTTAGCCAGTCGTTAGACACACCTGGCCCAGTCAGCCAGAACATCACAGGTAAGTATGGAAACATTTAGTGCTATTGTTTTTTCAGTTTTTAAGTTTTTACCCAGACCCACCCACATAGGTCTGTAACCACATATAAACCATGTTTCCCCACCAAACAGTTAGAACTGATGAAGCTGCTTGGATGAGCAGCGAAACGTCTTCTAGAAAACTCTACAAGTCCAGACGCCTTGCTTCAACCTTCTCTACGTACACTGATATGGCCTTGTGGCATTTCCTCTTTATCGCTAAAGGACGACTTTTCTCAGAGTAGCAGTCAAAGGTCTAACCCGCCAAAACATGACACAAGAGAAGGTGAGAATGAAAGAGCACAAAACCACGCAGAACAAAACCTGCATGGTGGGAATTTCAGATGAGGTACTGAGCAGTATTTCCTTTTGCCACACATCAAGACACATGGCTATTCCATAAATTGAGTGAAGCCTTCAAGGGCAATGAACTGTTATGCAATGAGGTCCAAATACACACTTATACTAGGCCCCTCACTTCAAAATCTGTTGCACTTCATGCCAAGTTCATTCACTAATGTAAAACTAACCTTTATCCTGGTCTTCACTTTCACTGTAAGTCCAAATCTTCTGCAAAATGTCTGTAAACTTTCTGTTGTTGTGACATAAAACAAACTGCGGAGCAGCGCAGGACTGATCAGTGACAGTATCTTATGTCGGCATACTGTAGGCAGGTCGGGTCATTTTCACTCACACCTTTTGGAATGTAAAAAAAAAAAAAGCTTTAAAATTGAAGTGAGTGTGTGTGTTTTAGTGCCAACGGTAAATACACCGAGGTTAAAGTGCAACAAAACATGGCACAGTATTCCCCTCTGACCCAGACATTTAATCGCATCAGATTATCCACTCACTTTTAGGGACTGCTGGCTGTGGAGGTGCAGACAGTTTTTGGCTTCATGCTCACAAATAAGAGAAGACAGGTGTGTGTGTGTGTGTGTGTGTGTGTGTGTGTGTGTGTGTGTGTGTGTGTGTGTGCACGCACAAAGGCCAAGTTTTCCACATTCCCGCATGGCACCCACCCCTCCATCTTCAATCCATCCTTCCTGTCCACTGCCACACACACTCCAATGATTTCTTGCCAGTGAAGCATGCCACCGAAGCAAAGCTCCTTTTCCTCAGGATTTATAATCCCAAAGGCTCCGGCGAAAAGGCGGCTGAAAGAGCTCTTTATAAAGCCAGGGGCAGTCAGCGGCTCACCTCTGGATGGCCACTACGCTCGGCATTAGCTTGCAGAATACAGTCAAGGATCCTGATCAGGAGGGGAAGGCAGTTTTTGTAGGGTCACACTGAATAAGATGAGGTTGGTCGGTGTCACATTTTGAAGCCTGCATGGTAATGACACAGCATGCATGCATCTCTTTTGATCAAATCAGCACCTTATAACATGATTACATGAGCATGCTGGGCTGCTACTGCAATCAAGTTTTTCTTTTTTAGATTCCATGAACTCGAGTGTATATAATTGTGCTTTTTTTTGCAGGAATGCTAACAAGAAATACAGGTTCTTTACTGACAAAGAAGCTAGAATTAACATGACAGACTTGTGTCTGTGTCTCACACATTCTGAACAGACCGGTTACTGTTTCACTGTGTGTGTGTGTGTGTGTGTGTGTGTGTGTGTGAAAAATACATACACAATGAAGTGTCATCAGTAGAAGCAGTAAAGCTGATGGATTCTTCTTCAGAGTGTTTGGGTTGGATTACAGAGACTGGTTTGGATGAAGAACAAACATATTAGCTGGCTGTTACAATGATACTCGAGCAACACACACACACACACAACACACACACGGCTGTATTTACAAGCTAGGTACAGCAGGACTGTGTAATAACAATGGGACCCCAACTCACTGCGGCGATTAACATCCGGATTCATTAACCAGCTGCGATACCGTTAGCTACTCCTAGTTAGCTAGCTATAACCGTCACTAGCTACAGTAGCTTTGCTTGCTTTGAGAGGTCTTGCTGCCTCGGTCGACCGCCACACATTTCACAACACACACACACACCACCGCAATGACAAGTCGCCCACTCCCGAACACACACACACAGACACACTCACACGGCTAAACACTGCGCCTCTTCTTCCTTCCAGCCTTTCTGGAGGAGAAAAGCGAGCTTCGCTGGTGACAAACGGAGCCTACCTCTGTGACGGTTTCTTCCTTTCCTCCGCCAGGGCTTTAACAATATGTACCAATGATGTATGTAACCTCAGGCAGAAGCAAGAAGTAGACGTCGTCGGGGTGGAACAGACTGGAAAGATGAGATTCAGGCAGAGAGAAGCGCACCAGAGCAGCAGCCTCTCTCCGTGTGTCCGCCTTCGCTCTGCCCACTTTGCACAACGCGAATGACGGCGCAGGGACCGTCTGCGTGTGGCCAGACTGCGTAAAAACGTAGACACAACACACACCAAAAATAACATAATATAGATTAAAATACAATAAAGAGTATAATCATCTATTATTACATGTTATTTTTGTTATTATATTAATTTTTTTTTTTATTTTTTGGGTTGTGTGTCTTAGTGACGAGGGGAGCTATACATATAGGACAATCCCTAACTGTTTTTTCTCATGGCTCTCACGGCTCTGCAGAGCCATACAATCTTTGTTTTTGCTGCCATCTGCTGGCCAAAAGGCGCTATGGCATCCTTAGACTTGGACATCTAAGCTTTATTGATTGATGAACAAAGCAATAAAAGTAGACAAAATTAAATACATTAAACTCACGCAGATACATATTATTATATTATACATATATTTTTTAATAATAGTAATAATGCATGATGTCACAGCACCCAGTGAAAAAACCACAGGCCACAAGTTGAGTCTCTGAGAAAATAGATTTATTATTCAAATGAGCAAAATCATAGCTTATACACAATAGGTTCTAATCATCAGAAAAAAAAGAATTTATTAATCATTTACAGTCAAGTTTATTATCACACAGGGCAGGAATTCACATGTGATATATAAATATATTATACTGTACAGACATAAAGAGCTGGAGGCAGAGGTGAGCTTGATTCCCACTAAGGCACCCATGATTAAAATTGACAATCAGTGCTATTAATTTTATAAATCAAAGAAGAACGGGTGGATGAGGTTGCCTTATATTGAAACTGAAATATGCAGATACTGTTTGAAAATAAGACCTGGGCTGTAAACACACACTGTAAGGCCATAAACACAAGAGATTTGTAACCCCCCCCCCCCCCAGCTGATCGAATTAAACATTAATTGCCTCATTAGGAGAAGGAAGCTAAACGACACCAGCAAGGAGACAAACTACTTTGGCTGAAACACATTCTGAGCAGTATTTTCCCATAATGCAAAGCGACGAAGAAGAAAAAGGAGGTTAACACGTTTGGGTTAACACTTGATCCACTGCACTGGCTGACTCAGCTTTGACACCTTTGTTTGTTTTTTAGTTGATGATGTGCTTCTTTATTTTGGTAGCAACACAAATTAGCCAGATGTGCTAACATGTTCAGTTCATGTTAGGGAAGGTTCTTGTCTTTTTTTGGAAAAGCTAAGATTCCACAAGGTTGTGTATGTATCTTCTTAATAAATATAAATTAAATTAAGTAAAATCACCAATTAATCTATATGATTTGTTTGATTTTTGGAAGTGCTTGTTGTTTTATGGTGCCATGTGTTCATTTTCCCAGCCGCTTGGCTACGTCCTTATAGGCTAGCTCGATTTCCACATCAGCTGCACACGTGTTGGTGAACTCGTCCCGCTTATAGGCGTTACCAAGGTAACGCCAGATGCCTCTGAATTCAGATGGGATGTCGTAGTTTCTGTATTTCTTTGCAACAACCTGCCAAAAAAAATGAAGTTATTGTGACATTTTATAGGATCAAATGAACTTGAGAAATCACTCCAGGTTACCTTGACGACGTGGAGTTTAGGCAGAAGGTTGCAGTCAGCCAGCGTCAGCTCATCTCCATCCAGGTATTTGCGGGTGGATTCTCCTTCACCGCTGTGGCGTCCTGACTGAACCTCATCCGGCAGTGGACTAATCAGATACTCATCCAGCTTAGACAGGGCTTTGTCAAGACTCTTCTCTAAGGCTAAAACACACATGTTCCAGGATAAAGGCCATTAACGTCTGCTTGAGATGACTGACAGTAATAAGAACACATGGGTTTGGATACAGCTGGTTCACCTTTGTGTTTATCTGGGCTGGTGTTTTTGACATAAGCTGAAAACCTGGCAAATATGTCATTTCCTGCCAGGTTGGATTCACGGTTCTTTGCAGCAAGTTTGGGATACCTGAGAAGTGCGCATGTTAAGAGTTAAGGATGTTGTGTCATTTCCTCTGCTGCTGTGTGTATTTGTGCATGAGGCCTACTTTGGTGGAGCCAGCATCTCCTCCAGGTACTCCTCTACTTTGTTGACATCAGTGAGAACCTCCCCCTGGAAGGTGAGGAAGGGCGGGTGTGTCCCCGGGGCCAGGTTGTGAAGATCGGCTGGTTTCCTGATCACAAGAAGAAAACCACTTTACAACCTCTTCCACGTGTGTGTATGTAGAAAATCATATTATCTGACGCTATAATTACCTCTTGAGGTCAACGGTGGTGACATTGAAGACCACACCTTTGAGCCAGAGGATCATGAAGAGGCGCTGTGAGAAAGGACAGTTTCCGATGCTCTCGCCATCACTGCCAGCCTGCAAACACAAACACACACCCGACGAGTCAAAACGCATGAACAATCAGTTTTAGTTTCAGTTTGTGTGCACATGTGTGCACGCACAGCTGCAACAGGACACTGTAATGAGACACCAAGTCCAACATGAATAATCCACACTGCTTCCATTAGCCGCCTCACTGCCCATGTGGACGTCTGCTTTCTACATGCTGCAGCTATGAAATCATTTAACCTGCTGTCCTGACACTGTCTGACCATCATACTGTGTCACATGCATTTATAATGGATGAAAAATTGGCTAAATCCTGACAAAACTGCCAGGTGTTAGTTAGCTTAGCATGTAGCATGAAGACTACAAGTCAGGCTGCAGGAAATTACTTCATCTTTCCAGGGAGTGGCAATGTTGGCTTTATAATTCAGTTTTTATGAAAATAAATACAATTTGAATTGGCTTCAGAAGAGTTGTTGTGCTTGTATTTTTTGATATTTGGTCTTCCTTCCAACGTCAAACCTCAGATTTAGTGTGTATCAAGTTGATTGTGCTGCATTTGTTTCCACCTCCCAGTGCCATTTTTTTTTTAACTTGCTTTGGTCAGAACCTTCTTGTATGTACTTCTTATACACATGCCAGTGCATATTGTATTATAAAGCTTAGACTATTTAAAGCCGCTGCACTCAATATTGAAAGCACCCCAGTAATAATTCAGAGGGGGAGAGAAAGAGAGAGATTGTGTGTGGACGTGGGTGTCAGGTTAACACACGGAAAATCAGCATGCAACAACAACAACATGTCATGCACACGCTTAAAGGAGCCACCCTGCTATATATACACTGCTGATATATCAACAAATTAAACACAAATAATAGCTGCTATGGGTGCAGGAGGGGGGTGTACACAAATAAGACACAAAGGTTGTGGAGGTGTGCACACACTACAAGCCCCACCTTGACGAACAGTTCAATATCAGGGTCCTTGTCGTCCTCGGCTGCAGTATCCGTCATGGTCAAGAAAAGTCTGCTGTGCCGTGTGTGTGTGTTTTCACAGAGTAGACGTGTCTGTTTGTGTGTGTCCAGCTCAGTTTTCAGCAGATTCTACTTCAGGTCCATTCGGTGAAGTTAGCTCGGTCCCATGGCAGCTTTCTCAGAGTGTCAGCTGAGGACGAGTGTGACTGAGTGTGTGTGTGTGTGTGTGTGTGTGAGAGAGAGGGAGACTGTGTGTGTGTGTGTGTGTGAGGGGTTCAATTTGTACTCGAGGCCTCAGCAGTGGGGCGTGTCCGGCAAAAATAACCCCTCTTTGGTGGAACAGGATGGGGAGTGGGTGTGGAGTGGAAGGACAGGACAGAGCGAGTCACCCATGGGTGTCCTGCCCCTCCCTCGCCTTACACCTCTGACTAACTGGATGACTTTGAATCACTGGGAGTCATCGCCGTCCTCATGGGTGCTGCAAATCTCCTCAGATCAATCAATCAGTGATAGGGTTGTATTGCCAGTGTGACAGGGCTTGGTGTGTGTGTACAGCAGACTTTGCTCTCTTTGGCACCTCCGCAGTGACCCTTGATAAACAGTATATTGCTATAATCAATGCAGTGTCAAAGTGTAATATTTACGATCTTCACTGGACTTTAGTGCTGCAGGTGCATATTGTGCAACATATTCACTTAGATGTGTTCAGTAGCTAAATGAAGACAAGCTTACTGTAACACACTCACTCACACACTCACATGGCCCTGCGACAGGAATCATCCCAGCACTGAGTCAGAACATTCCTCTCAGTTCAACTTAAATTTAGAAGCACTGTAAACCCCCCCCCCAACACACAAATACACATGCACACACGCATAACAGACTCCTATTAATAGAAGCGTGTGTGACAAAAAGTGAGCCCAAACAATGTGGATTTCACACACAGACACACATCAGGAGGTGCTCGTCGACCTCATACACGTGTTAATGTGACAGATTTGTGTCACATTGTGTAATCACAAATCTGACCCCTTCCACGCTTACCTTAACAAAAAGTGCGACTGGACCGATTTCAGGTCCTGGCTTCACCTCAGCGACCTTCTTCTCAGACCCTGATGAAGAGGATGATGAAGATGAGGATCTGCGTGATGCGTCCATCTCTGGAGACCTCCTCTCCCAGTGCAGGTCTTCCCTGTTCTCCCATGCCTCTATTTTCTCTTCTTTCTCTTCCTCCAATGTGGTTATCGCTTCCTCTTCAGCATGTGAGGAAGATGAGGAGGACGAGGAGGATGAGGAGGACGAGGATGAGCTTCGCCTCTCCTGTGTGGAAGGGTGATTTGGAGGGAGGGAAGGTGCCCTTGCCTGTCTGGTGTTCTCATACTCTGCTGTGACATCTGTGGGCTCTTCATACGTCCCCTCGTGGCTTGTCTCATATATACCGTCCCTCTGGTTCTGGTAGGTGGCCTCTACAGTCTCATACACGTTGTCCTTAGAAGGATCCATCCTGGTTGAAGAAGTCCGGCAGAGGTTATGCTGAGACGGTGCAACATGTAAAGGTGAGGAGCAGAGTGACTGCGATGCCAGCAGTGAGTGCCTTATCAAAACGCTGCCTGGGACTTTGAACAGACATCACCAAGGGAAGACAACGGGGAGTGACAACACTGCAATTTATTGATGTTATTGAGTGGAAGATGCATTTAACATTTTTAACTAATTACCAAATGCAGCACTCGACTTAGTGTCCCTGCGTATTTGCTGCAAGTTCCAGTGAAGGGTTCTTTGCTTTAGCATCAGCAGAGTGGTGGTTGCAAATAGCTGCTGTAAAATCTGAATTTTACTTCTGATTAAATACACTGCTCCAAAAAATAATGGGAACATTTTACATCATCTCGTTCCATCCACCGCTTCATCAGGAGCATGCCCAGGCGTTGTAGAGAGAGGTCATAGAGACACCACTGAGCCTCATTTAGATTTTTTTATACTGATAATTTTTATGTTATTTTGTTCACAATGTGTTCCACTCTGTAATGAATGAATGAAGATTTGTAACTTTAAAACATGAATGGCAGTGATTGGCCATTGTTGCATTGATGCATTGATTGGCTGCTCAGTCTGTTAAGTTTGCATCAACATCACCGTTACTGTTTTACATCAAAATAAAAGCATTGAGATTTAAAAACCCACAAATAAAATTATGTGTATGGTCTATCGAGTTTATATTATAGACTATTAATATTTAACTAGTTAATGAAGCAAGATAAAATAAATGCGTGTTTTAAAGGGAGGTTTATTTTGAAATTCCCCGCCGGAAGTCCATAAAAGTAATAATAGCTAGCTCTACAACATGCCATCAGCTGTATGTTCTGTCAGCTGAGAATGTGGTTGCTACAATAGACAATAAACAGGAGGGGAAGGATATTCAACTGCACTGTGTGGAGGACAACTACCGATCTGTCCTGTAACAGGTAACGTCTCTAAATTAACTGTTAGCAGTGTGCGTAGCTGATGCTAGCTTGCTAATACGTTCGCACAATACTAAGTAGTTCCTCTGCAGGTTGTGTAGATAAAATGCAATCATCAAAATTAGAAATATGAACGTGGCGTTTTTACTTGATCTCTGCTTTGTCTGTGGGTTTTTATTTTTAAGATTACTTGACGCGCTTTTGGTGTTTTTGTTTAGAGACAGCTACTTCCTGGTTCATTTGACAGGTAGGTTTTTAGCTGGAAGTGAGTGGCGTCACCAACTTAGATGTGACTAAAGGTGTGTAAACATGTATCTAAAACTTAAAAAAACGGGATTTAAGCGGCTCTGTCTGGATACTTGACCACAACACAAACCTTTTACTATCGTATAAGGTTGTGATAATCACATTTCACTTTCTAAACTGAAGTGACAGATGAAAGACTGAAGGCTAATCGATTTAATGCAATCAGACAGAGAGAGGCAGAGGCAGAGAAAAGCAGAGTCTGTCTGCCAGCTGAATCAAAGGTGGATTTGTAGTCAATCTAATTTCTTTAGATTCGCTCTAAATTCTTGAGATCACAGTTTGTAACTGCTTCAATTCAAAGTAAATGAGAAAATTATATTAGATAAAAAATGAAGGGAACAGGAAGAGAGACTGCTGGAGGAAATGTGTCACAAAGAGTTCCAGTTTGATAAAAACACATTTCTCAGGTGTCAAACAGTGTAAAGCATCGTTTTCATTCTAAACCTTTTAAAAGCAGAAACAGAAACAAGTTTAATCTGCTTTAAAACTGTTTAAAAATGGCTGCCAACCCCTCAGCAGACACCATAATTCACAGTAAGCATGTGCTATAATCAGTTAACCCACTTCTTGGCTTTGTAGAAACACAGCACAACCCCTCACACCATGGTGACCGCTAACAGCTGAACCTGTTCTTACATGTTGAACATTATTAGCCGTTGGAAGTTTCACTTCCTGTAAAGCAAAAGTGAAAATATAACGGTATGCTCCTGTTTGAGTCCTGTGCAGGTCAGATCTACTCTATCTCTCTGTCGCATACTTCCAGGATGTTGCTTCAAACACTGCTGGGCTTCCTGTGTAGCGTCGGTGCTTTGGCGACAGAAAACACCACAGCTCAGCAGAGCGCCGTGCCTTTACTGCTGGTGTCGTTTGATGGCTTCCGAGCCGACTACCTCCAGAGGTTCCCCATGCCGAACCTGAAGCTCCTGTACAGCCAAGGGGTCCTGGTGGAGCAGCTTAACAATGTCTTCATCACCAAGACATTTCCTAACCACTACAGCCTGGTAAGAATGGCTCTACGTTGCACGTTCTTGTATAAAAAAAAATCTGCCTATAATAAAGTCAATATTGCTTCCCCCCCCCCCCCCCCCTTGCAGGTGACAGGGCTGTACGCAGAGTCTCACGGTATCCTGGCCAGTACAATGTATGACCCCGTCAGCCACAAGCACTTTAATCTCACCAGTGACAAGGACCCGATGTGGTGGAACCAAGCAGAGCCCCTGTGGATCACCGCGCTCGACTCTGGCTACAAGACTGCAGCCATGATGTGGCCTGGTTCTGACGTTGTCATCGGCAACAGAACGCCAACACACTTCCTCCCCTACAACTCTACCGTGACATTCCAGCAGCGCCTAGAGAGCGTGATAAACTGGATGTTGGGACACGAAAAGGTGGGAAGGAGCATTGCTTCAGTATGAAGTGAAATTCTGTCTGTGCATTCTGTGTCATACTTGCTCTTCTTCTAGGAGCAAGGAGTGATGTTTGCAGCTCTGTACTGGGAGGAGCCAGACCGATCCGGGCACATTTTTGGTCCTGACAATGCTACTGCCATGGCCAAGGCACTGAAGGAGGTACAGGAGTTCCTAGACGCTCACTACATCCTCACCTAATAATAGTTCAGATATTTATTGTTGTATTTGTGCAATCAGGTTGACGACAACATCGGTCTGCTGATGTCAGAGCTCAAGCGGACCGGACTCTGGGGTAACGTCAACATCCTGATAACCAGCGACCACGGCATGGCTCAGTGCTCGGCCGACCGCCTCATACGGCTGGACGACTGCCTCAAATCAGACAACTACACACTGGTGGACCTTTCAGCTGTCACAGCCCTCATCCCACTCCAGGGTCCGTCTCTGCACATTATTTCACAGAAAAGATGTTGTTGGTGGTGTTATTAATGTCAGAAATGTGTCTCCATTCTCTGCAGACCCTGAGGTTGTTTTCGCCTTGCTAAATAAATGCCACGCCCACATGACAGCATATTTGAAGAAAAGCATCCCTGACAGGCTGCACTACCGTGACAATGAGCGAATCCAGCCCATCATACTGATCGCCGACGAGGGCTGGACCATCGTGCAGCGAGGGGATCTCCCCAGACGTACGTGTCTCTGCTTGTTCTGTTTTCTGATTTAGGCTGCAGCGGACCTCACGTAACATAAATGTACTCCAACTATTCCTTTTCTTCCTTAGTGGGCGATCATGGCTACGATAACTCACTTCCCAGCATGCACCCCTTCCTGGCGGCGGCGGGTCCCAGCTTCCGTCAGGGTTATCAGCTTAAGAGCTTACAGAGCGTGGATGTTTACCCGCTCATGTGCCACCTGCTGTCGGTGCCACCGCGGCGCAACAACGGCACCCTGACCCAGGCTCGGTGCTTGCTGGCTGCTGAATCCTGCGGGGACGTCGCCATGGTGACTGCCCTGGTTGTGGGCGTCCTGTTCATACTATCGACAATCACTGGTAAGTCTCTAACGATATCACAGTGATGTGTTTATTCATATTCGTGTGTTCCTGACTAATTTGTTCTCGACCTGTGTGCCTTCAGGCCTGTTCTGGTTGCTGAGGTCCCGCCGGTCCATGGGCCCTCGGGCCTTCCAGCGGCTGCAGGTCGACTACGACGACGACGATGACCCCTTATTGGAATAAACCTGCCTGTGTGTGTGCGCGCTCCGATTCCTACTTGACATGTTGCACTTTACTGCTCCTGCTGGTGTGCGTTTAAAAAGAAGTAACGGTGTTTTTACGACTCCATGATGGTACAGCAGTTAAAAATCCATGGACTTGAAGAAGCCGGTGATGCTGATGAGAGCACTAAAGCAATGCGATTCATTATTTTATTCAGGGAGGAGAAATGAAAGGCGAGGCAAGAGAATACGTTTCTAATATGTGTCTGTGGGAATCTGTTGTGCTTTTTTGGCATGTGTAGTTTGACATGTCGCCAGCAGAGGGAGACACTGGCTCATATAAACCACAGACTGAGCCTGATGTGGCACTGTTCCTTTGTGGGTTTATGTTACACTGGTAAGTCTACTGTTACCATAATGTTCATATTTAAACAGAGATATTGAGATAATAGTGACGTCTATGCAAATTCACTTCAAGTGTGTGTTTGGTGCCTGTCTGTGCTTCTGTAGCCTATGTGTGAATGACACCAAAGATTGTCATCAAGATGCACAGTAGATGCTTCAATAAGGGAATTTCTTATAAAGTGATTAAAGTGATAGAATGTTTTTAAAACTACTGCATGCTTACACTCAGGTAGTTGAACAAGATTTATGCTGTGATGAACTACTGCTTGCTTGCTTCCACATCTGTATGTATATATTGAGGCTTTCCATCCTATTTCTATGTAAAGTTGATATTTCAGGTCACACTTAGCATATTTGCTTGTTTTTTCCTCACTGAGGAGCATAAATATTTTAGTGATTACATTTAAAAACATCCCCAACTTGCACCAACTTTAAATCCTGTGTAGTCTTGTGCGAGTTTTCATCAGTCTTTGCACTCCTGTTTGTGTCTGATTAGTAGAATTATTTTGTTGCTATGCAAATTGTGCCCTTCCTGCTGTGAGAGGTGTATGTTATTTAATGAGATTAAAAAACAGAGTGACACAAATTTGGAAAAAAAAATGTATTTTATATTCCTTTATATTTTTTTTTTCTCCATCGCAGTCACAACATTACAATGTAATAAAATGGTAAATATATAAAATCAAACTCAATACTGACGCATATACATTTCTGTGTTCATCTGTACAGGTTTTATATCTGTCTAACATCGTTTTAAAATCTGTCATAATATCTATCTGTATTCTTGTAAATCTTTGTCTCTTCACAGATAAATAGAATTTATTTTCAGGAGGTATTGTAACAAAAATAACACATTTCCTAATGCTGGCTGTTTGGAGCCATTGAAAATATCATTCAACTCTTATTGTAGACACAGAATACAGACAGAACCAGAGATACACTGTGTGTTCTTCTCATTTCTCTCCTGCCTTGATTGTGGTCAGTCAGACATTTTTGGTGTGAATGAGGGAAACCACTCCCCCTTAAAGACCAGAAGATTTCCTGAATGGTGTTTTTTTTTCTTTTTTTAATGAGCTGACGCAGGAGCGGTTTAAGCGTGGTTGATGACGGCAGCCATCTTTTCTTCAGAGGAAGTAAGGAAGTGTTTGCCGGACAGCTCCTCACCCTTAGGCTTAGCCTATAGCCAGGTAGGTCCCTTAAATTTTGTACTTCAATACAAAACAAAGGCAGATATTTGTATTTTTTAACACAATCAAAGGGTGTGGCTGTCTTGATAAATCACCTCCAAACTCTTGATCCGGCCTACAGGTCTAACATCAGTGTGCTTATACTCAGGACAACACGATGGCACAGATTCCTACGAAAACACAGTTTCCAGTCGAGCTCTACTTTATCTTCTCTTGTCTTACATTCTGGATATTTATAAAGAACATTTACTATCAGTACATTTGAAAGAGCCATCTACGCAAACCCAGGGAACATAGATCCAACCGAGGACCAGTGAACTATTTACAATCAAAATGCCAACCACGAGAAAATAAAAGCTACTTTTATGCACATCAAACTAATAGAGCTACCCCCCCCAAGCTGAAACAGTAGAAAAAGCAAAATAAAAGCTTGTATTTAGATACATCCATGTTCAGGTTTAGTTTGACCCTGCCCTGTGCTTATAGTATTCAAACCCGAGTCTGACAGCTGAAATTGTTTTCACTTCTTCTTCTCTGATTTTTTGTGCCTCGAACCAGCCAAAAGAAAACGTGGTCAGGTGGACTCAGACGTGGTCTGAGATCAGAAACGGCTCAGCGTCTGAGTTCTCCAAAACCCCACCGTGAGTAATTATACTTTCACAGCTTTGGACCAAGCAAGCAAACAAAACAAAAAAAGAAAAGAAAAGCATATGAAGCATTGGTGACACACACACACAGATACTCACAAACACACACACAGGCCTCATACGCTTTGCAGACCCTGATAGTGGAACGTTTTACAAAACACGACACATTCCACAGCCGGGAGGCAGCATTCATCTCAGGTATTTCAGAAGTAAAGGTACATTACACCGTTTTTTTTGTTTTTTTTTTACTTCTCCCGACCGATTTGAACTACTGTAAAAGACTCACAAATGATCATTAATGCAATAAAGCTTAAAAAATGTAAACGAATGCTAACACTTCGTGGTGTTCTCATTCCTCAAATGACACAAAAACAAGCAAAGAACAGTGATGTGGTTTTCTTGTAAAGGTTATCTGAGCCCAGAACTTTCCTGCCTGCAACCTTTGCATAGCTGTGGATGTGTAGCCATACAACAGTGACACGAATACTCAGAGTGGGCCTGGCTAAAGAAACATGCAGACACACAACAGAGACTAATACCTGTTTGTGTTTTGTATTATTTGGTTGTGTCTGACCTGATTTGGTAAACCTGATCTCTGATTGGCTGGCTGGGGGGGTGTTGCGGGCTGAATTGTTGGTGGGAAAAAGCTGCTCTGAAGCACTGTGAAGGTGTGTAACTCCTTAAAATGTGAAACATTCATGCAAGAAAACTCACAAAACAGAGGAAATGCCTGACCGTGTCCTCTGAATGGCACAGTTTGTTTTCCTTTCCTGGATCAGAGTGCACCAAAAAGTAACACCACTCTCCCACCCTGACTCAGATTTAAATGAAAACAAAACATAAAAAAAAAAAATCCACCTCCATAAGGCATTGTAGCTTTTACTCGGACAGAATTGTGTTGATGTTTTCATGTACACTCTCAGAACTCTCTAAACATATTTGGCTAACCACAACTATACAAAAACCATCCGGCTGGACTCAATAGCACCATATGAATATTGTTCCCAAATTATAAAGGGGAGAGGGAATATTGGACATTAGTGTGTGAGTGTGTGCGCGTGTGTGTGAGGTAGGGATACATCCCATGTTTCATTGTGTGTCTAAGCTCCCTGCTGTGAAGGAAAACCCTGTGTATATGTATGTGTGTGTGTGTGTGTGTGTGTGTGTACACTAAGCACATCTCCCTGCGTCGGAGACTTGCATAGCTTCTGCAGGACAGGAAGAGCAGTTGTCCATTTGGACGGAGCTTTTGGCACAGCCTTGGCCGAGAACTGAAGGCAGTACTCAAGTTGCACCATAGAAGTCAAAGAGACAATCTGCCCTTATTGCACCATAAGTACGAGTGTGTGTTTCATAGTCGCACCATATGAAGTGGGATTAGCAGCCAATTGACTCTGTAGCTTGAGAGCGTTGCACCATATGAACACCGATGCAGCTGTTGCTGAATCTGTTCGCCAGTTTGCAGCAAATGAACTGATTTGTCTTGTTTTAATCAGCTAGCACCACAGAAAAGCTCGCTCCTCAGTCAGGATACTTTAACTTTTTTTTTTTTTGCCAAATTTGCCATCTATCCTCATGAATTTAACTCCAAAATGTGCTAAAGTCCCTCTTTATGTGCTCTTTCTGCTCTCCACCAGCAGCACTACTAAGAAGCTTGTGTGTCTTTTCTAACCGGCTGAGTGCCACCTGCTCTCTGGCTGAGTTGGGACGTAAGGAAAAAGGTGTGCAGGAATTTAAAAAAAAAAAAAAAAAAAAACACTTTCCACTCGTTGTTTTACTCGCCACCCCGCTGTGCAAAGGCAGACCCGCGTGATTGCAGGCGCTGATGACTGATATATCTCGGCTCATTTGTTGTTGCCTGCCAATGTAACAGCTTGGATTATAGGGATAAACAAACCGAAAAGAAATAAATAATGAGCCACACATCACAGCTCAGCCGTGGGTGGCTTTTTTGGGGGAGTGATACTGGACGCGATACACGAGAAGACAAGTCATCAGGAGGGCTGTGATGACTTTTATACGGGCTTCAGTGGCAGCACCCTGTTAACATGATTAAGACATCACACACAGAAATCTGTACTACATGGAAAGTAATTAGCCTACTGCAGATCTAGCATGACGCAACCTGATTGTAGTGAGCTGTGTGAGAAGCATGTTTGTCCCTTCCTGTTCTGAAGGATGACTTTTTTTCAAACTTAAGTGTGTCTATTGTCTCCAGAATCTGATGTGACAGCAGCTCTGTCCAAACAGTACATTTAAAAACATCCCTTCTGTACATAAAAAATATATACACTACCTTTTGACTACACTAACGACGACGTGTTCACAAACTTCTGTGACGTTTGCTTTCTTTCTGTGTCACAATCTTTTTTTATTATTCTACTGAAACCTGTGACGGACGTGACGTAAATGGCTTTGCGCTTGTTTTTTAAGCCTTTTTTTTTCTTCACAGCACATGTGTGAAATCAAAGAGGTGAGGCCAAGTGAGGACGAGAGGAGGAAGTGATTGACTCGTGCTGAAGCAGCTTGTTGAGTCATGGCCATGTAGGTCCCCGCAAGGAGCGTGTGTGTGTGTGTGTGTGTGTGTGTGTGCTCAGACTTGATTGCTATTGTGTGTGTGCTTATATCAAGTGTGCATGGTTGTGTTTCTAAATCTTCTCTAGATCTGAACATCCACATATACATACATGTTTTATGGTGTCTGTGTCAGAGTGAGGACTCATACTGCAGCAGTTCATACAGCAGGGGTCCATCACGGTAGCGGATGCCCACAGCGGCCGGCGTGATGTACTGCAGGATGTTTATAGTCCTCCGCAGGCGCCTGTCCACGTAGTGGGCATCCCACGCCGGGTAACGCTTCCTGGGCATGTCGATCTTTATGAGCGGGCCCTCGGGTTTGGAGATCGGGGGCGCAGACCTCACCTGGAAGACGGGAAGACATGTCTCGGCCACATCCTCTTCCGTCTGTGACTTGGCCATGTGGGCCGGAGTGGGTGGGGCAGTCGGTGGGGCTGACGGTGGGAGAGGGAGACCCCAGAGAAGCTGGGCGCAGCAAGAGGAGGCGGGGCTAGGCTGGAGGTGGGCAGTGGCTGGGTGCAGGAAACCATAGTACAGTAGCATGACCAGGACGCCACCAGCGAATGTCAGGTAGACGCTGCAAAGGGCAGGGACGGCGTAGGAGTCGGTCAGGACCGGGTCCCTGTAGGCATACCTGAGGAGCAATTCATCTGAGTTAGTTTGCCATTTCTAATCCTGTGTCTTACTCGCTCTCATGATTTCAGATAATGACTCACCACAGACCGGTGAGGATGGTGTTCTCAGCCAACACCACGATGTAGTACACCACCATCCTGTACCGCGTCCGGCCTTCCTTCACATTAAACCAGCAGAAGATGTAGACGATGCCGACCACCATGTTGAAGAGCACCTCCTCCCACTTGGACATGCAGAAGTCCGTGCCACCATGCACCACCCAGAAGGCCATGGCGCACCAGTGCACCACCACGAAGATGCCAAAGTAGATGTGAAAGAGGGAGGCGAAGAGGGCGAGCGCCAGGACGCGGGACGAGATGGTGAAGAGGCGCCAGAAGAGGTGTAGCAGCGCCCCGCGGTAGCTCATGCTGCGCTGGTCGTCGCGGGAGTCTCTCAGCAGCTTGTGGTAGGAGGCCAGGACCCAGGCGAGAGAGAGGAGGGAGGCCAGGGAGGAGATGCCTGTAGGTGAAACCATGATCTGTATATTACCACACTACTGTGACTCATTGTGTGTGTGTTTGTGTAATAAGTGGGGTGGTGTGAGGCACGACAGAATGACTGAAGTTATTTTTAATGTCCCAGCTGTGTGTACTAGTCACATATTTAAAGTAGAAAGTGTCTCACAACTCCACAGTGAAACAGATGAATAAGACTAGTGGGTGGCTGCCTGGATGAATAAGGAAGAGGAGGGTGAAGGACTACCTGAACAGAAACAAACAACTGAGAAGCAGCACCATCTGTAGGCACACATTACTGAGCGCCATGTGTGCTAATTGCTAATTACTGTTTGTGCAGCTGTTGATTTGTGGAACCATAGTATTATGCTGCTAAATGTGGGTGTTGGCTGTGTTCTTGTGCAGTCCAGCAAGTGATGAGTGTGTGTAAGTGTGTGTGTGCACCACCTACACTGCAGAGTCTCGGCCCGGTTCTCCTGGATCATGATGCAGAGCTGCAGGACCAGCTGAGGTGCAGACTCCAGGAAGGTCTCCAGCAGGCGCAGCATGTTGACGTCAGCGTACTCGAACATCATGGCCCAGTACCACCGCCGCTGGTGCTCCTTCTGCCGGCGCGACATGACGCCAAGGTACAGCGTCCGGATGTACCTGCAGAGATGGAGGAGCGCATGTTCATCCTCACTAATTTACACCAGTGAATCTTTAACAGGTACATTATGATACATTATATAATCCAGTTACATGGACTAGATGTTGACCTATACATACTGTGCACATGCACTGTAGTTTAGGACACGCCAGTATGCATGTGGGACGTAGGTAGGGAAATGTACATTATGTATGTATGTACATGCCATTTGGTTCAAAACATACATTTACATCCCATCAATAATGCACCATGCATGGGAAGAAGAACACCCAAATGTGCCTGCACGCCATTCATGGATGTTTTAAACGCTGAGTGTCCTTGACTCTGGAGCGATGAAGAATAAATAAGAGGTTTGATCGGCTTTTATTAAAACCTGTACACAGGAGGGCTGGTCTTTGATGCTCGGGGGTGGAGGATGGAGGGGTGATTGTGCTGGTAAAGTCCTGACACGGAAGGCGAAACATATGCACTGAATATAGTAGATCTTCATCCCCACCCTACCCAACCCCCACCACTCTCTCTTTTCTCTCCCCTCCCCCCATTTTTTACTCCCACTGTGTACATCCTTACCCCTCCTCCTCCTCCTCCTCCCCTCTTCCTCCACAGCCTCTCCATCTCTAAGTGATCTGTCTCAATCAGGCCGTACCATTTCCTCAGCTACACCCTCCCCTCCTCCCTTTTTCTTCTGCTTCTACTCCTTCCTCCACTTTCCTACAAGTCGGAGAGTCTATTCTGCAGGACGAAGAGGGGGTGGTCGGGTGGAGGCAGAGAAGGAATGTTTCTGTATATATGTGTGTGTGTGTGTGAGGGGTGGGGTGGGGTGGGGTGGTTGGTTTAACCCTACAACTAAAGCAGAGAAGCGGAGTCTCTAGAACAGTTGTATGTAAACACACACACACATATATACACCACTCAACACTCGCCTAGAGGCAAGAGGACACCATTAAGGAGAGAGAGGGTGGAGAGAGAGGGTGGGGGTGGAGGGGTAGTGACACACTGAAACATATACATGAAACATGTGTATGTTTCATTTCCCCACCACCCGACAGGCGCTTTTAACACTACAATTAGCGCCTCACCTCGTCCAACTGTGTGTGTGTGTGTGAGAGAGAGAGTGGTAAACAAGGAGTGTGTGTGTGTGTGTGTGTGTGTGTGTGTGTGAGAGAGATATGTTTTGCCAGAAGCGCAGATGCTTTTTCTCTTTGTACTCTACATGCATGCTGACACTCACGGGCAGAGCCGTGACACCGTTTTTCCACTGGTCACACACACATGCTGACACACACACACACACACACACACTAATGTTTGCCAAGTGAAGAACTGTGCTGGAATTGTGTTCAGCACCATGCAGATTACTCCAGACCCCCAAATGCACACTGTGGATGTGCCTTTGTTTAAAAAGCTCTGCGTAAGTGTGCAGGTCTGTCACTTCCTCATAGCCTTATCTGCTCTTTCTGACAGTAGAAGCTGCTGAAGGTGACCCAAAAATGAAAAGTTTCAGCAGATATCAGAGATGGTCCCTATGACTGTCACACTCAGAGAGTAACTCCAGCAGCAGAGAGGTCACAGAGAGCCTTTCCCAGGCTGTCTCTCCTGCTCTTCCTCCCCTGCCTGTCACTCTGAGGCGAGCCTTCAAGTCTTCTGGCTGCATCGAGTAGACACCTCACTCTACCCATAAGCAGCACTAAGTGTGTGTGTGTGTGTGTGGTGATGGGTAAGGGTCAGGTGTGTCTTGTTGTTTTACCTCCACACTTGTCCCAGCTGGAGGATGTGAATGGTGGCCTGCCACAGCCAGATGGTAGCCAGCTGCAGGCGGTCCCTGCCGGGATACATGCACCCCAGAGCCACGGTTCCCCGCTTGGTCAGCCCCTCCACCTCCCCGAGCCCCCCGCCAGTGTAGTCCTGCACGAACCAGCGGAAACTCAGAATCTGGACCAGGACCGAGGGCACCAGCACAAAGAACAGAGTGAGGCCGAACCAGAGGTAGTCCTGCCTCTGGTAGTAGTCCACCGCCAGGCACAGGTCTGTGCCAACATCCCAGAAGAAGACGAGGAGGGCGAGGATGATCCAGAGGCAGTCCAACCACAGCTGCTCCCTCGGCGGGCAGTGGGTCTCCCGGATGCCGACCCCTCCGGTGGGCTGGCCCCCGCCAAGCAGGGAGCCGAGACAGGCGGAGCGGCAGCCCCAGTAGCAGGCGGAGGAGCGGCAGCACTGACAGATGTGGATCGCAGCGGAGTCCAGAGGCTCCTCAGCGTCAACATCGTACAGCTGGGCGAAACCGCCGCCGCCGCACCCGACCCCTTTGCCGCCGTCCGACTGCGCGGCCATGTTCCCCTTCCCGCTCCTGCCCTCCTGCGAAACGCACGACAACCGCACCGTTGTGCTTGCTCGCGGGGCGCGGATACCACGTCACTTCCCCGATACCTGCTGTCCTCTTCCCTCTCGCGCCGCGGCGACTGCTGTGACTCTATCCCGCCCGGGGCGCGCGGAGCCATCAGAGCCGGCGGCCGCGCGACGGCGGCTTCCCTTCTTCCTCGTCCGGTCGAGACCCCGCCACCGGGCGCTCGCGAGCAGCAGCAGCGGAATCCGTTCTCGTTCTAGTCCAGCAGCCCTGCATCATCCCGTCCTGCGCGCGCGGTCATCTAGGGCGACGGGAGGCTATGACGTAATGCATCTCCCTCTGTTCTTAAGACGTGTGAGTGAGTGTATGACTGTGTGTGTGTGTGTGTGTGTGGGCGCGCGCAGGACACCAGTCTATCCTCTCAAACCTTGACTCGTGCTATTATAACCCCTCCACGTCAGTCGTCCAGAAAACCTCCCGGCCCCTGCGTCTGATGCCGGCCGCTCTCAGGCTGCAGGTACCCAGCATCCGCTGCCTCCCGTGTCCGCTCCTCTCCTTTCCGCAGCTCCAGCCCTCTGCAGCTCCTGCTTCCCCACTCCTCACTCTCACACACACACTCTCTCACTCCGCCCTCTACCGGATAACAACTTCAACCCACATCTGCACGCGCGCGCACACCACGAGGGTCGCGCAGCACTGCGCTATAGGAGCACCAGCGTACTCCGTTTTATCAAACATAAATAATCAATCAATCAATCAATCAATCAATCAATCAATCATCATTCATCTTCCCAACTTCTCCCCTCCCTCCCTCATCTCACACTCTCTGCGCATCCCTCTATCATCATCCCCTCCAGTGGGCTGCCTGCCTGCTGCATGTGCCAGCCTAATCAGCTGTAACATATGTGTGCGTGTGATCCCTGCTAGGCAAGCAGAGGCTAAGAGTTAGGAACGTTAGAGGAGTGAGTGTGTGTGTGTGTGAGAGAGAGAAAGAGAGAGAGGAGAGGAAGAGGGTTGGATGGGTTTAGGAATCAAAAGAGGGATGAGCGAGACAAAGATAGAAAATATGATTCAGACTGAAGCAGTTTGAAAGGATGAAGAGATTGGCAGGAAGAATGCAGCAGAGAGGATGACTGGAAGATTAAGGGATTGTTGGGAGAATGAAAGGGTCGGGAAAAAACTTATTTTGAGAAAAAGAGGGGCAATATGACTTACTGTAGGCATAAAGGGACAGTAGTTAGTAGATGATAACAGAAAGTATGGGTGCTGCGGCACATCGTCCTGTGCGCACTGTTGTGCGCATTTACGCATGTGGCACAAATTCATCAATGGACACGAATAGAGAAGACGCATGTTGTGTGACTGCACTGATCACATGTGGTGGAGTCTGATGGTGCGTTTAACAGAGGAGTGAACTTATTTTGAGAAGAAGGTGGTGTTGTAGGCAAAATGGTCTCTGTCATTCTCCCAGAAACTTCAACACTGACTGACATGCTTTGAGGATAAGCATGCATCACACATACAGTTCATTTATGAAATATGCAAGCACACACTGCATCTCTTTATCACACACACTCTTCATTCTCTGAAGCACGATTCTGCTGAAGCTCTTGCATTTTCTCTCCTCTCTCTCTGTCCACAGGAGATTAGCCGCTCTGTTGTCATGACGACCGTGGCTGAAGGACAGGAGGGAGAGAGGCAGTATGGATGGTTTTACGGCTGTTTGTGAGGGTAACAATGAGAGTGAGTGACAACAACTGCCGAGGAATTCAGATGCAGCTCTGAGGTTTAGTAAACAGGACCTGCAGGGTGGTGCTCTATAGCTTCCCATGAATTTCCAGCATGCAGTCATCAGGAATGGAGAATAAATCCAAAGACTTCACTTGAATCAGAGTATAGGCTGCAGCTGCAGTCCACCCCTCCTCTATATAATATTTATCTAAATGAATTAGCAAAACTGCCAGAAGACCAAATGTTTCATTTAAAAGGAGCAGCTACATCAGCAGTGACTCAAAACGGAGCTGATAGCAATCAAAATGAGAATTTTAACGTGGCTCTGATTGAAGACAGAGCTTGATAATGTGTAGATTTAATAAGGATGGAAACATCCGACCAAAAACTTGACTCAAGATAAGATCAGGCTGTTGAAGGTAATGTGAGCACAGTAGGGAGGACAAGTGACAAGTTCCAGGCTGGAGATCGAGTCTGACAGCGGTGTCCAAACCGACTCCTGCTTTTAAATGCCCAATGTCAATATATTTGTACAAAAGAGCTACATGTTCAATGCATGCAGCATCAAAGACTTGAACTTGACTTTGTGACAATGTCACAGACAGAAGCTGAAAACAGCAAAAATCTTTTTTCCCCTCCTGCTCCCTGAATGAACCATTTTCCTCTTCCAAGGTTTTATGAGTGATTACTGAGAAGAGCCACTTAAGTTTTGATGACTTTCTTTGCTCCACTGGGAGGGGCGATTTGTGAGGGATTAAGAACAATGCTGCGAGTAAGTGGGACAGGAAGGAGCCTCCTGCAGCCTCTTCAAAGGACCTTTCATGGTCAATGCACAGTGCAGGCCCGACCCTGAAACACAAAGGGTCAGCTCAGGTGAAGGGTTGGTTTTTTTAAGGGTAAACATGGAGGCAAACCTGAAGCCTCACAGCTGAGGTGTGAAAAGAGCCGGCACCCACAAAGGCAGACACACCAGAGAAGGCGGATAAGTAGCAAAAACATGGTGCTGCTGGTGTCGTGTCTGTGTCTCTGCCTCTTCACCATCTGCCTCCAGTTCTGTGGGATACAACGATTATCACTCAGGTCAATGAAAGAGTCCGCTCTGACTGACCACTAAACCCTGGGGGGTTCCCTCAGCTGAAAACAGCTTTGTTTGGTAAAATAAATGTTTTAAAAAGAGGTTAAATTACAGCCCCTATCCTTTATTTTAAAAAAAACTTGTATCAGCTACATCCTGGCTTTTGACATATCACACGGCCCCACGCACAGCTCCGCTGTTGGACTGACTCAGGAAGGTTAGCACCAAACTGTACTTCAGATGTCTGATGTTATTAATAATGAGCGTGAGCCGCTAATGAGCAATAAAAATGCATCACTACAGAGAGTCACAGGCCTTTATGGAATGGTTTAAAAACAGAAAGAGGCAAGAACGAGGAGTTGAAGAGCGTGAGGAGGAATTATATTAGTCTTTTCTTTTTGTTGATGGAACACGATGTGAAAACTGTCCTCGCCACGTCAGTGTCACTGACAGCAATTAGCCGGCAGTTCTGAGAGACGGTGGTGGGAGTTTGGGGGCGTGATGAGATGTATTAGACTCCACAATCTGCTGTGGTGTAAATATTTTCACACTGCTGAGAATCAGTTGGATCTTTGGGTCGAAAAGATGGAAGAAATTCTATGTTTGTTTTGAGGCGACACAGGCTTTCCTGGTGCAGGACTGACATTTATACACAGCTTCCTCTGGGCCGCCAGTCTCAAAGGTCCATGAGTGACCTTTGTTCCTGCAGATAGAGCGCTGCACTTTGTGGCTTTCACTTTGAATAGGGAGGACACTCTTGTGTACAATGGCAGGATCAGCCTGGACGTCCGCTCTGTGTAAATGGGAGGTGAGTTTAAAGGACATTTAGGAATGTGTTGATCTTCCTTTGTATTCATTTTTGTTTCTAAGTCTCCAGATTATGAGCCCTCACTTCCGGTTTCGGAGAAATCTAACCCCCTGACCTGTGACATTGACCGTGCTTCAGCCGAAAGCATTGTGAAGATGCTGCACCGCTGTGATGTCCAAATGTTTCAAGAAGAGTCTGAAGGAACTTACCAGGTACAGGCCTTAGAATCAACAACCTGCAGACTTCGTACTTTCAGGAAGTGATTCTTTGAATGTTACTTTCAGAGGCTTCTGAGCGACCAGGTGGTGAAAACATTAGCAGAAGTTGCTAAAAGAGCAGAGCTCATTCTGAAGGTATCTCCTCTCTTTTTGTAGTGTCTTTGGTATTTTGGGGCTTCGCTGACTGCTCTGTGTCTTTAACAGGATCCTCAGGACAGCCTTGTGGTGCTCAGTGGCTGCGGCACTTCTGGTCGTCTGGCCTTTCTCATCGCGGTAAAATATGCTCACAGGAAGCAGAACATGACTGAATTAAGTCATCTGATCAGAGTTTGCTTGTGTGTGTTGTTAGGCGAGGTTCAACAGAGCTCTGAGACAGCTGAAGCAGAATCCTGTGTATTCATACATCATCGCAGGAGGAGACAGGTGTGTTGGAGTGAAAATACAAAAAAAAACAGCAGCTTCTTCTGGAGCTTAAGAAACTCCTGTTTTCCTCAGAGCTCTGCTGTCCTCCCAAGAGGCCCCTGAGGACGACCCCAAACTGGGCATGCTCAGTCTGAAGAAGGTCAGACAGCAAATTCAAAATGGAGGTTTACAGCTTTTAGTTTGAACCACTTGTGCTTCTCTGCAGGTGTGTGAGGGAAAGAAGCGGGTCTTGTTCGTCGGCATTTCCTGTGGATTATCTGTAAGACAGCCTGACACTGTGTGTGTGTGTGTTACTGCCTAAAGTGTGTGCTGATGTTTTTCTTGTGCAGGCTCCATTTGTGGCAGGTCAGCTGGACTTCTGCCTGCAGCACCCCGAGGTCTACACTCCTGTGCTGATTGGCTTCAATCCTGCACATCAGGCCAGGTGTGATTTCTTGTTTATGCACATGTACAGAGCTGGTTTTTGAACTTGGTTTTACAATTTATTTTTTTTTTTGCAGGGATGAGGCCATGCCGGGCTGCACGTTTACATTCCACAGTGTAGTGCAAAGGATGCAGGAGCATGCCAACGCTTTCCTCATCAACCCAGCAGTCGGGGTACTTGCACACATTATTCCCTCCCCTCAAACTCTTCAGGTTACATTTGCTTCAAAATTAGACCCAAGCGAGATGCATGCCTGCACTCTGTGTGTGTGTGTGTGTGTTCAGCCGGAAGCCATCAGTGGCTCCTCCAGGATGAAGGGAGGCAGCGCCACTAAGATTCTCCTAGAGGTTGTCTTGTCTGCTGCTCAAGCTGCCGCCTTCTCACGCACACCAGTCACATGCAAGTAAGCACCAGCCCGACATGACCTCCCAGCTCCTCCCTGTTCCTTCACGCTGCACCCAAAGGGACACACTAAGTGCTTCTTTGTGTTTACAGCTATCAGCCTGTCTAACAGCCACCTGGAACCAGTTTTTCACATTACTAGTCAGCACACTGCTCAGAAATATGTATCAATGTGGCATAAAAGAGGTTTGTCCAAGTGTCCTTGAGGCTGACAGGACTGTGCTCCCACTGTGTGATACTGACCTCTAGAGGTCATTAGAAAGTAGAGTATGTGCTCAGATCTGTAGTGTGAGACATAAATGATCTTCTTTGTTTCAGTGGTATTGTGCAGCACATCGGAGCCCATAAGAGGACTGTGGACGTCACATACTCTGAGTGTGAGGGCATAGCAGCTCTGGTGGAGGCAGCAGGACGGAGGTAGAAGAGCCTGCTTTTCACCTCAAGTTTGCTATTGATAAACTACTTATTGTGTTATGTTGTGTGATCCAGTTTGCAGGGTGGAGGATGCGTTTGCTACCTGGGCTGGGGCTCCCTGGCTGTGCTGAGCCTCATGGATGCCAGCGAGTGCAACCCAACGTTTGGAGCAGGTGAAAGGATGGACTCATCAGAGCTGGATTCTTTTGCTGTAGAAATCTAATGATAAAAACTGATGTGTGTGTGTGTGTGTGTGTGTGTCAGACTACGAGGATGTTCGAGGCTTCATCAGCGGAGGATACGCAGAGCTGAACATCAATGAAGGTTCTTTAACCTCACTGGTGTGTGAAGGAAGACAATGAATGAACATCTATTCAAACAAAAGCACTAATAAGTAACTGCTGCATCAAACAATGAGCTGTACTGGCTGCAAATAGGGAGATTTCTGCTTTAAACAAGCATTTAAATCCATTGAAATCCAATTAAAATGACTTCCAGGTCCGCAGTGACACATCTGGAAGATTAACCCAGATCAGGATTAGAGTAAAAACACCCCCACTGCACCTGATCTGCTGCTGGACTTGATGTCCCTTTTCACTTAATCTGCTGTAATCTCTGCACTACACGGCTCATTCTTTTAAACATGTTTTTTTTTCCTCCAGGGTCCTGACTTCTGCATCGCACATGAGGATTTTCTACACCTGCTCCTGCCCCGTCTCACCGACAAGGACACTGTCCTTCTCATCTACACACACTGCGGTGAGACAACATTCGTATGGAGTCCGTCCAAATCGAAGCATGTGCTGTGACAGCCTCTCTCTCTCACACTGCACAGATGATGTAGGTGATGTGTTAAAGCTGGCACGCAGAGTGAGAGAAAAGATGGTGAATCTTCACGCTTTTTATCATCAGGCTGATGGAGACACCTCAGCTGCGCTTCAACAAGTATCCATCCATCAATCTCTCTTCCTATACATCTATGTATCTATCTATAGGTCAGTATATGTATTTTTTCTGTTGCAGGATGACATCAATAAGCTGTGTTTATCCACCCTTAACATCACCTGGCCTGCTGCAGCCATGGTAGAGTACACCCTAACTCACCGGAGCATAGTAAACATCTGTTTTGCCTCATTAACGCTCTTGTTTATGGTCTGTCAGCCTTTTTGCAGGCAGAACAGGACTCTTTCCTCTGTCTCTGTCCCTCAGCAGTGGGAATTGTCCACCAAGCTGGTGCTGAACGCTGTTAGCACCGGAGCTCACATCCTAAAGGGGAAGATATACCAGAACCACATGATCGACGTGCAGGTCACCAACAGCAAACTGTACCGCAGAGCCACCAGGTTGCTCCAGGTACAGAAAGTAATTTAAAAAGATTGAAAGACATAGCAGGTAATTACATTACCCACAATGCATCTCAGCCAGGTTTGGATATGCAAAGGTCTATTATGCAGCAGCTATAGGAGGAAAAGGCTGCTCACTTATTTCTATGCTGCTCCTATTTATAGGATTGAGTGCCATCTATTGGTGAGGCTGTGCATTGCAGCCTCCCATAGTGCAAAACAAGAAATGTAAAGATGCCTTCTCCTTTCAGAGGCTCTCTGGTCGTCCAGGGCCACAGTGTGAAGAGGCTCTTCTGAAAGCCATCTACCAGGTGGAGGAGCTGACAGGTGACATCCCTTCCTGTGACATCACTACACACACACACAAGGCCAGAAGCAGGACTAAAGTAAGGAGGCAGTAGGGTGCATTATAGGGCAAGGATGGAATCTGTGGGTACAGTACATGTCTCTGTGCAGGTGGTCCCTGCAGCTTTGGTGTGTCTGCTGACTGGCTGCTCTCTCGTGGAGGCGGAGTCTCATCTGAAGCAGCGGCCAATCATTAGGGAGGCTGTGGAGGAGCTGTTGTGAGTCCCCCTCCTGTCTTTAATAAATATACATAACAAAAACAATCTCTTGATGTGTTTGGTTGGTGTTTTCTGCTTGTGAACATTCAGCTGTGTGATGTAAGTCAACCTCAATCCCTGTGTGGCTCTGCACACACACACAGACACACACATACATACACAGGTAGGGGATTAGTGTGACGTGTGTGTGTGTGTGTATCTTGAGAGCGGCTGAGCAGCTTTGGAAACTGCTTTAAAGCAGAGCCAAACGCAGCAGGGAGGGAGCCGGAGGAAAAGTACACATCAGGTCTGGATCAGAAAGCATTAGCACATAATTCACAGCTTTTATACAGTGTGTGGTCACCAGAGCTGTGACTGTGAAGCTAATGTAACAAGATAAACCAGCGTGAATTCAGGTGCTTTTATTTACGTCAGTATTAATACATTCATTTGCTCTACAGAGGCACACACACCCTTTCCTTGGTACAACAAATAAGAGGCTTTTTGTCAATGTGAGCAGTGTTTTTTTGCCCCATTCTCATCGTCCTGAACATTTTAAAGAGCAGCTTTGAATCCATTCTGACAGAGAGCCACCATCTCTCCCCTCTGCTCTGCTCTCTGTTTCTGTCATATAACCATGGATACAGTAAGGCATCAGTAACACGCTTCACGCTGGTGTTCCACACGGCTGGTTGTCAAACCCCACCTGAATCTATAGCTCATAACACACACCTAACAAAACCTTGCTAACTGAAGCAGCAGAGGGAGGTTTAAGATTAGGAACAGAAGCAGAAAAACACGCAACAATTCAAAGGTAATACATTAAGGTGACTAAAGGACAGTTCCCTTTTCAGATTACATCACAGAGCATATTAGCAGGTTGTTAAGTAATAGCCAGGAAGTGTTTATAAAGCAAACCTGGCCATTAAAACCCCTGAGAATCCAGAAAATAAACACTGATAAGTCAAATATGATAAACTGGTTCTAACCTGATGGCTGTATGAGATTATTAAACACTCATATGTGCACAATGTTTTTCAAAAATATAACATATGACCTGGTTAATGATATAAGCATATAGACAGGATAAGGTGGTGGTTTCAAGTTTCAGCTCCTACAGTCTCTGACTCCGTCTACATCAGGAGATAAAGTATTTCAAGTGTTCAGGTCTTTGTTTTTTTAGCACCCTGAAGTGTCTTAAGAGTTTTCCATTTCGTCGTCGCCCTCTTTAGGTTTGCGTCGCTTGACTCTGGCCGGTGATCGGCTCCTCCGGTGACCTGCGCCGCCCCCAGTGGACACACTATCATCCACTTTGGGCACTTCTATGGCGTCCAGAGGGATGGAGGGTGAATTCATGTCGATGTCCTCCAACGATCCGGGCTGTGACTCCACGGAGGTCCTGGTAAACTGATGCAGAAGGGTAACGTCCTCCTTTTTGGGCTCCTCAGGGGTGAACTCCTCCACTGCATCTTCCAAGGCCGAGTCTGCACTCGGGGGTTTGCCATCGCCGTCTGAGTCTTCGGCGTCTGCCTCCTCTCCCTCGGTCACACAGACAGCAGCAGCTGTGCCCTGAGGGTCAAACAGTGAATCACAGCCTTAATTAGCTAAACTGTGTAATAATGGTGCGGTGAGTTACGAAGCTGATGGTTTAAATTAGCAGCAGACATCCATGTGCGGACGCTCTGTGGAGCTGCCAAGCAAAACAGATTTGTTCAGGCCGTCTAATTGGATGGTGAGATTATCTTTTCCCACAGGATTAGCGTTAGCTTTTAGGCTGCAGTGGGTCAGATTCCTCATCAGCAGGCGGCCTTGTTCAGGGACTCAAATAGACGCATGTGTCTAATTTTGAAGATGCCGTTTTGTGTTGCTTACCTCAGGTGTGGCTCCTTCTTCAGATGAGGCGCCGATTCCCTCCTCAAACCCCTCCACTGGAGTTGATTCTTCATTTGCTGCTCCCCCTTCCTCCTCCTCTTCCTCACAGTCTTCAGTTGTCTCTCCTTCACCTGTTGTTGCCTCCTTCACTGTCCCCTTGTCACTCTCCTCCTCCTCCTCCCCAGTTCCTGTCTCTCCTTCATTACCTCCTGTCTCATCTTCTCCTGTCTCCTCCTTTTCTTCATCAGCTGTGTTATCACTTGTTTCCTGTGCCTCCTCTTCCTCACCTGTCTCTACCTCTCCCTCTTCATCTCTATTACAGTGACACTGACATTCTTCCTCCTCTTCCTCTCCATTTTCCTCCCCGTCTGTTCCTCCCTCCTCCTCCTCCTCGTCCTCCTCTGCAATTGTCTCCTCTAAAACAATATCAGCTTTGATGTCCTCTTTGGTTTCCTCCTCCTCCTCCTCTTCCTCCTGGACTACCTCCAGATTCCTCCCCTCCTCATCTATAACCACACTGTCCCCCTTCACCTCCACAGGTGGAGGCACAGGGGCAGATGAAGGTGATGGGCTTTTCTTCAGCTGGAGTATCTTGAGGAGGTCAAACTCCATCATCACCGGAGCTTCAGCTGCCAGAGGGTTTGTTTTGAAAGGCCTAGCGGCCATTTTCTTGCGTACACATGCGTCACAGGGGCAGTACTCATCATCACTTCGCTGGTCACTAAACTCACCCGTCATCTCGCCGTCGCTGAGAGAGTCGGCTGTCATTGCTGATTGGTTTTTCATCACCTGAAAGAGAAATCAATCATTACTTGTTGATATTTATTTGGGTAAAATTCTTGCTGGCAGCGGTGGGATTCGAACCCACGCCCCCGAAGAGACTGGAGCCTTAATCCAGCGCCTTGGACCGCTCGGCCACACTACCTCTGCCTAGTTTAAAGAGGAGATGGGAGTTACCTTCAGCATTCGACGCCTCTTGTCTGTCATAGTGGACTCCCTAGAGAGGTTGGCTCCCTGCGGTGGCCGCGGTGACTTCCCCACTCTCCCAGCTCTGCTCTGAATCTTCCTCATCTCACGCTCGATGCTGCTCTGGATGCGCCGGCTCACCTCTTCCCTCAGCTCTGAGATCATAGTGTCCAGCATGAGGCTGTCTTCCAGGTCCCAGCGCACTTTGAACTCCGCCATGGCATTGATGTAGTGGTTCATGAACTGCTTCTCCAGCTTCTTCAGGAGTTGAAGCACCCACACCGGGTCAGGGTCTTGGGATAGTCTTTTGGATAAGGGTGCATGCACGACGGTTGGTGGCGTGCCTGAGCTGGAGTCCTCCAGCTGCTCTTGCTCATTGTCAGTGGGGGATTTGAAGCTGTCGTTGGCAGAGCTTTTGTCTGATGATGAAGGGTTCTCTGTGGCTTTTGGGCTGTCTAAACTCTGAGGAACTGTACTTTGTTCCTCACTCTGTTCCTCAGATGTGTCTGCCTTGGCTTCCTCTGCTTCATCCTCATTTTCCTTCACCTCCTCCTCTTCTTCAACCTTCCCCTGTGCCTCATCCTCATGCAGAGATTCTGTCTCTTTCGGAGGTGTTTCCTCTCCTCCCTGATTTTCGTTCTCCTTCCCTGATCCACCGGAGCCGCTGCTCATACCCACCCCAGACGATGATTGCGGCGGCGTCACTTGTTCTGCTCCACTATCCTTGGCTTCCTTGGCCCCAAGGTCCCTGGGTTCAGTAAGCCAGAGGGACTGAAGGATGGCCATGATGTCTTCATACTGCTGGTTGTGGTGCTTCTGTGGGTAAGAACCAGGGCTCACTGCGGGCTCAATGAGCTGCAGCTGGGCTAAACAGTCCAGAAGTCCCCTGGCTGATGTGCTCAGTCTGCGACCATAAACCGGAGACACCTACACAACACAGCAAATGTTAGGGATAGGTTAAAAAACTCAGATTTACAGGATGAGTTTACAGTGACTTACCTCTGGCAGGCTGCGGCATCGACCCAGCGAAGAGGTCAGAAGAACCTTCATCACAGCAGTAGAGGAATGCCAGTTCCTGGGCAGAGAATCACTGCTCAGCAACGGGGCGTTGGTGTGAGGAGTCCCTACAGCCTCAGCAGGATCTGCACTCTCCTCCTCCTCCTGTGCTACATCACAGTTTTCTTCATCCTTTTTCTCTTCCTCCTCAGGCTCAACTTTCTCCTCCTTTTCTGCATTCTCATCTTGGGGCATCCCCTCATCCTCATTCAACTCATCATCCAGTTCCAGCATGCTGCTGTCAGCAGGAATGCTTCGCAGCCAGTCACTGACGACCTCATTAGGGGAGGCGTTGGGCAGATAGGTGGGTGTGAGCTCCAGCACCCCCTCCCTGCTCCTCGGACGGCTCTCACTTTTTTTGCTCTGGGATTTGCTGGATTTGGACTGCTGGCTGGGTGGACGTGCAGCGCCCATGGTTTCCTTCAGCAGGTCGGCAGCAGACAGGGAGTGAGACAGAGTGCTTTCACTGCCTGTTTCCACTTTGCTGCAGGGTCTGGAGCTGTGTGACGGGCTGGAAGACTTGACGGGGGCTTCTTTCTTCTGAGACTTAGATGATTTGACACTTCCACTCTCACTTCCTGCTGTGGATTTGGCGCTGTGGCTTTTGACAGGAGTCAGATGGTCTGATTTGGCTGGTTCTGAGACTTTTATTTTGGACTGAGAGTGAGCTGAAGTGGCTGAGTCAGGCCTGAGAGGCATCAGTGTGTTATTTGCTGACTTTGCAGATGATTTGTTCCGAACCTTCGTGCTAGCCGATGACATTGCAGAGGAGGTCCTGTTGTCGGGGGCTGCCAGGTTGCTCACAGACTTGACACTTTGTGTTTCAACATCTTTTCCAACTTCAGCTGAAAGTTTGTCTTTAGACTTTAGCTGACCTGATTTAACACTACAGTTACAACATGACTTGTGAGACTTGCTGCTTTTGACTGAAACGACGCTGCCGGCTCTGTCTGTGTTCTGCTCTGCTTCTTCTTCACCTGCGCCTGGCGTTTTAATCGTGGGGATATCGACTGTTGGAGGACTGTGACTGTCAGCTTCTTTTGCGCTCTCAGTGTTTTTGTGCACAGAAACACTGGACTTAACACTCTCTGACTCCTCCTGGTCCTCAGGCAGACCCAGAGAGACAGATCCAGATGAGTTTCTGCTCAAAGGTTCCTCTGTGCCTGCTGACTCTCTCCCCTGTCTTTTAGAGGAGGATGAGCGGATGCTGGCTGCTTGCTCTGAGGCTTCCTTCGTTTCCTCTCTCTCCTTTTCTTCCGTTGCTTTTTCTGATGTGGCTCTGCAGCTACATTTGGAGCGGCCGGATTTAGCAGAAGCTGTGGAGCGGACTGATAGGGCGCTGGGCCCTCTTGCCTCTCCAGCACCAGGCCCAGGCAGCAGCTGTTGCACAGGTGACTGAGATGGAGGTTTGGGGGAGCGGCTGCGTGCTGAACGTGCCCTCTTGGGGGACAGAGTTTGGCCAGCAGATCTACTTTCTGGTTCACCATCAGCTTCTGCTGTTGTGTGATGATTGGACTGTTTTGATGCAGCGCTCAGTGCTCTCTCATTTCCTTCCTCATCAACCTGTTCTGGTGTTTTAATGGTGACTATGTTTGGACTCTTGGCAGACCTGTGAGAAGTTTTGGACTTTGCAGACATGGCGCTTGCCACCCGCTCTTCAGTTTCAGCATTTGGACTGGGAGATGCAGCCTTGTGGTTTGACTTCTGGGACTTGGAGGACTTAGCGGAGGTGTGTGATCTCCCTGACATGGCACTGGGGGCTCTATCCTCCTCCATGCCATCCACCGCCTCTGTCTTTGAGTTGTGAGACTTTGCAGAGGCAGCTGATCTAACTGATAAAGCGCTGGCAGCCCGTTCCTCAGCTTTTTCGGATTTAGACGACAATTGACTTTCAGGCCTCGGCTGTGTTTCCTCTTCTTCAATTTCTTTTTCTTCTGCTACGTTTGAGCTTGGAGACACTGCCTTTTCAGTACAGTGGGACTTCATTGACTTTGTAGACTTGTTTGATTTCACTGATCTCCCAGACATCTGACTTGCTGCCCTCACCTCTCCGTCTTCCACAGCCTCTGACCTGGGAGAAAGTGACCTTTCCTGGGCCTTAGTGGACTTATTGGATTTATTAGACTTGGCAGACATTGCACTTGCTGCTCTTTCCTCAGTTTCTAGCTCTCCTGTTGCCTCTACAGTGACCTCCTCTGCTGCCTCTTCACCTGGTGATGCAGCTTTAGCACAATGACTGCAGGTGGACTTGTGAGACTTGGCTGAAACATTTGATTTAGCTGATGCGACACTGTCAGGTCTTTCAGCCTTCCCAGACTTGGCAGAAACATTTGATTTAGCTGATGCGACACTGTCAGGTCTTTCAGCCTTCCCAGACTTGGCAGAAACATTTGATTTAGCTGATGCGACACTGTCAGGTCTTTCAGCCTTCCCAGACATGGCAGAAACATTTGACCTAACAGAGAGGCTGCTGGGAGCTCTGTTGTTTAACTCATCCTCTTCCACAGCTGTGTTGTCAGTTGGGGATGCGACTTTGGAGCCTGACTGACAGTTGGACTTATGAGACTTGACCGAAGCCCCCGATCTGGCTGACAGGGAGCTGGCTGCTCGCTCAGCTGCGTTATCTCCCTCTGCTTCCTCTCTTGAGCTGTTCTCAGGCGCTTCCCTTGTGCTTTTGTGAGACTTGCAGGATTTGGCAGACATTGCACTGGGGCTTCTCTCGTCCTGTTTTTCACAGGCAGATCTGTGTGATCTGTTGGACCTGTGGCTTTTGGCTGATGCAGCACTTGGGGCCCTCTCTTCCTCTGCGTTTGATGTTCTGGATGCTCTGCCTTCTAGGACATTTGAAACGGCGGAGAGGCGGCCATGATTGGTGAGGTTGGATTTGTTGGATTGTGTCGAGACATCGGAAGCAGTGTCTTCGTTGCCTTCGTCTTGGTTTGGAGATGCTCGGTTGGACTGATTGGACCTCTCAGAGGTCACGCTGCGTTTGCAGCCTCCACATTTTGAGCACACGCTGGATGCTGCTGACTGCTGAGAGTGTGCTGTGGGACTGGACAAGCGGCTAACAGCACTCTTCATCCTTTCACCCTCATCCTCAGCAACCTCTTCCTCTTTTTTAGAGGTGGAGCTGAGGGCTCTGTCCACTTCATCTGCTCCACATTGACAGGAGGAGGCAGCAGATACTGCCCTGCTTCCTCTCTCCTCATCTTTGTCGTTTTTGTTGGGAGAGATGCTGCTTGTTGGATTTTCATTCAGCTGAGTGTCAGGGGTTGGGGTCAGCTCGTTGCTATGGCTGCACTGTGAGACACTGGGCGGGAGA
The DNA here is from genome assembly GCF_900634625.1 of Parambassis ranga. Lineage (NCBI taxonomy): Eukaryota > Metazoa > Chordata > Actinopteri > Ambassidae > Parambassis > Parambassis ranga. The sequence continues at coordinate 43,066,105 of NC_041023.1, forward strand.
TCATCCTCATCATCGTCCTGGTCCTCCTTCAGTGACTGAAGGACATGTGAGGAGGTGCTGACTGCAGACAGCGGACGTTCTGCGTCGTCTTCCACTGCCATTAACTCCCCCTCCACCGACTTTCTGCTGAGAGGTCGTAGGCTGTTGTCCATGGCGACCACTTCGCTCCGACTGCAGCATCGGCTCACTTTGCAGACCTCTACGTGGGTGTCTCCATTCTGCTCCACTTCCACGCTGTGCTCAACCTGCTCTGTCACACACATCTCCTCCTGCACCAGCTGGCTTTGCTCTGAACCTGAGCCACCTCCACAGCTGGACAGTCGTGCCCGGCAACGCACCACCCTTCTGGAATTACAAGAGGAAGAGGAGCTGGAGGAGTGTGTGTGTCTCACCATAGTGTGTGTGTGGCTGGATCTATGTGGCGGTGGGACAGGAGGCTGTTTGTGGCTGTGAGCAGGGTTTTCCCACAGATCATACTGCTGCTCCTGTCTCTGGTAGCAGCAGGGGCAGCGGTTCCCCTCCATCGAGCACGGCAGGGGCTGGCTGGAGTAGTCCACACCCTCTGGGTCAATTGAGTCAGGGTCAGAGCAGCTCTCTGATTGGCCCGGCTGCAGGTAGTGGGGCTGGGCCTCGCTCAGAGGGCAGCACTCATTGGTCAGAGATGGTGATTTCTTAATTTGAGTTGACCACTGAAGGGTCTCGTCATTCTGGAGACGGAAACGCACCCTCATCTCCACTGAGAGGCTGCCATCTTTGTTGACTAGAACACGTTTCTCAATATCGTCGTTCATGATAGCAGGTCTAGCCTGGGAGCAGGTACTGACTCCATTGCCGTAGGACTTTTCAGATGACAAAGAGAAACGGGCAGAGCGGGTTGAGGAATCAGATCGGGGGTGGATGATGCTCTTTTTGGTTTCCAGACCAAAGTTAACTGAAAGAACAAAGGAGAGGAACATTTCAGATACGTCTGTATGTTGTGGATTCACCTTGTATTCACACTTTGACCTGATAACTCACCGTTTTTCTTGCTCTCATGTCCTTCACTGTACTCGCTTGCTCTGGAGTGAGCTCCGTGAGGGGGGGACCGCAATCCTTGGGTACCAGGAGATCGAGCCCCGTTTCCAGGAGTGCGGGGACCAAGACCAGGAGACCTGTTGCCCAGACCAGGCAGTTTTTCTTCTGAGCTTTTCTTTATGAAGTTTATCAGCATTGGGCTGAAGGCTTCCCGGCCGACACACACCAGCGCACTGGGGCACGTCATCAGGGTTTGCACACTGTCAATCTAAAAACACAGTGTCAAGAGGATTGAACACACTCCATGCTGTAAGCACACATTCAGATATCACCTCTTACCCTGCGTCCCTCTGCTGTGTAGAGCTTGCGGACGTGAAACTGCATCACCTCAGACACCTCATCCAGAAAGGCTCGTAGGCTCCTGGTGGACCTCCTGGTCAGCACTATGCTCCTCCTCATCCCTGGTTCTGTGTTCTTCACCAGCAGGATGCGCCTCTGTCTGTACGGCAGATGGCCTGGTGGTGTAGCAGATGAGGATTCAGGCCGCTGGGGCCTCCGGCTGTGATGGTACCAGATGCCTGGACGTTTGCTGACCAGCTCCATGTTTATTGGCTTAGCATGGCGCCGGTCCGAACAGAGGTAGCAGCCACCATCCTGGAGCTGCTCCAGGTGTTGGATAGCGTGAGTGCCGCGGGGGGTTGTCACGGTCCGCACACCAAACGGCAACGGCACCTAAACACAGATACATATATATTTGTACATATTGGTTCAGGAAAAGATGGACGTCACAGAGCTAATCCAAAAAAGGAAAAGTTAAAAGTGAAGCGCACATGGATCTTCAAAAGGAAACCCAGCCCACAAACCTTTTGTGAAAGGTCATCCAGCAGGGCATCGAAGCATTTGAAGCTGCGCTTGTGGATGGCCATCCTGATGCCCCCAAACTGGACGTCGCCGCTTTTGTAGAAGGTGATGCGCTTGGCTGGGGTGGCTGTGGTCACGTGGGCAAGGCGTGGAGCAGGGAGGGGCGAGGCATGTTTATGCGGGGGCCGGGGGTCCCACAATCTTGTCTGCACCGAATGCATGATGGGGTGTCACACACACCTGTGTAGGCAAACACACAATACATGAAACACTTTCACTAGTTATAATCAGTGTTTACCTGTAAGCTTTCCTCCGCCTGCTATTTTTAGTGAAGTGGCCTAGCACACATGCTGCAATCCTATTTGGCACAGACGTACGGAGTTTCTGTCCTGCTTCTGCACAAACCTGTTTGCATAATATACAGTATTTCTTTTTAATTTGTCACAAACAGCTGAAAGTAAACTGTACAACAAAACACAAAGATCATCCCTGAAGTGCAGACAATCAGCCAACAGTTCAATCATTAGCAGAGTGTGAATAATGTGACCTCTGGCTGTAAAAAAAAAAGTTATTATTATCAGGCAGCTTAGTGGACTTTGAGGATGAACCTGAGGACAAATCAGTGCTCCAACGTGACACTATGCTTCTTAATCCCTCTTCAGCTCCATCTGTCTTCACAGCTTTGCACCTAAAATGTTATCTTGCCGCACAATATTTTAAAAATAACACTAATCGGTGTCAACATTACATAAAGAGGGTGCTTTTCCTGGTCAAATAGAGGCCTCATTTTTAACATTCGGGTTTAAATCGTTCTGCTTTTAACAGGCAGCTTAATCCAACAACATGTCAACTTAAATACATTCAGTTCTGTTTTATTTTTCATTGTTTCATTCCTTCCCAAGGTTAGAAGTAGTGATTATTTTCTTTCACGGTGATATCAGCCTCACACACCACAACATTTTCTCATTTCAGAAACTAGACCTGCTTTAAACATCCACATTTTTAAGACCGATTGATGTACTTACAGCTCTACAGTCATCAACTAATCAATTAATGTTCTGTTTGAGCCATTATTGATTAGTTGGAGCACTTTTTTTCAACAAAAAAAGCAGCAACATCATCTATACCTGGAGAAGGACAAAGATTAGATTAACCCTTTAAAATAAAGAACCACAGCTACTACTTACATATTCAGGAAACATGGTCCAAAGAGATGCGGGAAAGCTGCAGAGAAATGTCTGGATATCTATGCTCGGTCTGAGACAGACCAGGACTTTCCTAGAGAACATATGAGTGTATAAGTGCGTGCATGAATCTCCACAGCAGAGCCCCTGATTCCTCGGCTCTCTGTGTAAAATGGCAGTCAGTAATCAGGTGCAAAAAAAGGCAGAGGGAGAAGGGGGGTGGATGGAGAGAGAGGAGAAACGAGGAGACAGGAGAAGGCAGGAGGGGCAAGGCTAAGGATAGAATGAAAAGCCTACTTAAGAACCTCAGTGTGTGTGTGTGTGTGTGGAAGAAGAAGGAGGGGGTTGCTATGGCGAGACAATGAGACAAGTGATTTTCTTATGCACCTGACCAGGCCAAGAAGCAAATGATAATTACCAATTTAGACTGAACAGACATGTAATAATCAAAGGCCGGAGCATGAGAGATAAAACGTTTCCGACTGAAGTGAAACGACAGATAAAGTTCAGCTGAAATTGCACAGGTTTATTTTAAAAACTAAACCTGCCTTTATGTCACACACAGGATTGTAATTACAGACAATCTGTCTGACAGCAGGGTGCCTCCTGTCCACAAATCACTGAAGCACCGACTGCTCCTCCTGAACAGTGTCACAGCAGACAGGACATCCAAACAGGCCATTAACCGTGAGTAAAAAACTTATATTTACACATTTTCTTTCATATTTCTGTCAGTACCGTGTATATGTCGGATTTATTTGTGTAAGATAAACTCCATTTATGACCTAATAATGTTGTATTCTCATTTCATTGTACAAATTATTGCATAATTATTATAATTCAATCTTATGTAACTACTTATTTAATCTCCTTCGTGCTTTAATGAGATGGAGAGAAAGAGTAGGTGGACCTCAGGGAATCTTGGGTAGACAGGAAGTCGGGGATGAGTAGTTCCTGTGTTGACAGGAGCAAGTAAGGAATATTCCTCATGGACAAACCATCATGTATGAATATTGTGTGTGTGTGTGTGTGTGAGCATTCAGGCGGACATCTGAATCCTGCAGGAATAAGTTCATCTCTTTTAAAGTGTAAAACATAAAGCCAACACAGTGTTCTGTAATGTCAAACAGATTCAACAGATTATGTGATGTGTGGCCTACTTTTGGAGATCCACTCCCTCCTCTGCTCAATCCCCTCCTGCCTCTTATCCCATAAGCAGGTGTGTGACTCACAACTGGATCATACACACAAATACATACAAAGGAAACACACTGTAAAAGGAAATGCACAGCTTATCACACCCTCACCAAAACACACACACACACAAACACAGGAGTTCGCCTGTAAAGCAACAGGTGTAAAAAGAAAAACATGAAAGAGATTAAATCTTACCAATATGAACGCATTCCGAGAAGAAGCAGAAAATGTAAAGATGGCTGTCGATTATTACAGATCCTGATAGATACTATTTTAATGAATTAACTCGGGTGTAGTCCTCACGAGCAGCACTGGCCATGAACCGAGCCGCTCCGACCGCGCTGCGCCTTCAGATTCCCATCGTGGATATGATGCGCGCATGTTCAGGCATGCGCCAAGTCAGCAGATTAAAGACCGGAAGCGCGCTGATTTACACTTCCACAGTAACACCAAGCACCTCATAACAACACAAAAGTTCTGTTTAAGCTTTATTGTGTCTGTAATTAAAATACTTCTTAAAAAAAAAGAACTCAAATATGCGCACATGGCGCACAGGGTCAAAAATAGTTAATTTTTTAAACATAGAACCGGAAACTAACAACTACAGACTCATTTGGATAACTTACGTTAACTTATCATCTCTTCTTTGTTCGTTATTATTGGAAAACAAGAGGAGAAGAAGAGAAGAAGAGGAGTGGGATACGTGCTAAAGAGGATTAGGCCTGTCTGAGCCATCTGTGGCCCCGCACTCATAAGCCTATAGGCTACATGACCACTTAGCAGACAAGCTCAAAAAACAGAAAAAAAATAATTTATTTATTAACATATTATTTATATAATTAATATTTTATAATATGTTATGATATATATATTATATTTGTTTATAAGTTATTAGATTGCCAGAAAACCTGAATTCCTCTCATTCCTTCAGCCGCTGTACGTCACGCGTACACATGCAGGGGACGTCATTGCGTCAGCAGACCCTGCTGAGTCCGTCTCCAATGGCAACCAAGAGCGCCTGCCTTTTGTTTATGAAGGATGGCGTCCCTCTCGGAGAGTGAAATAGCGCAGATAGCGAAGCTTCAGGTAGGCAAGCACTAAAATGACACATTAAAGTCTGACTTAAATGAGTTCAAACGAAAGTTATACTTTAGTGGTGCCTTGAACTGATGTCAGAAATATTATAACTTAACTAAAACATGAGCTAACTGGCTTCGATGAGGAGTTAGCTTAAAGCTATGTTCCCCATAAAACAGTGTTGAGTGTTGCGTTTCCTATTAGCCTCTTTTCTTTTTTTTCAAACTAGTAGATAATGTTCCCATATACTGAAATACCTGATTTGGTTACAGTTAGCTTAGCAAAAGGTCAGTTTACAGCTACCTATGCTTAATTTGTCTCATTTTTTGCTAATGTGCTTCTTTGCTAAATTATGTAAGGCAATTTGCCATAGTAAAGTAAATAATAATAAAGTCACTACATTTGTGTTGACATTATAAATTAATATAAATATAACTGAAACAATGTAGGGACACAGAAATATCACAGCAGATTCAAGAAGTGGTTTTAAAAATGTTTGGATTATATGCTATAGTCAAATCTGACAGAATGCACGATTCTTGCTCATGTGTTTGTATGAATGTATTTTCAGAGAGATGCTGGTGTGCAGACACTCAGCTGTCACTTCTCCTGGCCTGACTCCTGTGATGAACTGCAATGCCTCCATCAAGAGTTTGTGTATGATGTTGCGATGTTTGCAGCAGACTGTGGTTTCCCCTGGACTAATGTGATCGGAGCAGCCCAGATAGCCAAGGATATCTTCCCACAGCTGCATGGTCAGAGCAGATAACAGTGCTTTTACCTTGAGGTTGTGAGCACGCATTCGTCTTCTCAGATTTCTTTCTGTCTTCTTCCCATCAGATCATGACGTGCACAAATTGTTCTCCCTGTTGAGAGACATATTCTGTAAATTTTTACCAAAGCTAACTCCTGTGCACCAACGTGAGTTCAGCCGGTACCTCATAGACACCTGCACCACCAGACGGAGGCTTTTCCAGGCGGTGGTAGGTGGTGCAGCCAACATGTCCATTGCTCAGCTGCACTTGGAGATTCAGCTGCCACCCACACCTTGCCCTCTAGCACAGGTAAGCAAACCCCAATCAGACAGCGACTATTTATGTTTCCATCTTTATCTCAGTTTCTGAGTGTCCCTTGCAGGGCATAGATCTGCATGAGTGGGAGACTCAACAGCACGAAGCTCGACTCATCTCGACCCTGCAGCAGAAGGAGGAAGAGCTAAGGTGTCTCAGGGAAGGGTCAGGGATCTGTCTGGGCGAGGTCAATGTTCCAGAGGATGGAAATCTGGACCAACAGGTAGGACTCAAACACTAAAATGAGAAAAATATTTTGAAAATGCCCTTCATTACTTTACTAACATTGTTTCCTGCTCTCTGTGTAGGGTATTTTGGAGCTGGTCCAAGCAGAAGTGAAAGCCAAAGAAGGCCAGGTACAGGAGAGACTAAACCAAGAAGCTGCTCTGCTCAGTGACATCCTGCAGCTCAAACTGCAGCTCTCTGCTTTTGCCACTGAGGGGCAGCAGGATACTGATCCATCCAACACAGGTCCCACCAGCCCAGACCCAGACACACCTCAGGCAGAGAGAAAAGACTAAAACAGAGAAGCAGTCTGGAAAGGCTGCAGGACCACAGTGAATGATAAGGTATTTGTTGGACCTTTGGGCATTCTGATGTGCTGTTTATCATGTTAAAAAAAAGATAAGACAGTAAAACTGGTCTATCAGAAGGATTTATTTTTTTATTTTTTTTAAGTCGTCCTTCTGATTTGACAAAAGCTGAAAGAGCATAAATAACATAAACATAAAAAACACATCATCTAGTCTTCATTCAACACTTGATTTCAAGACAAACAACTGATAATGCATCTTTAGCACTGAGGCTGCAGCTTCTAGAAAACAACACACGAAATAATTTAAATATAAATGAAATAAAACAACCAGGTGGCAAAGCACTAACAAAACTGCAGCTGCAAACCACAGTGTCCCTGCAGTAGTACTGTTTGTAGGGTTCCCACTCTCCACAATAACAGCACCAGAGGTAAAGCCATTCAGTGTTACAGTACATGACCAGTTGGGAGTGCAGCTTTTACTAAAAGCCAACTGGTTCTGAGGAAGGCAGGAGCATACAGCAGGCTGTTAGCTTACTTACAAATACATTCATTTAGAGAGAATGACAGATGCAAACTCTAATTAAATATGGTAATGGAATGTCTTTTTTAGCCTCTGGTATCAATTGTTTTGTGGATATACTGTCTAAGACTTTTTAAGACTTTTAAGTGTAATGATGTCACATTCTCTTTTTAAATAAAGCTTTGTAAAGAGTTGCTACCTAAATGCTGCAGGAGGCTCAGTTAGCTTGTGCCAGCTGGTTTCCCAGTGTGATGTGACTCAGCATGGTCTGCACTAGCTCTGGGAGGTCATACTCGTGCTTCCAGCCCCAGTCCCGCCTCGCTGCGCTGTCCTCCAACGCCATTGGCCAGCTGTCCGCTGCAAAGACACAAAGGCACAGATATTTGATGACAGTGTCAGATTCCTCCATTTATTCTTCCAGAAATCTTACCTATGGCCTGCCGGACTGGATCCACATTGTAGGTAACCTTGAGGTCAGGAAGGACTTTCTTAATCTCCTGTGTGAGCTCCTGTGGCGTGAAGCTCATGGCGTTGATATTGTAAGTGCGACTGATAAGTGTGTCTGCAGGAGCCTCCAGGAAGTCTACAGTAGCCCTGACACAGTCATCTGGGCAGGAGAAAGGATACACAGTGTCAAACAGAGGAGAAGATGTATCCAGAGCTTTTACTTAAGCAGGTCTGGCATACCGATGTACATCATAGGAAGGCGTGTGTTGTTGCTCAGGTTGCACTCAAAATGGCCAGTCTTCACAGCTGCGTGGAAGATCTGGACGGCATAGTCTGAGAAAAAGACAACTGATCACATGATTTACTGTCACCTCAAATTCCAACTTAAACCTAAAAACATTAAGGTGGGCTGCGACTTTACCAGGTCCGTCTCAGATGTGGACCTCACCTGTGGTTCCTCCTCCAGGCTGGGAGTCGGCTGAGATGATGCCTGGATACCTGAGACAGCGGAAATCCAACCCGAACCTGTGGTGATAGTACTGAGAGACGTAGATAGGAAAGGGATCAGGCAACGTCCATTTTTATCAATCTTCGCTGTGTCTTTGTGAATGTATGTGTCTCACCTCACCCATGAGCTCTGCATGGACCTTGGACACGCCATAGATGGTGCGTGGTCTCTGTACACACAGCTCAGGTGTGGGGTCCCTGGGGGAGGACGGACCGAAGGCACCGATCGTGCTGGGGACAAACACACGCAGACCATGTTCGGTTGCAATATCTAATATGTTATGGAGACCTATAGAGAGAGAGAGAGTCTGTGTATGTCAGGATGACTCCAAATACATCTGTCTTCAGGAGTTTCACAGATATACATATACAGTATAAGCGTGTACCTGTGATGTTGACCTCTTTGGCCAGAGCAACGTTATCCTCTCCCACTGCAGACAGCACAGCTGAGTAATGAACCAGCCAGCTGATGTTGTTGTTGACCACGATCTCCCTGAGATTCTTAAAGTCCAGGATGTCTGAGAAGATGAATGGGCCTGTGGAGGACACACGCACACAATGATTAACGTGTCTGAGCAGCCATCTGAGGAAACATTAACCCAGAGAGCAGAGATGTAGGTCCATATGTTTTGCATTTTCTTAGCCCAAATGAGAACCCCAAAAGGGAAAATCATGACAACAAAGGAGGGGATACATAAATTCAAAGATGGAATCAGAAATGTACACACCATCATGGTAGACGTGGTTAGGAGGTTTCCGGATGTCAGAAAGGATCACGTTGTTTTTTCCAAATCGCTCCCTGAGCGTGAAACATCAGCATCAGTTCTTAAATTGCTGTTCACAAATGTCAGAATATACCATTTCTGTCCAGCAGGTGTCACCATCTTAATAAGACAAGCTGTGTAAATCCATTTGGAACAGTTTATGCAAGCTCCCTACCTCAACAATTTGGCAAGACCCACACCCAGCTGTCCAAGCCCTCCTATATTGATAAAAAAAAGAGAGGGAGGAAAGTGAGCTACCTTACTCCTAATAACACTGTTTATTTTTGTATAATAGAACAGGGAGTAACATAACCAGTGATGAGGACT